>NC_142065.1:25070538-25400181 GCF_059756535.1 Pantherophis guttatus | reverse complement strand
TGAGGAACTCATTTATTTATATTTATTGGCCATCCAACTCCAGTAGATTCTGGAGGGCGGGATTACAAAAATCTCAGTGAATTTCAGTTTTTTCCTTTATAAATATGAATCATTTTCTTCTGTGCATTCCATTGCAGGAGACCCTATGCCAGGGTTGAAATGCACTTACCTTCACTACTGGTTCAGAAATGTGAGCACGCACACCTCTTCTGCGCATGTGCAGAAGGTCAAAAACAGGATGTAATGACATCCTGGTGGGTGGGCGGAGCCTCCCGCCGCCAGCCCTACCAGTTCACGTGAGCCGGATAGATCCAGCCGGATTTCACCGCTGCTCTATACCATTTCCGGCAAGTGGCTGTCCAGTTGTCTGGGCAGGAAATAGTAGCACTTGACATTCTAGGTGCTCAATCAGTTGAACTACAGGTAGTCCTCAACATACAACCTAAAACATACAACATACAACCATTTGTTTAGTGAACATTTGAAGTTTCAACCGTATTTTAAAAAGCGACTTGCAAACGGTCCTTGCGCTTAATGATAGTTGCAGCATTCCCGTGGTCACGTGATCAAAATTCAGGCACTTGGCACCAACAATCACAGCACCCCGGGGTCACGTGATTGCCTTTTATGACCTTTCCAGTCACCCTCCAACAAGCAAAGTCAAGGGGGGAAGCCAGATTCACTTAAGAACTGCAATGATTCACTTAACAACGGTGGCAAAAATGTTTATAAAATTGGGTGTGACTCACTTTAACAATTGCCTTGCTTAGCAATGGAAATTCTGGCCCAAGTTGTGGTCATAAGTCAACCTATATACAGTATGTGAAACAGCAACAGCAACACAGATTTGCGGCACGAGCACCAGAAGGCAAGACAAGAAACAATGGATGGAAACTAATCAAGGAGAAAAGCAACCTGGAGTTAAGGAGAAACGTCCTAACAGTGAGAACAATTAACCAGTGGAACGACTTGCCTCCAGAAGTTGTGGGTACCTTATCACTGAAGGTTTTTAAGAAGAGACTGGACAGCAACTTGTCTGATATGATATAGGGCGTGATGGTGAACCTATGGCACACATACCAGAGGTGGCACACAGAAGCCCTCTCTGTGGGCATGTGCTCCGACCAGCTGCTCTTCTGCATTCTGGTGTGTGCACGCCCATGCACACTCCAGTTTTGGCACTCAGTGCCGAAAAGATTAATCATCACTGGTATAGGGTCTCCTGCTTGAGCAGGAAGTTGGACTAGAAGACCTCAAGGTCCCTTCCAGTTCTATTCTGATTGAAATTGAGACTTCCATATAGTACAAGCATGGATTCCTGGCTGAGGCACACAAGTAGAGTACAGTAGAGGGGCCACTAATTCTGCATATGTCTTGTTATCATAAATTATTTATTATTGTCCCTTGTTTCAGTACTTGTGTTACTTCCCATGAATTATTTCACGATTTCAAACTGGTATTTTGCTTCCTTCACCCAATAAATGGTACGCAAATCAAACAAACAAATAAAAATAACATCCATTAAAATACGATGAAAAATTGTATTCGAATTTATTAAAAGCATACACGACAAAACGTGTTTTTAGTAGCATTAACCCATTATCTACTACAGTGGTGGGATTCAAACATTTTTACTACTGGTTCTGTGGACGTGGCTTGGTGGGCATGGCATGCTTGGTGGGAGAGGCTTGGTGGGTGTGGCAGGGGAAGGATACTGTAAAATCTCCATTCCCTCCCCACTCCAGGGGAAGGATACTGTAAAATCCCTGTTTCCTCCTGATCAGCTGGGACTCAGGAGGCAGAGAATAGATGGGGGCAGGGCCAATCATAGATGGTATTTACCAGTTCTCCGAACTACTCAAAATTTCCACTACCGGTTCTCCAGAACTGGTCAGAAGCTGTTGAATACCACCTCTGATCTATTAGCATATTAAACAGATTGTAAAGTAAATAAAAATGTATTTGCTAGCTTGACTACATACAAAAGAGTTCCAAAGCTGTGAGCAGGCAAGGAAGTCCACTGGTCAGTGATCTGATGACATCGTTCCTCTGCCTCAGCTTTTATTAGTGACTCTCTTGGCATCATTGAAATTTGTTAGAGACCCAACCCATTTGTTCCTCACTATCCATGGGGTCATTTCTGCCCCCAAGAGCCTTACAAGCCCGTTCAGTTGGAATGTTTTTCATTAAGGAAGGAACAGCTAGCAAAAAGAGAATAAACCACCCATGTTTCTACTGCAATACACAGTTCGTATGTTATGGCTTGCCCTCACTGACTCTTTCATTGCCACGAACAAGTTAAGCTTTGCAAAAATTCAACAGTAAATGAGGCAGGCTTGCCAAAAAATCTTTTTTTTTTTTTTTTAAAAAAAGGCATTTACTATTTACCTTTGTAACTGATGGCAGTATAAAGTTTCCTGGGATTGGGCAACATAATTGCTATCTGAACTGTGAAAATTATATCTGAACTGTGAAAATTATTGCTTTCCAGTGAAGGACAGCATCCACATCAGTGGTGGGTTGCCCCCGGTTCAGACCGGTTTGGTAAGAACCGGTAGTAAAACTGGCGGGAGGCCCCGCCCACCACCCCAGATGTTGTAATCGGCGATCTGTGCATGTGCAGAAGCAAGGTGTGTGTGCGAGTGAAGCAAGTGTGCACGCACGATCCTGTTGTGAACCGGCAGTAAAGGTAAGTAGAACACACCCCTGATCCACATGCAGTCCCAGTCTCTCACTTCAGTGAATATTCATAGACACCAGCAATAATATAGCTCAGAAAGACTTTCATTTAATCACTTCTCCATCCCACTGGAAGAGGAGAATTAATGGAAGAGCAATTGACATCAGAAGAATGTAATACAAAAGTGTAATCAGAATGGGTGAAGAGAAAGCAGAAAGAGAAAGTCAGAGAAGAAATGAAGGAAGTTGGAGAAGAGAGTGAAGAACTCGTAAACAACTAAAAATCAGAACCACTGTTAAAAGAGGAGGATCAGAGAATCATCCCTGGACCAACTTGGTCTCATGCATTGCCTGATTTTGGAACTGACTGAATTTATTAGTGGCTCTGCACCTGCTTATTTGAAACATTACAAAGCTGGTGTTTCCACTGAAATGGTTAGATTTCTGCAGGATTGATGGATAATCTGTTTTCCCACATTCCTTATTCTCCACAATTTCCACCCTACCCCATAGACCTGTCACAGGGAATTTACCTTGGCCTCTCCCCATTAAAGGAAATGAATCTTGCTATCTGAAAACCAACTCTTTATTATAGTAATTACTTTAAAAATATATTCTTGAATCAGAACTGAATCTGATTTTTATAGGCCTACCCTTAGCAGGAATCTAGACCCTAGAGTTTTTTTAGTTTGCTAAAGAGGATTTTTTTTCTGTACAGTTCGCACCTAGAATATTTATTGTTTTATTAGATGGCTTTATTGTTTTACAATATTGTGTACACTGTTTTGAGGTTGTAGAAATTACAATATATACAAGAAGTCTATAAATATTAAAATAAAGACTTTGGGAAAACAGCAAGGAGCATTGTGTGAAAACACACAGACAATTATTACTTTCCCTCTTCCATTGCACCACTGCATCTACAACTCTTTCCCACTGGTTTGTCATTGACCATTTTATTAATTATCCCATAGTTGATACCTATGGTAGACCAGTTTTGACCTCAACCAATATCTTCTAAACATAGGTTAAGATGGAATATATCATGGAAAGTCCAATGCATTTTGTACATCATGACATTCAGAGGTGGGTTTCAGCAGGTTCTGACCAGTTCTGGAGAACCGGTAGTGGAAATTTTGAGTAGTTCAGAGAACCGGTAGTAAAAATTCTGACTGGCCCCACCCCCATCTATTCTCTGCCTCCCAAGTTCCAGCTGATCGGGAGGAAATGGGATTTTGCAGTAACCTTCCCTTGGAGTGGGGTGAGAATGGAGATTTTACAGTATCCTTCCCCTGCCACACCCACCAAGCCACGCCCACAGAACCAATAGTAAAAAAAATTGAAATCCACTACTGATGTCATTTAAAAAAATGTTTCCTTCCAAGAAATATCTACCCTTTCTTGAACATCTCAGATTAGCTGGTTCTGATTAGCAGGTTAATTTTAACCTGCTCTAACACTTCTCCCTATGAACAAGCAATTTTTCCTTAGCTTTCAGAGCATTACGTCTTTGAGTAATGTATGGGTGACCTTCAACCTAGGGGGTCAGTGGAGATCTATTTTGTGTTCCTTTTATTTGGAAGAGATTGAAGCACCAATTCTGAGTTAAAGGTGGAGTTTGATTGGCAAATAAACAACTATAAAGTACAATAAATCCTACTGAAGAGCTCTAGTCAAAACATCCCAATGAACAGCTAATGCTGCCATAATTAAATCCAGATGTCTCTGAAATGTCTGGCATAATTGGTTGACTTGCCAAATAAGGTACAGTCTGACCTAAAGGGGAGCCCTGATGCATCTTGCAGGAAGAGTCTTGAGATGCAAATGTACATCAATCTAAAGCCACCATTTACAGGAAGACAAGGTGCAAAAGTTTTTCCATTCATCACTCTGGTGTTCATCAATAATACCTTCATCTATGAATGTAAAGTGAGGGTAGTGTAAGTGATTGGGCAAGGATGGGTGGGCACAGGTGCAAGTAGAGGTGCAGGTATAATCAGGGGTGGGCTTCAAAAATTTTAGCAAGGGGTTCTCTGCTCAGTTGCTTGGCTGTGGTGGGCATGGCCTAGTCGGCCTCCTGCACCACAGCGGGGGGAGGGTGTTTCTGCCCTCCCCGGATTCCAGAGGCTTTTCTCAAGCCTCTGGGGGGGCGAAAACAGCCTCCCCAAGCTCTGGAGGCCGGAAATGGGCCTGTTTCTGGCCTTCCTGAACTTCCAGTAGGCCCATTTTTCACACTCCCTTAGCCTCCGTGTGCGCCCTGCACTTACCTGCATCCAAAACGGGCCGCGTGGGGACTCCTGGGAGGGGAGAGGTGGGTGGGGCCAGCCAAGAGTGGGATTTGGGGGTTCTCTGAACTGCACGGAATCTTAGCTAGAAATTCTCCCAAACCCCTGCAAACCCCCAGCAGCCCACCCCTGGGTATAATTATTACATACACTACAATGTGAGATCACAACTGCCAGTTCTTATGCTGGTGTTGATCTTCATGCACATCACGTTCTTCCCAAGAACCAAGGATGTCATAGTGTATATCAGTGTAGAATATTTGTAGATCCAAGCAGTATGGCCTTTTGTAATTGACAAATGGAAATTTTATCAATGTGCAGGTTTTATAAGTGCTGTCCAAGATTTTTTTGGTATGGCAATCCTAGTATGCCAATAACCACTGGGACCACCAAGGCCAGTTTATGTCATAATCTTTCAACTTCCATTTTCATCTTGATACTTTGTAATGTTCCCCAATTCTTTCTCTCCTATTTTACTGTCCCCTGGCATTGCCACAGTATTATCCATACTTTCTTCTTTTTCAATTGCAGTTAAATCTGGTGTGTTATGAGCCAAGACTTGATCAGTTCATATTTGGAAATCCTACTATATTTTAATCTGCTTATCCTCATCTACTTTTTCAAGTATATGTTCCCATCAATTTTTCATTACTGGCACATGGTAATTTTTACAGATGCTCCAGTGAATCATTTTGACGACTGTGTTATACACTATTGTTGTTTTTAATCAGTTTGTGCAAAATTTTTGCATGAGCTGTGTATACTTTATGATAGGCTGTTTCTCCTGCTTCTTTGCACAATCTGCATTTAAAGTTATTATTTAAATATATATGCCGCCTGACTCCCAATGAATACCATATATTTACATTTTTTCCAGTTCGTGTTTTGTACAGCAACACACCCTCTGGAAAGGTAGAATTGAAGTAACTTTTGTGATTTTATCTCCTTGACTGTCTATCTTGAAATCATCTAATTTTGAGCGAGTTTTTTCTGAAGAAGAAAGATTATGGTGCTGCCATCTGTTTCCCACAAATCAACATGACTGAGTGGCTTTTAGATAGATTTAACTACATTCTAAAAGTCATGAGCGGATTTCAGGGAGGGCAATGTGAGCATGGTATCATATCTGGAAAAACTTTTTCTTACTTAAATTACATTTGCCAGATGGCACATTCAACAATGAACCATCCCTATGGACAGTACAAATGAGAGTAAATTCTTTTTATTTTATAACATTTTAATTTTATCCCTTGACTGTTAATCATCAGAGACCTATCTAGATGTTGGAAAATTCAGATGGGGGCTTTTATAGCAATCCTATCCTCATTCAATATTGTACACTGCCCAGAGTCACTTATCATGAAATGGGCAGCTATATACATTTGTTTAATAAGTAAAAAAAAATTTCAAGGATAGGTTTGCACTGCTACTTATTTTTTCTATGTAGATTAGAAAATAATAATCATAAGTCATGGATTGTACTGTAGTAATACTTTTATTCTCTCACACACACAAATCTGAATTTGACGACAGACTTAGCTGTTAAAGGACATTGAGAAGACTGAAGTAGAATCCAGAAGTAAATGGGGAGTGTTAACTTAAGGGTTAATGAAAATAAATGAGAAAATCCCCTCTGATCCCTTATAATCCTCATGGTTTGAGTGCAGCTGTCAATCATTAGCAGAAACTCTTTTCTAAAAAAAAATATTTCCCAATGAGTAAGGTATTTTAAACACACACACATATTTTCCAGCAGAAATATGTTGGCAAGAAAATTTCCAGTTTCAACAGGGAGAAATATGATGAAAATCTGATGCATATATTCAAAAAACTATCATATTTTTTTTGCTAGTGCAACAGTTTAGATTGTCTACTTAAGTTCATTTCCTTTTTTCAACTATAACAAGGGTATATGTCATGTATGTATGTAGATACATATTCTGGCTTACTAACAGACATATACAATGCTATCAGGAGAAGGAGTGATTCCATAAAATATAAACTCATGTATTTTAATGCACCACGTACAGAAAAAAATAGATTATAAAATCTTAAACATTATTCTAATCCTATTGAGAAAGTTAGACTTAGAAAATTATTTTAGTTAAACAGTATAAAAATCAATGTTGGGCCTAGACAAAAGACAGATCTGTCAGACATGTCAATAACAGCTTATGGATACATAATTACATTATATAATATATGAACACATTACTGGTAGATTATATACACTGGTGCTTTCTGATCACTTCTTGTAGATGCTGTCATCTGCCTCATTAGGCATCAGTCCAGAACAGCAAGTTGCAGCATCCTTCTGGACTCAAGTGATCTGGAAAAAGCAGTATCAAACCTGGTCTGTGTTTTGATGAGAGACCAGCAGGAAATCTCAGGATGGCAGGTTAGATTGGGAAGTCATGATTTGGTGACTTCGGCTATTTTAATATTTTTAAGAATAATTTTTACTTTTTATTTAATTTGACGCTATTTACAAATATTAATGTTTTGTTATCCATGGGCCCTGCATTGCTTACTGTGGAACAAAATAAGTGTATATAAATACACTGCTCAAAAAAATAAAGGGAACACAAGCAGAAGACATCCGAGATCTGAATGAATGAAATAGCCTTATTAAATACTTTGTTCGTTACATACAGTAGTTTTGTGTTCCGTTTAGTTGTTTGAGCAGTGTATAAACTACTGTATGTAAAGAACAAAGTATTTAATAAGGCTATTTCATTCATTCAGATCTCGGATGTCTTCTGCTTGTGTTCCCTTTATTTTTTTGAGCAGTATACAAAACATATGCAAAATAAGAGCATTAACCAATTTTGATCAACTCCTCTGCTATTCTTTGGGTAGTCACATTCCTTAATGGAACTGCTTCAACATACTAAATGACATAGTCACAACCAGTGACTTGTCTGAAATGATACAGGGCCTCCTGTTTGAGCAGGGGGTTGGACTAGAAGACCTCCAAGGTCTCTTCCAACTCTGTTATTCTTTTAACAAGAATATATTTGTTGCCTTTACTACATTGTGGCAAAGGGCTTACAACATCCATAGCTATTTTGGAAAAGGAAATAGAGACTAAGGGTATTATTTTCAAAGGAATTTTGTTGTGTTCCCCTTTTGACTTTGCCAACTGACACACAAGGCAGGTTTTAGAATAGAATAGAATAAAATAGAATAGAACAGAACAGAACAGAACAGAACAGAACAGAACAACAGAACAGAACAGAACAGAACAGAACAGAACAGAACAGAATGAAATAGCCAAGTGTGATTGGACACACAAGGAATTTGTCTTGGTGCATACGCTCTCAGAGTACATAAAAGAAAAGATACTTTCGTCAAGAATCATAAGGTACAACACTTAATGATAGTCATAGGGGAACAGTCAATATAAATCCTAAGGATATCAGCAACAAGGTTACAGTCATACAGTCATAAGTGGGAGGAGATGGGTGATAAGAACGATGAGAAGATTAATAGTAATGCATTCTTAGTAATTAGTTTGACAGTGTTAAGGGAATTATTTGTTTAGCAGAGTGATGGCGTTTAGGGAAAAACGGTTCTTTTGTCTAGTTGTTCTGGTGTGCAGTGCTCTACAGCGTCATTTTGAGGATAGGCATTGAAACAGTTTATCTCCAGGATGCAAGGGGTCTGTAAATATTTTCACAGCTCTCTTTTTAACTCGTGCAGTACACAGGTCCTCAATGGAAGGCAGATTGTTAGTAATTGTTTTTTCTGCAGTTTTAATTATCCTCTGAAGTCTGTGTCTGTCTTGTTGGGTTGCAGAACCAAACCAGACAATACTGGGCCATCTCTCCACAGTTCCCTGGCCAATAAAACCTATCCCAAATTCTGTAAGTAGTCCTATCTCTACCTGTATGTCCGGATCCACAATTTCCCTTCAAATCCCTCCCATATGCACATTGTGGCTCCACCCTCTTATTAACTCTTAGACCCCCCCCCAACTGATTGCAGCTCTTGGTCATCAAAAACTTCTCCACTCCTATTTTAAAATAAAGACACAGGACTTACTTGAAAAGGTAACATTAACAGATTACATTCTATGGAGATGTTTTGCAACATTTCTAGCTCAAAGTAGAAGCAAATCCTGCAGTGACTGGTTGAGTGATGTTATTTATTTATGTATTTATTTAATGAAATGGAAATATTGTATAGAATCAATCAGGGCAACTAACAGATAAAATTAGTACCCAAAGTTATTTAAATAGATAAGTGAAATAAGGTAAAAAGGATTAAGAATTAAGGCCCTTTGTAAAAGGTGATTTAGTAGTGGGGGGGAGCTAGATACAGCAGATACTATATTTAAAAGTCTGTTTGTTCATGCCTATAAATACCCACGGCTGATTTTGTTCTTCTTTTGGCTTTCCCTTCTCACTTTAGGTTGACTTGGAAATAAATCCCCTCTGCCTTCCACCCCAAACTTTGGAGTGTAAAAGAGAACCTGTCTACTGGTGCTATGGCCTGCAGGCAGGATTAAAGTGTTAGCTTGGTGTCTATCAATCTGTCACTTAAACATTTACTAAACTGCTGACCACTTCCATTCAAAGACCATTAAACAGGGATTAGGCTTTTTCCTGGGTTAAAATGCTAGGAATGTCACACCCCTGCCAGTTCAGTTTATGTGCAGGAAGAATAGAAATTATATGTTTATTGACTCCTTGGTTCTATCCTCTTGTTTGCATTGTCAACTTTCAACTTCCCAAAGTGATATCCAATTACGTCTTACTCTTTAAAGCTTCAGGCAAGACTCGCACAATTTGTGACCTAACAACAAGCTAAATGCAGTCTACCAGACCTGAACTGTAGCTTTCAAGATACTTGCCAGGTACTGGAAGCAGAAGAAATAGACTATGGTCTGTTGTCCATGAACAGGACCTGCATTTGGCTTGATGGATTAATCGTTACTGCATGTAAGCTTGTCTTGATCCAGATCAGGGGTCTCCAACCTTGGCAACATTAAGCCTGGCGGACTTCAACTCCCAGAATTCCCCAGCTGGGAGTTGAAGTCCACCAGGCTTAAAGTTGCCAAGGTTGGAGACCCCTGTCCCAGATGCAGTTTGTATCAGACAAAAATACCAACTTGCAAAGAGTTTTAGGTAACATAACATGGTGGTGGCATCACATTCCAGATAGCATCCATCTGACCCCCCCCACCACCAAACTAAATAGGAATTTATTATTAAGATAAAATGTAAAGGAGTCCCTGCATATTTTACTCTGCCAGCCATTGCCAACTATAAGGGGTGGTGCTCATCTCCATTTCAAGGCTATTGAGCCAGTGCTGTCTGAAGACATTTCCATGGTCATGTGGCCATCACAGAGTGCTATTACCTTCCCACCGAAGTGGTACCTATTTATCTACTTGCATTTGTATGGTTTGAAACTGCTAGGTTGGCAGGAGCTGGGGCAAGGATGGGAGTTCACCCCATCACATGGAGCTCAGGTTTCCAGCTGACAAGCCCAGCGTCTTAAGCACTGAGCCATCGTACCACCCCAGTTAACAATTATTGCATGCATTAAATTAAAAATACCTGCTACAATTATTAATATATTAAAAATGCCACAAATCTCAAACTATTGGTGATCCTGCAAGAATCAGCACCATTTAAAAACAATATAAAAGCAACATACACAGCAGCCAAGGAACTAAACCAATTGAGACAAAACAATAAGAACATCACAGGTTCCCTGTAATATTCTAACTCCCATGTCTGGGAACATATCCATGTCTTAAGTAGGTCTAATACATTTTATCCATCTCTAATTTCTATATCACTGAGGAAATACAATTGTAGTTTCAAGAGAAAGAGTATTTCCAACAGAAGAGACCTTAATTTCACCAGATACTTTAAAAAGCCTTTTTATTCTAAAATAATTGAAATTAGCTTTTGGTCAGAAATTAGCATTGAACTTGGAATTTATTTTGCAATCAATTTCATAGCTTATGTGTCATTATCATAGGTGCTTAGGTTTGGGGGGGGAATCTGGCTTCTCTATTAGCATTTGGAGACAATGCAATTCAATATATATCGCCTGATCCGCCAGTTGCGTCCCTTTCTGGATCGGGACGCCTTGCGCACGGTCACTCATGCCCTAGTTACCTCCCGTATGGACTACTGTAATGCTCTCTACATGGGGTTCCCCTTGAAAAGCACCCGGAGGCTCCAACTGGTCCAGAACGTAGCCGCACGGGTGATTATGGGCGCAGCTCGTTACGCCCATGTAACACCTCTCCTACGCGAGCTGCACTGGCTCCCGGTGGTCTTCCGGGTGCAATTCAAAGTGTTAGTTATCACCCTTAAAGCGCTCCATGGCTTAGGACCTGGGTACCTACGAGACCGTCTTTTGCCACCAATAGCCTCCCACCAACCAGTTCACTCTCACAGGGAGGGACTACTCAGGGTACCGTCAGTCAAATTATGTCGACTGGCGACTCCCAGGGGGAGGGCCTTCTCTGTGGGGGCTCCAACCCTTTGGAATGAACTGCCCCCGGAGATACGGAATATCCCTGATCTCCGTGCTTTCCGCCATGCCCTCAAGACCCTGATGTTCCAACAGGCAGGGCTAAACATACAAACATGTGAATGATTTTTTAAATGTTATCTAATTCTGGGTTTTATTTAATTGACCAAACTAAGTAATAATTTTAATTAGCAATTTTATGATGTTTGTGTGTCTATATTTTTCTTGACTGTACACCGCCTTGAGTCCTACAGGAGAAAGGCGGTATAGAAATATAATAAATAAATAAATAAATAAATAAATAAATAAATAAATAAATAAATAAATAAATAAATAAATAAATAAATAAATAAATACACAAAAGTAAGATCCATTGAATATAATGAGGCTTATTTCCAATCAGGCAGGTAAGGATTTCTTTTTTGATTACTTTTGTAACTTGGTCTATTTCTGGCATCTACTCTGACTGTTATTTAACTTTGTAAATATACTGTATATTGGATTTTACAGTACTTTTTAAACCACAGTGAAGCCTACCAAATTTCAGTACAATGTAGGATAACAGCCTCAGGGGTGGAGTTCAAAAATTTTAGCAACAGTTTCTCTGCCTGGTTGCTGGATGGGCGTGGCCTACTCGGCCTCCTGCACCATGGGGGGGGCATTTTCACCCTCCTCAGACTCCAAAGGCTTTCCTCGAGCCTCCAGGAGGGCGAAAATGGCCTCCCCCAGGCTCCGGAGGCCCTCCGGAGGCCAGAAATGGGCCCGTTTCCAGCCTTCCAGTAGGCCCATTTTTCGCCCTCCCAGAGCCTCCGTGCAGGCCCTGCACATACCTGGTATCCAAAACGGGCCATGTGGAGACTCCTGGGAGGGGTGGGGTGGGATGGGCAGGGCCAGCCAGACTTTGCAACTACCGGTTTGGCGAACCAAATGTAAAATTAGCATCTGATTCACCCGAACCGGTCTGAACCAGCTGAATCCCACCCATGAACAGCCTTTTGATGAATAAAAATAATGATGGTTTGCAGTACATGCAAAGTGTTTGAAAGATGTACAATTCGCAAATATTAGTTGACTAAAACACCTCTTTTTAAAACATTAAAGTGGCCACATCAGTGGTGGGTTTCAAAAATTTTTACTACCAGTTCTGTGGGTGTGGCTTGGTGGGCATGGCATTGCTTGGTGGGCATGGCTTGGTGGGCGTGGCAGGGGAAGGATACTGTAAAATCTCCATTCCCTCCCCACTCCAAGGGAAGGTTACTGCAAAATCCCCATTTCCTCCCGATCAGCTGGGACTCAGGAGGCAGAGAATAGATGGGGGTGGGGCCAGTCAGAGGTGGTATTTACTGGTTCTCCGAACTACTCAAAATTTCTGCTACCAATTCTCCAGAACTGGTCAGAACCTGCTGAAACTCACCTCTGGACCATATCATTTACAAGGCTTCCATGGCTGCTTTGAAAACTTGCTCTTTGTGTATATGTGTGTACTTTACTCTAGAAAGCATTATCTCACCATATACTTCCCACTGAGAAAACTGGGAACAGCTTTGGAAAAAACTGCATGAACTATGCAAAAGACACAGCTGCTTTAATGCTTTGAATGGAGATGCTTTGTTTTTACTAATGTGCTATGTAAAAACATTTATTTCCAATGTTTGTTTAAAAGGGTAGTTTTATTAAACATATCAAAGCATAAAATACAAATAAAAATGAAAGTAGTGGAAAATGTGGGAGAGAAAAGGAGAAAGAAAAAAGCGTCAGGTAAAAGAGAAGAGAAAAAGAAAAGCATTGATTTCCAACCCCTTTTAGCACAGTAGAATAACATAGAAACATTACAGCCTCAGAATTCTGTAAGCCATCTTGAGTCGCCATCTTTAGGCAATATAAATTCCCTAAATAAATAAATAAAAGTTGTAGCCTCAACTTTTACTTCCAATGTTTAGCAGAGCCCCAATTCACAGTTCTTAGGACGCATTAAAAATTGAGTCTTCAAATTTTGAACATTGATTATAGAAAGTAATTTGTTGTCATTAGTATTGATTTACCCATTGCTTAAGTGCATCATGATTTTCTCTATCCAATTTTATAAATTCACAGAATATATTTGACAATAAACTAAGGATATGGTCTGGATTCCAACAACAATGGAAACTTAAAATGTAGTTGGCTTAAAATACCATTATAAGCACCATCAAAATATAGAGAGTTAGGCACCATAGGTACAAATAGAAATCCTGGAGGTCAATGTTTGTCTACTTTAATTAATGCTGTGTGAAAATTTGCTTTACAGTTTCTCGTATGGGCTTTTGTTCTCCTTCGGGGAATTTCTAATTTCTTTTGGTAATTTCATTATAATAAGCTTTCATTATTGTTGGAAAAGGCAGAAGGCACCACTGCTGATTGTTTTCTGTTATACAGCTTTTCCTTGTTCCCTGGGTCTCCTTGGCTATTCACACTTTCCTTTAAAAAGCCCATGGGAAAAATCACTTCATGATTAAATTCTTACAGATTTTATTGAAGCATGAAAAGCCAAGCTGATTGCAGGCTAGTGCAAGGATGGTGGTATCATGAATGACAGGACATTCACATCTACTTCTTGGCCAATTAGTGCAAAACCATCACATTCCATCCATCAAATTCTGTCGTCCTTTGGAAGAAATTCCAAAAGCAAATTTAAAGTGCAGGAGAATCTTTCTGTACAACACTAATTTTAATTATGAAACTTTAACAGAAGCCTTTGGTCTGGCTCTTATAAGTAAGGTAATAAGTTTTTTTTTAAAGAGATAGTGAAACTTTCTTTTTGGAAAATTGCAAGTGTTAGGAGTCTGGGTATGATCTAGTGTTACTTGAAGATAAGTAGTGGCACCTGATTTTTGTATTTCAGCTCTGGTAGAGGTAGTACTTCCTCATTTTCTTATCTTACCCCCAGTTCTTTAATCCTGGTTGTCTATTTAAATAAAACAGTTCTTTGCTTTTGAATCTCTGCCTCATGTTACATCAGATTTGGACACCTTGCAGTGAAAGTCAAAAAGACATTTACTATGTTTACTATTTCTTAAGCCATTTTTTTAAAAAAAATAAAAATAAATCCCAATGTATATGATATGCCCCCATTGGGAAAAAAAGTAAAATATGCATGCAGAAAAGACAATATTGGGAGAGGGGAAAAGGCACTCAATAGCTCAGCAAAACAGAAGAGTTTTAAAACTGCCAGAATGCCTATTACATGGGGCATAATAACCAGTCATCCTGGTATTTGATCAATTTCATGCCCTTGACCTGCTTCATTGATGGATGTTATCAAGTGAAAGTGATCTAAGCAAATAGTACAAGATCTCTCCTTCCTCCCAGTTGTCAAACTCTATTTCCTTGGTTAAACAAGAAGCTCCCACATTAGCTTTTTAGAAACAGGTTTAGGTTTAGGTTTAGGTTTAGGTTTAGGTTTAGGTTTAGGTTTAGGTTTAGGTTTAGGTTTAGTTTAGTTTAGTTTAGTTTAGTTTAGTTTAGTTTAGTTTAGTTTAGTTTAGTTTAGTTTAGTTTAAAATCTGCTTCAGGCTGGCATCCTAACTGCACTTCTTTTATTATATATTTATTTAAGAAACTTATATAGCTGTGTAACTTACACATAGGTGACTTTTAACACTACAGTATATATCATTGAGCAACTGCTCAATGAGTATAATTCAATTAGAATTCTCTATACAGAACCAGCTCTGTTGGATGGAACATTTTCATGCACTTATTGTATGTATGTATCTATGTATGCATGCATGTATGTATGCATGTATGCATGTACAGTATGTATGAATATTTAAACAGAGTTGTGCAGTGCTTCACTCTCTTCAAGTTGTTTGATGCACTCAGGAGCAACTGCCTGCAATACTGTCTGGCTTAAAAGTGTTGCATTTGGGTTCTGGATTTGCATTTGCATGCACTTCAAAGCACCTCCTGGAAACTGAATTGCTATGGTGACAATTATTAATTTGTGGATTGGTCCCACTGAAATTTGAGGATTTAAGATGACTGTAGATTTCTAAAAAACGTTATACAAAGCCAACAATTTGTGCTACAAGAGAGCACAGCCAGAGGCCATAGCAATGGGCAGTCTCTTCCTCCCAAATCCTGTGTAGAGCTTCAGTCCTGTTCCAAGAATTATAATCAAATTATCCTTTCCAATATGAGCAAATGGGAAAGAAAAAAATGTAATACATAATGTAATACAAAAATAATCCCGTTAAATTTAATGTAGTTAAATCAATGTTCACAATGTTTATATATTGGAATGTGGTTCTGTCTTTCAATGTACAAGCATTGTTGTTGTTATTAGTTGCAAAGTCATGTCCGACCCATCGCAACCCCATGGACAACATTCCTCCAGTCTTCTACCATCCTCTGGATCCATTTAAGCTCACGCTTACTGCGTCAGTGACTCCATCCAGCCACCTCGTTCTCTGACGTCCCCTTCTTCTTTTGTCCTCAATCTTTCCCAGCATTAGGCTCTTCTCCAGTGAGTCCTTCCTTCTCATTAGGTGGCCAAAGTATTTGAGTTTCCTCTGCAGGATCTGGCCTTCTAAAGAGCAGTCAGGGTTGATCTCCTCTAGGACTGACCGATTTGATCGCCTTGCAGTTCAAGGGACTCGCAGGAGTCTTCTCCAGCACCATAGTTCAAAGGCCTCAATTCTTTGGCGCTCAGCCTTTCTTTTTGGTCCAACTTTCACAGCCATACATTGCAACTGGGAAAACCATAGCCCTGACTATACGCATTTTTGTTGGCAGGGTGATGTCTCTGTTTTTTAGTAAGTTATCTATATTTGCCATGGCTTTCCTCCCCAGGAACAAGTGTCTTTTAATTTCTTGGCTGCAGTCCCCATCTGCAGTGATCTTGGAGCCCAGGAAAATAAAATCTGTCACTACCTCCATTTCTTCCCCATCTATTTGCCAGGAATTGAGAGGGCCGGATGCCATGATCTTAGTTTTCTTAATGTTGTACAAGAATAGCACTTACACAATCCTGCTTTATATGCAGTCAAAACCTGGAAGTAGCTATTTGAAAGCATCTTAATTCTTTTCAGTATGGTGAGCTGAGTAGGAATCCATCCATCTAATTTTATTGTGTAAAATTTATGTCACGAAACCTGGTTTTTTTCCACAGTTTTGGTTTGTTGATTTGTTTTTATTACTTGTGAAGACTTGAATTCCCGAGTAAAGGTCTGAATTCCTGAATACAAATAACATAGCATAAATCATATGAACAAGCAGTATCCTATGATCCTATAGAGCCCCATGAAATAGGATTGATTTACATAATACATAAATGTTGAACAGATGTTTGCTTTTTCAATACAGAAGTTTAAAAGACATTTAAGTATATTTGATGAATCTGCCTAGAAATGTTAATTTTATGTGGTTGCTATGCTTGTCACTTTCTTTTTAAATATTTTCTGATTTGCATGTACTGACCTTGTCTATTTTGTCTTGAAAAAATATCTGCTGGGAGGAAGCAGCTGGTCATCAGCTTAAATACTAACCAAACATTTCAGCTTAAAGGTTCCTAATACTAACTAAATTTGAAAAATGCACAGTATTGTTGATATGGATTTGTTTAAGGTAGCGAAAGGATTCTGTGGTATTATGAAAACCGTTGTCATCTTCTGTAAAACAATGGCATAGCATAAAACTCTTCTAATTAATAGTATTCCATTGCCAAATCCTGCTTAGCACTCAAGTGTGTTTTTGAATGAAAAATGTAATCATTTTCATATTTGATATGAAAGCAGATAAGAATTTATATTTTTCATTAGTTATATCAGGTAGGCAAAAAAATGAATGCTTCGTTCATGTCATGAAAATTTTAACTATTGCGTCATTGCTTTGTGCCAACTAAAAATATCTCCCAACATGGAATGCAAATAGAAAATGTTGCCGTTATTTCCATTTCTATTTCCATTTCCATCCTTTTAGTTCTAAATATATACACAAGCACATTAAGGAAAATGTCGGTTTCCAATTAAGGAAGGTACATGGTACTCATCTTTAAAACAATCAATGCTTTGGATTTTCTTAGAAATTCAAATCCATGAATTATCTCAGACACGAGTTTGATACACTTGTTATCTTGCAAAAGCCATTAACAGGAGTAAAAAGGGAGTTTGCAGGAGGTGGGGGGGGGGAAAGACTGCCAACAGTGGTCAGAAAGATTCTCATCTAACATTTTACTATATTCAGTTATTTGCCTAATGTCAACCTTCCTAAGCAGAGTCAATGTAATGTAGAGCAATTTATCAAGGCATGAACTGGTTCTTTACTGATAGGTATCCTTTAGAGTCTTTATCCTTAAAATAGCAAAAACTGGATAAATGCCTCAAAAATTGTAATGCTTCCGTGGAACCAAAGCTGCAAGTCAATGAAAACAGTCTTAAAACCTACAGCATCTTTACAAATAACAGTGGCTTCCTTTTCAAACTTGATTCTCTCTTACTCAGTTTTCAAATCATCGGTGTCAATGGAAGAGTTTGCTACCATAAGGTTTCTACTTCTTTTTGTCCAGCATTTAATTAAATTATCCCATAATGAAATCTTTCCCTAATGAGCCTGTTCTGAATAATTTAGTAGCTATTGAAGCCATTCTAGGAGTCTCATCAATTATGTATCGATACAACACCAGGCACTTCCAATCAATTCCTCTTTTTTTTTCTTCCTACCACTTATGATTTGCTTCATTAAAAGCAACTTTGGGTTTTATTGCCGATTGCCCAAGGTTAGATCATTGATGCTTGATGTCAAAGGCCTACCAAGAAATTATGGATTCATTAGTGCAAAACAGAATGAGAGAGAGAGAGAGAGATGCCAATTCTAACAGTTCTATGTCTAGTTAAATGTATCACCAACTTACTGCCTGAACAGCACATTAAGTCATATACAAAGATATATTTTGCATTTATGTGAATTGCTTTCTCCTCATGCATTATAAACACAAAATTGTTAAATGTCCCGATATGGGGGGGGGGGAATCACTTAAAATACCGGTATGTTTGTATGGAAGTTCTTTGTTCGTATTTCTTGGCAGACACATTTAATTTATATTGTGATTTGGAGTCTAACTATTTAAATGTACATATTCACTTTCTAGGAACAGGTTTTGCCTTGTTTTCCCTTCAGACCTACAAAGAGTACAGTTCTTCTAAAGAGAGAAAGTCAGTGGAATCAGTTGTTGGTATTGTTATCTCTTTGGTCTGAAGATCATTAGAACTGCCTTCCTTAGTTTATTCATTGTGTCCTAGACCATGGGTCTCCAACCTTGACAACTTTAAGACTTGTGGACTTCAACTCCCAGAGTTCCTCAGCCAGCTGGGAATTGAAATCCACAAGTCTTAAGGTTGCCAAGGTTGGATACCCATGGTCTAGACTGCATCTCACTGTTTTGAGTCCTTTAGGACTTAATGTGTCCTTCTAAGACAGTGGAAATCCCTCTCAGCAGTTCCCACTACTATTAATCCTGTGCATTTATTTAACATCCCATTCCTTGCTATAAAATTATGCTACAGGATGATACAACTCTGGAAACTATTGTTGAGAGTTTGTTCTTTCTATAAATCATATTTAAATAACAGCTTCCATGCTGTTAATATAATTTTGCAGTTTATGAAAGAACAGCCTATTTTTTTGCCTGCTCACTCTTGAATGAACTATTTCTCTCCTTTCTTTCCTAGTTCTTCCTACATAGTCACTTGCAGAAATCTTCCATATTTTACAGGAAATAAGAAGGGAGTCAAGAAAAGAAAAGAAAAACACAGTTGCTGTACTGTAACTGATATTTCTTGGATATCAGCATCAGTCATTCAAGGCATGTGGGATCATTTTAATTACCTTAAAAAATAACCTATCTGAACATGTCTAACAGAGACTATGTATGGAGTTTTGCTTTATTGCGGGACCTTATTTCATTTACTGCTGAGGAACTTATATAAGCCAGCCTCTGCAGCGGTGGGATTCAGCTACTTCAGGCCGGTTCAGACGAACTGGTAGTTAAATTGCTGGGTGGCCCCACCCCTTCCACGAGTCCCCACGCACCCCATTTTGGGTCCCAGGTAAGTGCAGGGAGGCCTACTAGGTCCAAAACAGGGGGCGGGAGTGCAGTACTCCCCCTGCAGCCCATTTTTGCTCCCAGGGGGGTGCAGGAGGCTGAGTGCTGCCTATCACACCCCCTGGCCACACCCACCATGGCCATGCCCACCCAGTCGGTCATTAGGGTAGAGAGTAGGTTGTTAAATTATTTGAATCCAATCACTGAGCCTCTAGTTTGGTAAATCTCCAAAAAGGTACTACAGTATATTTATGCTGTACAGGTAGCCCTTGTCTAACAGTCATTTGTTTAGTGATGATTCAAAGTTACAATGACACCAAAAAAGTGATTTATGACCACTTCTCACATCACAGCATCCTCATGATCAAAATTTGGGCACTTGGCAACTGGCATATATTTATGATGGTTGCAGTATCCCGAGGTCATGTGATTGCCATTTGTGACTTTCATAGCCAACTTCCAACGAGCAAAGTCAATGGTTCCCTATAGTGGAAACAACTGCAGTGATTCACTAACAATTGTTACAATAAAGTTTGCAAAATTGGGTACAACTCACTCAAAAACATCCTTCTTAGCAATAGAAATTCTCGTTCCAGTTGTGGTCGTAAGCTGAAGACTAACTGCATTTAAATTGTCTTGAATAAAAGATTAATAAAGAGGCAGTCCATATGGCTATATATACAGTTCTTAGGCACCCTTGTTCCTTTCGCTGTGTGCTGTTGTGTGAAATATATACCTTATTAAAAATGTGCACCCCTCCCCACTACCTCTACATTGTCTTTTATGCATACTTCTAAGGCCATTGTGTTCTCTTTATCTTAGACTCTCCATTATATTTCATCCTTAATCTACTATTTTTGTTTAATATTCATCTATCTGAAGGGATACAAAGGGAAAACTTACTGCAATGTAGAACACTCAAGGGGATGTGGTGGCTCAGTGGCTAAGACACTGAGCTTATCGATCAAAAGGTCAGCAGTTCAGCAGTTTGAATCCCTATTGCCGCCTAATGGGGTGAGCTCCTGTTACTTGTCCCAGCTTCTGCCAACCTAGCAGTTCGAAAGCAAGTAAAAAATGCAAGTAGAAAAATAGGGACCACCTTGGTGGGAAGGTAACAGCATTCCGTGCACCTTTGGCGTTTAGTCATCCCAGCCACATGATCATGGAGACGTCTTCAGACAGCACTGGCTCTTCGGGTTTGAAACGGAGATGAGCACCGCCCCCTAGAGCACATATGTGTGAGGTGAATCTTTACCTTTACCTTTAGAACACTCAGTGGGCGCTTTGAGCTGCAAGAATCTGAACAACTGCTAGATGGAAGCAAACCATTTGACGTTTCTATATTTGTCTGTGGCCATCTAGTAGTTTTCTGGAATTTTGCAGACCGCATCCAATAGCCCTACGATGAAGTGATGATACTAGTCTTACGTAGGTATGGTTGTAATGAAATTGAATTACCTTTCCCTGTCTCCCATGGCCAGTTGCCAAAAGACTTACTTTCTGCTAGGATTATGTGTCAACATCACCACTGTGTTATTAGCTCTGCTGGAAATGTGAGAGATCAGTGAGATTAGATTTGTCCTTTTAAAAAAGCCTGAAAAACAAGTCTCAGAGCAAATCAGAGTAAAAAAACTTGAGGGCCGGTGGGGGGGACTGAGGGATGCTCATCATTGGTATTCTGATACCTTCACTTCACCCTTCACAAATCTCGCCACAAAACAGCTCTTCACACAACGGTTATGGTCTGGGTATAGGTAGTCCTTGCCTTACAACCAACTGGGACCCGAATGACCACCTAAGCAATGAGGTCATTAAGTGAGTTGTGCCTCACTTTGCCCTTTAAGTGAGTTGTGCCCTTTTTTGGGGGGTTGCAGTGGTTACATGGCTTTCCCTCATTGATTTTGCTGGTCAGAATCCCCATGGGAAGGTCATGACTGCAGACCATTGCAACCATTGTAAATAAATGAACTTGAACTTTGAACATATGACTGTGAGGACACTGCAATGGTCATTAAGTGTGAGGACTGGTCAAAAGTCAAAACTGTTTTTCAGCACCATCCTAACTCTGAATAGTCATTAAACAAATGTAAATAAGCCAAAGATTGCCTGTATCTGGATGTTTGCAGTGACATGTAAAAGGTAATTCATAGTGAATTCTGTGTAAGCTGTCAGTAGATTCATATTGCTAGTAATGAACTACAGAGCTGGCCCAGAGTTCATTCACCATTTCAAAAGGTTTCCAGCAAGAGCTCACATGACTTCTCTACTACTTTCTGGACAAACTATCCCCTCCACACCAGAGGTGGGTTTCAGCAGGTTCTGACCAGTTCTGGAGAACTGGTAGCAGAAATTTTGAGTAGTTGGGAGAACTGGTAGTAAAAATTCTGATTGGCCCCACCCCCATCTATTCTCTGCCTCCTGAGTCCCAGCAGGAGGACTCAGGAGGAAATGGGGATTTTGCAGTAACCTTCCCCTGGAGTGGGGAGGGAATGGAGATTTTACAGAATCCTTCCCCTGCCATGGCCACCAAGCCATGCCACACCCACCAAGCCACACCCACAGAATCGGTAGTAAAAAAATTTGAAACCCACCACTGCTCACACCCAATAAATTAGGAACCTAAGAAAAACAGTTCTTTGGCATACTTGTATTTTTGGCATAATATTTTTTCTTATATGGGGATATTCCACCTTAAAACCAATTAGGAAGACTAGAAAATATATAATCTATTTTTTAAAGAAGAAAAAGCCTGAACTCAGTTACACCTGCCTACTAACTAGAGCAGTACAATGTTTTGTGGCCAACTAGATAGAATAACGCTAAGCCTTTTAATGGCCTTTTGGACTAAATCCCAGGAGTGAATGTCTCATTAGCTCTAGTTTGAGACAGGTTAGCACCTGCTAATATCTATGTCAAATAAATTAGCTTACGTCAGCTGCTACTCACATTCAAGGGTCTGTCCCTTTGAGACCTTAGTTTTCCCTCCTTATCCAGGCCTATGCAGATGGTTGTCTCCCAACAGCTGTCTCCTGAATTAGTGGCCCATGGGCAGGACAATGCATGCAGTATGCTAAGTTGATCAGGTTGTGTATGGCGTTTACTCAGAGCTCTACACCTGTGCTGTACAGATGGCAAAATGCAGTCTTTGCTTCCAGATATGTGGCAGGGGATGGAAGGGAGGCCAGCTTTTTAGCATTTCTATTTGTCAGAGGAATAGTCAAAGCTGGAAGGTATAAAATGTACAAAGCATGCTTGACTGTTTTGGAAAGCCAACTGAAGTAAGAAAAACATCTGATTTGTTTGCTTATTTGGTACTATGGAAAGTACCAAAACATAGATTAGCAAATTTTATGAATATCTGGAATCAAACAGCTAACCCTAATTAAGAGGGTTTTTTTAGCTTTTGGTTTTTTATGTATTAATATTAATGTATAATTAATATTAAGTATTAATAATTAGGCCGACTCCGCTGGCATGTCCAGAGAGCAGCACCTTCCACCGTGGCCAAGACTGCCTACCAACTAGAAGTCAATGGCCAGCGATCTCGCGGGCGTCCAAAACAGAGATGGCAAGACACCATCAACAAAGATATGCAAGCAGCGGGCCTGCACCCTGGAAACACAGCTGACTGTGCAAACTGGTGTGCAATGATCCAAAAAGCAGACCCTGCCTGCACCTGCAGGAATATGTTAGGAAGAAGAAGAAGATTAATTCTTGGTATTTGTTTTGTGCGCTTTTTTGCCATCATCTTTCTTTGTATGTTGGGGCCTTTTAGATTAATCAAGGATTCACTTATGATATCTCTAAGCTCCCACAAAATCTCTGATGGAAATCTGATGAAATCTGATCGTCATCCCAATCTGCAAGGGATAGTATTTCAGATCTGTTTAATGAAATGTGGATTGGGTTAGGGTCTACAAAGCATGGTGGTCTTATCTTTTGGAGGAGTGTTTGATAATTAACACCACCAACCCCACCACCCAAGAGTTCCCTTTATTGGATTTGCAAATTAATTTGTTTTATTTTTAATTTTTAGAAGGAAAGAATCCTCCATAATTCCTACCTAACGATCAGAGTTGAAAATAGGCATTTAGGCTTTAATTTAGAATTTGAATCATCACTAAAGCATCTGCTCTTGCTATTAGGAAGATTTCCTGACATTAAACTGAAATGTGCTTTCCTGTAACTTAAAACTATTATTCCTTTTCTCTGGAGGACAGAGACCAAGTCTTGATCTTCTTTATATTTGATATTCTTTAAGATTTTATCATACAACCTCTCAGTTTCTCTTCTAAAGGCCAAACTTTTCTAGTTCCTGCCATTTCTTTTGACAAAATTCAACTTCTCCTTTAATGACACTTCTTGCTGCCCTTCTCTTCACCTAGTCCAGTTTCTCTGAGTAAAACAGAATAGTGTATTTCTGTTAGACCAATGGACCAATATAAAACAAGGTGAATAATTACTTCCTGTGATAAGCAAATGATCATAACATTGGTTCTGTTGATGCACCCTAAGGTTATATTTTCCTTTTTGGCAGCCACACCACTCAACCAGCTCATTTTCAGTTTGTAACCAACTGTTATTCCAAAATCTTTTCTACCAATATTTATTGTGTGATCTCAGACAGCTGCTCCTTTCATGCTACCATCAATTCTAAAAAGTATTTTTGTCTTAGTATCCCAATTGAAGATTGGAGTAGAAACAGGGAAGAATTTTCTTTCTCTCTGTAAAACACATACCCTATTTCAGGGCTGTCAAACTTGTGGGCCGCAGGCTGGATGGCCACATCCATGCACTCGCCACGCCCACGTCCGTTACAGCGAAGGGGAAAAAAGTCATGATACATCATGTGACAATGCGAGTTTGACACCCCTGCCCTATTTGGTTGGAACATCTATCATCCCTTTCATTGCCAGGATTGATTGGGTTGATCTGGCTGGCTAGGCAGATATTTCTCCCTCACCACTCCATGTGCATCCATCCTGAATCTTTGCTCTTGTTGAAAGAGGACATTCTCCGCATGAGAAGTGTACCATTCTCAGGGCAATATATTGTTCTTTGGTATACACGATCCCAGAGTGAATTGTACTTTGGTATATACTGTATAATAATGCTAGACTCTCAAAACATACCACACTTTGGCAGCTACAGAAGGCTATCAAATTAAGTGAAAACATTTGCTGTTTTTGCTGAGAACTAAGGCAAATAAGCACTATGCTCACTTCAATAGCCAAACTGGTTTCCATGACAGCACGAGCTTATCCCTCTACGTGATCCCTGATTGGTTGGCTTCTGTTCAGGAAAAAAATGTGTCAAGAACTGCAAAAGAGGGACTTCAGGTAAACAAACAGCTGGAATTAGGTGGCAAACAGCACATGAAAAAACCAGACCCACCTAAGGAGATTCAGAAAGATTTCCTTCATTTCATGCCTGTCCTGCTACAACAATTTAGCAAAGTCTTGCTTAGTGCAATAAATAGACATCATTAATACCACTATCTATTGATTAAAATCAACTTCCCTTTTATAATTAAACTTATATCAGAAAGGCCTAGCTTTCCCTTAAATATTAACATCTTGGCTGTGCATAAGGTTTTGTTCCTATATTCAGATACTCCTTGACAATTCATTTAATAACTGTTCCAAGTTGCAACAGCATTGAAAAAGTGACTTATGACCATTTTTCACACTTATGATCGTTGCAGCATCCCACATGGTCAAAATTCAGATGCTTGGCAATTGATTCATATTTATGGCGGTTGTAGTGTCCTCGGGTCATGTGATCAGCTTTTGCGACCTTCTGACAAGCCAATGGGGAATCCAGATTCACTTAACAACCATATTACTAACTTAACAAATGCAACCATTCACTTAACAACCATGGCAAGAAAAGTCGTAAAATGGGGCAAACTCACTGAACAAATGTTTCACTTAACAAAATAAATTTTGGGCTCAGTTGTGGTTGTAACTCAAGGACTACCTGTATTTTAATGGCATGAAAGCAATTGTGTATTCTATCTGCTGAGTGGGTCAAAAGAAACATGCAATTTTTTTAGAAACTCTGTTTGCTGAAGCTATTCAAACTCATATGATGGAGAATATTTGAAAAGAGAGAGACACAAATGTTTGTTAGCTGCGTAATATGTCACTGTGGTTCAACACATGTATGCAGCACAGAGTATATTGTACTTCAATAGGATTTTGATGTGGTTGAAACCAGTGGTTGGATTCTACCGGTTCAGACCGGTTCAGGAGAACTGTTAGCTCCGTCTTTCAGCTATGAGCGAACCGGCTCTCTCCAATTTTGAAGTAGGCCTGCCCACCCGCCCCTGCATTATACTCACCTATATTTCTGTTTCCAAAGCCCAGCTGATCGGCGCAACAGAGTGGATTGCGGTGCCTCAGCTGTTTTCCTTGCCGGCAGCAATGCGGAAAGTGAGTTTTCTCCAAACTGTGCACACACGCACAGCAGGTGTCTGAACTGGTTGTTAAACCAATAGCATCCCACCCCTGATTGAAACCATGTACTATCAGGAAGGAAAGGATAACTAGTATTTTTTTCTCTCCATCACACATACACATACACAAACATACATATCTACACAAAGTGCTGCTACTTCATATATCACATACTGTCAAATGAGTTTAAACATCTGATTATAGAATAGCACAGAATAACAGAGTTGGAAGGGACCTTGGAGGTCTTCTAGTCTAACCCTCTGCTTAGGCAGGAAACCCTATACCGTTTCAGACCCAGTATTGGAGCATTCACAACTTCTGGAGGCAAATTGTTCCACTGATTAATTGTTCTATCAGGAAATTTCTAGGTTGCTTCTGTCCTTGATTAGTTTCCACCCATTGCTTCTTGTCCTGCCGTCAGGTGCTTTGGAGAATAGCTTGACTCCCTCTTCTTTGTGGCAACCCCTGAGATATTGGAAGACTGCTATCATGTCACCCCTAGTCCTTCTTTTCATTAGAGCTAATATTGATGTATTTAATTGTTTCTCCTCCACTATCATTACAGGTAATCCTCATTTAGCAATTACCTCATTTAGAGACTGATTGCATGCACAACAGTAGTGAAAAAGTAACTTTTCAACCAATCTCCCATTTACAACCTTTGAAAGTTGGTAAAGCAAAGGAAAGCTGAAGTAACATGGTAAGCACTGTTGCAGTTTCACTTAGTGACTACTTTGCTTAACAACAGAGTTTCTAGTTCCAATAGTGATTGAGGGCTATCTATATTTGTGAAATAGAGTCCATTACTATATGTAACTGAGTCACCTATGAGTGAATGAAATAGAGTGAAACAATATACCATGGATGTGTATTTTTATTTCTAGGGAGCCCTGGAATATCTGGAGAATTATTAAGTCATGTTTTAGCCTATATATTGTTGCATAGCTCTGCATAAAGTAAGAAACTGCACAGAATTTGGTTCACTAATACAGTATATACCAGTGATGGCTAACCTTTTACGGACCGAGTGCCCAAAGTGCCCCCCCCGCATTCGCTCTGCCCCCCTGTGCATGCTCCACCTCCAAGCGCTCTGCCCCCCTGCTCATGCGTGGCAGAGACCCAAAGACCAGCTGGCCAGCGAGAGGCGTGCTTGCATGCGCGGCGGAGCTGAATTGGGGCAACGGCTCATGTGGCCACAGAGAGGGCGCTGCATGCTACCTCTGGCACGCAGCACCATAGATTCACCATCATGGATATATACCATAGAAACTGCTTTATACTGATCAAAGATATAGGCATATTCTTTGACTTATATAAAACCTCCAGATTCAAATTTGGTATCTCAGTCTACTCTCCTGCTGTCTTTAACTTGCTTTTGTGTCTGCAGAGACAGTTCAATCCCATGAATCTGTTCTAAGTCAGTTGACTGCCTTTGAGGCGTGCTGAACTCTTAGAAAAACTCTTTAACATTTTAATTGGTCTCAGGTTTTATTGTATTAAAACAGAAGGCAATAAATCTGAGAGTTCCTGGGATAATCAAAGGCTCATAGAAATGTTCAGAAATAAACTAAAGGCGACCCCACTATCACTGACAAGGTGTGAATGTTAAGGAAGTTGCCTCAATTTTCATTAAAAAAAATCATAATTAAGCATAACATTTCTAAAATGTAATGTTTAAATTTTAAAGGTTATGATGTTTCAGATCCACAATGTAGAATAGTTCTTCCAGTCTATGTTGTTTCTTGTTAAATAAAAAAAACCCTTCCATCTTGTACAATGGCAAATTATCTGATAATATCTACAAGTTGATATTTTAATAATATTAAGTACAAAAGTTAAACTGTTGTGATGGGTCAGATCCACAATCCAAAATAGTTCTTCCAGACTATGTAGCTTCCTTGTGTCAAAAACCCTTTCTATCTTGTACAATGGCAAATTATCTGAAATTAACAAATGCTGGCCGATAGTTTTAATAATATTAAGAAAAATATCATTAAAATATAATAAAGTACAAAAGTTAAACACTGCATGTAAATCCCTTTTGCTCGGTTATTTTGGAGATTGAAAAAAAATGCAATTATAACAATATACTTCAAATAAGTAAAATTGCAGGCAGCGTGAACTAATTTATAAATTCAGACCACAAGAAATTAAAATTAAATGTTTAAATAGAAACATTTATCATTATAAAGGCAAACAGGTTGTTTCTTTTGTAACATGAATTCTCACTAAAACATGGGATCCATTCTTACCGTTTTTCAAATCTGTGATAATTTCCTTCAACTTTTACTTTTATAGCTGTGTCATTAAATGCACATTGGATTGTTACAGCCAAAATGTTTAAAACAGATGTGGCTGTTAAAGTTACATTATGAATTTTACAACCTGAGTTTTTTATGACACTGAACTCCAAGCCACGAAGACCAAACTGGGGGGTGAAATAGGTTGTAGTCTTGCAATGACATACTACTGCACCACCAAAAACATAAAAGCAATCAATGATCTACTATCCACTGCAAATAAATGTAGGTGGAAATAATTCAGAAGTTAAGAAGCTACTGAATAGACAAGAATGAGCTATGTATTGAAGCTATATTTTTGACTCTTCAAAATCCTATACTTTTTGGTATAGTTCAAATCCTGTTCCTTGGATTTTAATCTTTATAGAGTTTCCTTTGCCAAAAAGTTTGAGTGATAGAATCTGCATTTAATACCTGAATCAAATTATAAAATTTCCCCTCTTTCAGTCAGAACTGCTGTTTTTGTAATGGAAATATCTATTGCTTTCCCTTCCTCCCAGCTTAGGAAAGGCTAAAAGAGAAGGAAGAAAAGGTTACCTCACGTTGCTACAAATTCTTGACTTACAAATCTGTTTTATGTTAGAATGCCTGGCTTTCAAAGATGCGTTTAAAGAGCAATGGGATTGTATTTAACTCCACTATAAATTTACTTTCTATGTAACTTCCTTTAATAGAGAAATTATAGCACAGTGTTTTTGAAGTTCATAAAGAAATGTGGGGGCACATTCAGTTTCATGCTGTGCAGCATTCATGCTCCATAACATTTCTTTATCTTCAGACTCAATTATGGTGTCTGCACTCTAGTGATTTTAGTTGCTGAGGCATTATTTATGCTAACATTTGATTCTCATGCAATTGTTCATTGGTAGTCACATGTCTGGCATATTTAAAACATTTTTTATTTCAAAAAAGGGGGCAAAAGCCAAGAACACTAGCAACTTCTTACTTTTTCAAAACTAGTAGCATTATTTTCCTTGGGAAGACAAATACCAACGAGACTTCACTCCTGCTAGTATCCCTTCCACCAGATTACATAAAATTTGAGAAACTCCAATTTGCTCTTAATGATACCAAACCAAAATCTAGCTGATCATCAGCAAATGAATACTGTACTGATTTTTGTCCTGTTATTGAGCAACTCCTTCCAAGTAACTCCCTCCAAGTTAATGCAAGTTAATGACCTGGAAGAAATATTTCCAAGCCAGTTTTGCAAACTAAAACTTCCAATGCCAACCCTAATCATAATTTCTCATTGTTTCTAATAATAATAAACAATCCAGGTCATACACAGATAAAGATAGTTAATTTGTCAATCCAGGGATATTCCACGACCAAAGTCTTCTTACCAGTTGTTGTAGTCATATGCAATAAAACAGTTCTTTTTGGAGTTGCAAACAGGAACAAGTACAGCAGTAAAACAATCAGTAAAACAGCAGAAAACAACAAGTAGCAATGATCAAGCAGTGATCATGCAGAGAGAACAGGCAGAGAGGAGCAGAGGTAGCAATAAGAATGTAATAAGAACAATAAGCCATGATTCAAGCTTCCTCTTAAGTACATTGGCTACAGAGCTAGCCAATCAGAATACAGTATGATGTAATACAGCATTACAGTCTTAAAGATATACCTTACATTTTGACTGCAAACATGCATTGATGGTTTTTATATATTGCCAACCCAACCAGTTAGGCAATAGCCATTCCCTAACAGGGAAACATTCACATATGCAATTTTTCATCTAAAACTTACAGTACAGTACATTTTGAGAAGAAATCTACTGGATTTTCTTATTGCTAAACTGGTGGACATTAACATACTTCACAATGAATTCATTCTCAGCGCTTGCTTTTCTCATCTCTTCTATGGTGGGTTTCAAAAATTCAGTGGTGGGTTTCAAAAATTGTTACTACCGGTTCTGTGGGTGTGGCTTGGTGGGCATGGCAGGGGAAAGATACTGTAAAATCTCCATTCCCATCCCACTCCAGGGGAAGGATACTGTAAAATCTCCATTCCCTCCCCAATCCAGGGGAAGGTTACTGCAAAATCTCCATTTCCTCCTGAACAGCTGGGAATTGGGAGGCAGAGAATAGATGGGAGTGGGGCCAGTCAGAATTTTTACTATTGATTCTCCGAACTACTCAAAATTTCCGCTACTGGTTCTCCAGAACTGGTCAGAACCTGCTGAAACCCACCTCTGATGTTATTAGAGATATGTGTGTTGTGTTGGTTTGTCATGGCTGGAGATTATACTAGATAACAGGAAATTTTAATATTATGGTGATTTGCTTTTTGTTTTAATCTGGTTGTTTTACATTTTTTACAGTTAACTTATGACAGTGACAACGAGTCCTAATATTAGGTTATGAGAGAAGTAAAAGAAAAGTAAAAGAGAAGTAAAAAGAAAAGGAAGCAAAAATATGTGGGAATCAATTTCTTAATATAAAATATAATTACTGAACTGGATTGTATGTATTAATATTTGTTCCAATATTGGAATTGTATTTTAATAAAAGTAAATATAACTTCAAATTAAGTTTGATTCCTAATGACTGAAACCATTCCATTTTCTTGGAAGCAATTCAGCAATTGCTGAAATGAGATGCGAGTATATTAGCCAGGCTTTAAGAATCCTTAAAATAATACTAACAATGACCTGAACCTATAAACAATGCCGACTGGCGGCCCCCAGGGGGAGAGCCTTCTCTGTGGGGGCACCTACTATCTGGAACGAGCTCCCCCCAGAGATACGGAGGATCCCGGATCTGCGCACCTTCCGCCGCGCCTTAAAGACCTTACTATTTCACCAGGCCGGCCTGGCCTAATTTTCCCCCTCTTTTATAAAAGATTTTTAAAATTTTAAATATTTTTTAGTATTTATATATTCAATTTTAAATTGGTTTTAAAAGTTTGGGGTTTTAAATTTGTCGGGGCCAAAATTATTTAATTTGATTTTATTCTATTTTTTAAATTTTGTATTGTATGTGTTTTTATTGTTTGGCTGTGCACCGCCCTGAGTCCTTCGGGAGTAGGGCGGTATAGAAATCTAATAAATAAATAAATAAATAAAAAATAAATTTTCCTCACTATTATGACTTTGGTTTCAGCCCTTTGGTTGTTGGGAAAGGAACTCGTCAGGCATAAGATACATCAGAGAGAGTAGGACATAACCTCAGAGAAGGTATTGTGGAATGTCTGCATAAAGCCATAACAACACTTGAAACCCTATATTCACAAGCAGGCTATTCTCTCTATTCTTGCCCTATTCTTCTATCAAACCCCATCCAACCCCAATCTGGAGACATTGCTTTAGGAAGCTACTCTAATGGAACTCCCTGAGAGAAGTCTGCAATAATAATAAAAAAAAAGCAGCCTGAAGAACTCTACTGCAGGGATATATAAGCCATATTATATTCTCCTACTAGCTGATAACCCGGCGTTGCCCGGGTATTTATTTATCCCAATCCTGTATTAGACAGGAAGAGCAACTTCACCCTGAGCCTTGATTTCGGCGAGAATTAAATTAGTTAAAAATGTTTTCCCTGTGCCCCCAGAAGCGCCAAGTAAAATGATACCACCTAGCTGCTAGCTGATCCATGATCATCTGGTATTCTTTTTTCTGATCTTGAAGGGGATGGAGAAGTGGCCAGGGCTGATTTTCCGGCGCCTCATAATCAAAGCCTTGTTGAAAATGTCCAGACAAAACGTAATATCTAATGTTGGATTTTCCCCCTTACCAGAAGGAGCTCCCTTGTGGAGTACTGTGAAGCTGTTATCATGGCAACTCCACTGTGCTGTACAGTAAAAGCCATTTTAAGGCAGTACATTAGGAGCCATTTTAAGGCACAACAGGCCTTAAACACCCTGAGGTTAGGGGTGTCTTACCCCCACAGTATTTTTTTCCAGAGAGTAAGTCATCTGTGTACCAAGTTTCCTTCCTTGAGAGGAAGCTCAAGTGTCATAGTAGGAGAACCAATTATCTCCCAAAGGTTTATCTCACCAAGTTTCTATCTAAAGAGAAAGGTGCAGTTGGAGAAAATTTTTACAAGGGAATATACAGCAAGAATCAACAGCAGACAATCAACCAAGAAATAAATATATAATCTCTTTAGACTTTTATTGGGTAACTAGTTCATTGTTTGGGACTGTACATGTGTTTAGATCCTTGTTGTTAGTGTGCCTAAGTGCATTATCTGCTACTTCTTATTTCTAAAATCCCATACTCCAAACTATTATATTTTATTTTGTAAAAGTTATCCTTTCAGAAAAGTTATGTTCAGGTCAGTGCTATCATTTTCAAATTACCAAATTGAGGAGTATTGCAAGGAGTATAGCATTTTATTGTGTTGACAAATATTTACTAAAATTACTTTTTTTAGGAGTGTTGAGAAATTTATTATGATGGGGTTCTAAAAAAATCTGCATTAAATGCTTTACTGTGACCAGAACTTGCTTTGGTTATACAGTTGCTCTCTACCTTGTGAACTGTGGCTCTGTGAAATGGCAAGAAAAATGTATAGAAAATATTAGGAAACCATGGATGCTCTAAAGCTGAAGTCTTGCTATGTTAAAAAAAAGGGAGAGACAAAAATTCACAGTGACTGAATTCAAACAGCATGCTAAACACTAACCTCAGATTGACAAAATGTGATGGTTCTGTTCATATAAAATGCTATGCCCAAACCACTAAAACATAATATGATTTAACATGTTTGACATGGTCTGCTTTAACAGCGTGTTAAAACAATGTCCCACAATGTAAATGCTCCCACAAATGCTGGGCTAAGTTCTACTCAATTCCCTTTTATCCTAGGCTGTCATCCCCTATGACTGTGTCGTTTTTCATCCAAGCTTATGACGGAATGTTGAAATTCAGAAAAGGGGAGGAGAATGCCAAGCCATTATGGTAGAGATATCCAAGTTGTGGGAAAATAAAAACTGTGAGAAAAAACCCTCAAAACAATTCAATCTTGATGTTGTTAGGTATAGGTTGAAGTAGAAAGGGGCTGTGACAAGTTTTCCAGATTCTGTTATAATTGCATTAAACTAGGAGCTAAGATTGCTAATAACTATTGTTTCCTGGCTTGCTAACTTTGATTAGCTAACAAAGCTTTATTTATGACCAACATTATTACTGATACGGCGGAAGGTGTGCAGATCCAGGATCCTCCGTATCTCCGGGGGAGCTCGTTCCAGATAGTACGTGCCCCCACAGAGAAGGCTCTCCCCCTGGGGGCCGCCAGTCGACATTGTTTGGCCGACGGCACCCAGAGGAGCCCCTCTCTATGGGAGCGTACAGCCGGTGGGAGGCTATTGGTGGTAGTAGGCGGTCCCGCAAGTACCCAGGTCCTGAGCCATGGAGCGCTTTAAAGGTGGTAACCAAAACCTTGAAGCGTACCCGTAAGACCACCAGGAGCCAGTGCAGCTCGCGCAGGAGGGGTGTTACATGGGAACACCATGTCGCTCCCATTACCACCTGTGCGGCTGCACTCTGCGCCAGTTGGAGCCTCCGGGTGCTCTTCAAGGGGAGCTCCATGTAGAGAGTGTTACAATAGTCCAGTTGAGATGGAGGTTTTGCTCAATGGATCTTTCTTCCCTAAGATAACACTATAAGATTGTGTAACTTTTTTTTTGTACCACACAATTATCCTTAACATTTTTTGCACATATGCATAGACACAGATATACAGTACACACACAATTAAAACAGAAGACAAATTATTCACAGGGCCCTGATTTTTAAAAAAGGAAGCAATCAATTTATTTTTATTTTATTTTATTTCAAATTTATATACCTCACCTTCTCCCGAGGGACTCAGGACAGTGTACAGCCAGATAAAAACATTCAATACAAACATTAAAAACAATTAAAAAGATATATATTAATTTAAGATAACAAACCAATTAAAAATATTTAAAAATATGTTAAAAAATATGTTAAGCCAGCCCGGCTTGCTGAAAAAAGAAAGTTTTAAGGGCACGGCGGAAGGCACCGAGGTCTTGGATTCTCCTTATCTCTGGGAGCAGCTGGTTCCATAGGGTAGGTGCCCCCACAGAGAAGGCTCTCCCCCTGGGGGTCACCAGCCTACATTGTTTGGCTGATGGCACCCCGAGGAGGCCCTCTCTGTGGGAGCGCATAGGTTGGTGGGAGGTCTCATCAGTAGCAGCAGGCGGTCTCAAAGATAACTAGGTCCTATGCCATGGAGCGCTTTAAAGGTGGTAACCAACACTATTAATAATATATTAATGACTTTTGCATTAATATATTATCCTAACCCATGATTGATTGAATAAATCTCTATTGCTTCAGTTTGCTTGACACAATGAGTAACACATTTATATGGCCACCCAACTCACATACAATGACCACAGATGGATCACAAAATTAAAATCCCACAGTATAAATCCCTATTATCACCACACCCATATCTTTTATAAAGCATGGGTAACTTGAGATTCTAAGGAAATGCGGATTTTTTTTGCAGCTCTAAGGTTTCATAATTTTTGGAAAACAAAGACACACATTCCTAAAAAATTAGACATGAAAATATAGTATATTTTTCAGACTTATTTTAATCTTTAAAGTAAAACAAAGCACTTAAACCTCCCAATTATGGGAAAAATAGAAAATCAGATTGTGATGACATCATATGTGATAATCCTATGCACTCTACATTATTGCATTACTGTTTCGCCCTCTGTGGGCTCTGGCATTTAAAAAATATTTACTGGAACACCCAACCATCAGAACATCATCCAACCTTGAGCTAAGCCAAAATTGAGGAAACTTCAATTTCTTAGTTTGATTATGAATCTAGCAACATCTGTGTCTCACCCGCACTAAGTTTAGAATATATATTTAAATTCATTTCCTGTAGAAAATAAATCATGTATAATCATGTCCTGATAAAGAGGGATCTCCTTGAAAGATCCTGGGAATTTAGAACCCATGAATAAATCATTAAATAAATGTATCCATAATAGGTTGCTAATTATAGATGTATTTAGCTATTTTTTCCTTGATGAAATATATGGATCTCAGCAGTGAGTAGACTCTCTTTGCTATTTAAAAATTGACTTAAGATTTCCATAATGACTTCCTCATTTGCAACTAAGCATAGTATGACTCTCACTTTTATCTCGTCTAAAACCCATACATAAAATTTAAGTCGCCCTTAGCTCTGCTGGTGTTAAAGCATTGCTTTTCCTTTAAGTCAACAACCAGTAGCCATTTCAAATCTGATTGCTATTCATGCCATTGACAGTCCACTCTGGTGACCCATACAGAACAGGATCAGCCTGGCAGTTTTGGACCAGGGGTGGGTTCTACTTACCTTTACTACCGGTTCACATCGTGCCCGCATGCGCGCTCTTCTGCACATGCACAGATCACTTCTGATGACGTCCGGATCAGTGCAAACCGGGGGCAACCCACCACTGCTTTGGACCAAATTAGATTAGTGTGGGAGCACATCTCCACACTCTGGTCTCCAAGTACTAACGCCAAGTTTGGATCTTTTTCCCCCTCTATTTGGAAAGTGCTAGGAGAAGTGCCAGATGTTGAAAAAAGCTTATGAGGTCCCTTGCTTTGAAAGAGTTATCTTGCTTTACAAGTGCAGACTTAGCACAGGCACACATCCTTCTCTAGTCTCCATGCATATATTTTTTTGCTGCTGCTGCTGCTGCTGCTGCTGCTGCTGCTGCTGCTGCTACTACTACTACTACTACTACTACTACAGACATTACACACAGTGCATTAATAAAATCAAGATCCCATCCTTTGATAGAAAGCCAAAATGTAGGCACTAGAGATATGATAGGCAGAATGGGACAACTTGGTATAGCTAGTTCATAATAGCCAAATCAGCACAGCCACTTGGCACAGCCAACTCACCACAGAACAACTTGTCATGGCCAACTCACCATAGGACTTGCTATAGGACAATTCAATTTAAGTATTTAAAATAAATTTAAAAATATTTTAGTTTTGGTCAGTCTCATTTCAATTTGTCCCTTCTTTTGCATCCTTTCTTTAATGATTCTATTCCACCTTTTCTTCAATATTAATATCACTCTTGTCTTGTGATGAGTTGTCCTATGGCAAGTTGGCTGTGGACTCACTGTCCTGCAGTGAGTTGGCCAAAGCGAGTTGACCATAGCAAGTTTTCAGCGGCAAGTTGGCCATGGTGAGTTGACTGGGCTAAATTGGCCATGCCAAGGCAGCTTATTTTTCTGTTGGTGAAACTAATAGAATTGGTAAAAGCAGTTTAATCAGGGAGCTGGGAAAAGCCCTTAGTTTATGTACAATAAACCAACCTTCCAGAAATTATGAGTTATGAACTCATCCCTGTTAAATCCTTGCTGTTGTAGACAACAGTTGCAGTAGTTGTAGTTACAGCAGTTATTGCTGTAACTCTCAGTGATGAACAAGAAGCTATGCATCATTTTGTTACCAATACCATTATATAGGTTTGCTCTTTGTACCCTTTCCTATACCCTGAATTCTAGATTAGGATTGATGGAAGACCCCAACAGATGCTCCTCAACAATTGCCCAATTGTGTCAGCTTTGATCTCAAAAAAACAGTTGCTTTTGGAAAGGCAGGGGGAAGTACAGAACGAGGAAGACCTCCACAATAATTAAATGTTTACTATCTGTAGTTGGATTTTATTTGGTTTAGAAGCTTATGCTTATAAAAGTGGATAAAATAGCTTCGGAGCATTTGTGTGATTCCACTTACTATGGTAGTAGTAGTAGCAGAAAAAAAATGCATGGAGACTAGAGAAGGATGTGTGCCTGTGCTAAATCTGCACTTGTAAAGCAAGAAAACTTGGAATGCTTGCAGTTACAGAAAAAGCTGTATATGGAAAGATTCCATTGGACTGGGTAATAATAACTAACCTCAAACTACTTAGTAAGCTCCATGGTGAGTGGGAGCTAACTGACTGGGTAATCCCAGTCAGACCTTGTGCAATATTTTTACCACTGCACTATACAAGGTCACATCTTAAAGATGTCCCTTTAAAATCATTAAGTAAAATCATTAAGATCACAGCTTTAAGATAGGTAGATACATAAGAAAATCACAGTTTTAGCAGATTTTCTGTAAAGCTGTTGTTTTCATTTCAATCTTTCATGTATATACCTCTCTGATATTACAGCATATTGCACAAAAAAAGAAGTTGTGCCAATCTTCGCTGCAACTATGGTAACAGCATCGTAGGGGTGGTAGCAGAGATTGGCTAAGTCAGTAGGAAAGACAGCAAACTGAGAGCTTTTGAAACAGCCAGCTTTAAGAACACATTTGGGATAGAATAGAGTAGAGTAGAGTAGAGTAGAGTAGAGTAGAGTAGAGTAGAGTAGAGTAGAGTAGAGTAGAGTAGAGTAGAGTAGAATAGAATAGAATAGAATAGAATAGAATAGAATAGAATAGAATAGAATAGAATAGAATAGAATAGAATAGAATAGAATAGAATAGAATAGAATAGAATTCTTTATTGGCCAAGTGTGATTGGACACACAAGGAATTTGTCTTGGTGCATACGCTGTCGGCGTACATAAAAGAAAAGATACATTCGTCAAGAATCATAAAGTACAACACTTAATGATAGTCATAGGGAAACAGTCAATATAAATCTTAAGGATTTATATCAGAGAGCTGAATACATGCTACTTTTAGTATAGCCAATGACTACATGTTAGATCAGTGTTTCTCAGCCTTGGCAACTTGAAGAGGTATGAATTCTGGAAGTTGAAGTCAAGTCCACATCGCTTCAAGTTACCAAGGTTGAGAAACACTACATTAGATATATTTTGACAGAGCTCATGTATCTAATTGTGTTAGTATCTTGGAGGTGAATTAGAAAACCACCACAGGCTTTCTCATTGTGATATTTGCTGGGATGCTTGTGGTTCATTTGAAAGTAATGCTGACTCTTCATATAGATATTTGTTTTGGAGTTTTCAATTGACTGCAATTTGGCTGAATTCATGGATAAGTTGGTTATAATGGGAAGGAAGGAAGGAAGGACAACAAACCTTGCACAATAATCCCCAAGAAAGCATCTGCTCCTATCTTGCCCTTTTGTTTCAGCTCCACTAAATTACACAAATTGCTTCTTAGGACTTAGCAGTTTTCCTTATAAATATCATTAAAAGAAAGAGTAAATGAGGACTGGATTTTCCTTCAGCTATTCCTCCTCCATTCTTTTCCCCCTTTTTTTTCAGATGCTTTAATTGACATGACAAAGAGGAAAACTGTGTATGTTTTTAGGTTTCTTTGACATAATGAGAACCACTAGGCATCTGATTATAGAATAGCATCTGTATTGGCTTTCTGTCTTAATGGGAATCTCATAACAGCCTCATATACGAGAAAGTGATTGCAATGGCAAACATTCAGAATCTCACACAAGGGCCAAATGTCAGGGTTCCGAATAACACATCCATTAAAATCAGAATTCCAAGGCAGGTAGATTTCCTCAAAGAACATGATTATTGGATACATCATACATACATATTCCTAGTGAAAGCCAATTCTAAAAGTTCCCATGGGTTTTCCCTAATTAAAGAGCAAATATTTCCCTCCCCAGATTTCCCTGGTCACATTGTCCAATAAAAGTAGCTGGCAGGCTGCGTGGTCACTCCTCTCCTCCTTCAACTGCTACCTGTTGGGATGACCTTGGTTCCCACAAGAAAACTGACTGTTTTCGCTTCAGAGTTGACACCATAGTGGTAAAATATAAGCAAGCAGGATTTGGATTTCTTTTTACTGATTCCACACTGCTGTTAAAGCAGAGCAGGGGCATCCACAGACAAGACAAAAAGTTCAAGATGGCAACTGTGATTGAAACCTTGTCTTCTTTTTATGTGTATCCTGCATTATAAATGTAAAAAAGGTGGGAGTTTGATCATGTAGCTGTGGCCATTTTCTTGACTTTTTTTACCCTTTTTACCTGGATGCCATGATTGAAAGCCATTTCTGCTCATCTCAGGAGCAACTAGCACATTAGAGGACCTCAAAACAACAACCAAGAGAAGTTGCTGTGTTTTGAAGCTGCAAATCAATCCAGTATTCTCCTCTTGAGGCAATAAATTATATTGCATTATCTTTCTCCATGTTTTCAGCAGTCACTGTTGCTCTTGCTAAAAATACACAAGCACGTGTTCATTTACCAAAACATATTTCCCTATGTGCATTTTGAATATGATAGGTACCAGAATCATTTTGAAAGGACTCAATTCATTTCATAATAGATAGCCAATAGACCACATAGTTCACAATAATCACAATAAAAAGCAGCATGGAGTAAGGAGCATATATCTTTTATTTATTCACCAGAATTATTTATTTGTCACATTTAGAATAGAATAGAATAACAGAGTTGGAAGGGACCTTGGTGGTCTTCTAGTCCAACCCCCTGCCCAGGCAGGAAACCCTACACCTACTTCAGACAAATGGTTATCCAACATCTTCTTAAAAACTTCCAGTGTTGGAGCATTCACAACTTCTGCAGGCAAGTTGTTCTAACTGTCAGGAAATTTCTCCTTAGTTCTAAGTTGCTTCTCTCCTTGATTAGTTTCCACCCATTGCTTCTTGTTCTACCCTCAGGTGCTTTGGAGAATAGTTTGACTCCCTCTTCTTTGTGGCAACTTCTGAGATATTGGAAAACTGCTATCATGTCTCCCCTAGTCCTTTTCATCAGATTAGGCATACCCAATTCCAGCAACCGTTCTTCATATGTTTTAGCCTCCAGTCCCCTAATCATCTTTGTTGCTCTTCTCTGCACTCTTTCTAGAGTCTCAGCATCTTTTTTACATTGTGGTGACCAAAGCTGAATGCAGTATTCCAAATGTGGCCTTACCAAGGCATTATAAAGTGGTATTAACACTTCATGTGATCTTGATTCTATCCCTGTTTATGCAGCCCAGAACTGTGTTGGCTTTTTTGGCAGCTGCTGCACACTGCTGGCTCATATCTAAATGGTTGTCCACTAGGACTCCAAGATCCCTCTCACAGTTACTACTATTGAGCAAGTTACCACATATACGGTACCTGTGCATTTTGTTTTTCTTCCCTAAATGTAGAACCTTACTTTTTTCACTGTTGAATTTCATTTTGTTAGATAGCGTCCGATGTTCAAGTCCATCAAGATCCTTCTGTATCTTGAGCCTATCTTCTGGAGTATTGACTATTCCTGCCAGCTTGGTGTCATCTGCAAATTTGATGAGTTCCGCAGCCATTTATATGGCTACCTATCTCACAAACAAGTAATTCTGGGAGGTGTACAACGAAAATCTATATATTCAAAGCAAATTAATATTATTATGCTTTTATGCCTTTGGTTTTCTATTACTTTCCATGTCAGTTTAGAAATTAAAAGATAGAAAGAAATGAGAATGTATTTCCAAGTTTCTATTGGAAACTTGGATATTACATAAATGTATTGTTTTGTTATGGGATGAGCAAATAATTCGGGTAAGCACTCACCATTGCCAATAAATGTGTTATCTGGTCTTGTGATTCTCTGTGGGGACTACACATTAACATAGTGCAAAATTTCTGAAAAACACTCTTGATGGCTTTGTACAGTGAAAGTCAAAACCAGAATGTCAAACACTTTTCAGCAATTTCTCTTGCATGACCAGAGGTGTGGATTTTATGTAGATCTTGTAAAAAAAGAACTCTCCAATTGCAGGTGGTGATGGGTCACATTAGGGAAGAAAAGTTGAAAATGTTTTTCAAATGAACTAAACAAAGTATACCTGTGAGAATAATTTTCTGTTTCAAGCAGAGATTGTATATGCTCTGATGGCTTTAGTGAATTAAGTATATTGTTTGAAGCATTACTTGGAAGCATAGCGTTTATATCCTAGCAGGACTTTCAGAAATGCTAAACGTTACACAACATTTAACATACAATGCTCCGATGTGAAAGGTTTATGCATAGGAACATTTAACACTTTATGTGTTGCTCAGAAGGTTGGCATAATATGGACAATACGCACAGCATATGTTTACACAGTCTCTTATAATTCTTTGCACAGATACATTGGTTCCTTCCTTGCAGCATACCTTCCTTGAATTACTTGCACTATCTCCCAAATACAGTGCAGAAATGCAATATTACTACATCTTGTGATACTTTATATTTAACTTGTGGTTTTTTCCCTGCCATATAAATTTAGATATATGCTTCTGCCATTGTTAAATGGTGCACTAGTTGTCAAAACAGATATTGTTTAAAACAAAAATAACATTCTAAGTAAAACGTTTACAGAAATTCTTCCCAACAATCACAACTGTACTTTCTCCCATCTTGTAGCTTCATTTCATGTTTTAACATAATTGTTTTGAAATAACACAGTCTCAATTTGTCATGTGATACCTAGGACCTTCTTCCCAATCTTAAAACCTGTTTTATTCATCAATTCTGTTTGATCTTGTAATTTCATACTTTTTAAACATATTTGCCTTCTGTTTATTAATCTTAAAAACTTCTACTGTCAAGCGCTGGAGAAATCAGGAGATTCGGGCAGTTCAAATGAGTATAAAGGTTTATTGCAAGCTTAAGCTCTCTATAAGAGTCTGACCTACTAACAGTCAAAAGAAATAAGTGGAAGTTAAGAAGGAATTCAAGGTGGGCTGGATTTAGATCTCTTGTGGACACACATGGACTCATGACTGATGACAGGTTTGACCCCTTCCTCAGGCTCAACCTACATCTAGTGCACCAAATTCTTTTAATTTACCCATTAATTTCAATTGCCTTTAAAGGCTCTTCAAGGATCTTCAAGGGCCAACACCAAGTCATCTGGAAACACTCTTAACTTATATCTCTTTAATCTTTATGTCCCCAATCCTCTTGTCCTGTTTTATGTCTGTATTCAATATTTCAAAAACTAAAATAACTAAAATAAACAGGAGAGGGGACAAGTCAAGTACCTTGTCTTGTTTCTTTTGGTATCTAGTAATTAGTTGTGTTTTCTGTGAAGTATAAATCATGATATCCTGCATTTTCTAAGCAGATTGCATTATTTTGTTCCAGAAATCACTTTCTCCAAGATATCACATTATTATTGAAATGTTTAATACAGCTTCATGAAAATAGCTAGGAACTCAATGCTTTCCAAACAGAAACAGAAGCTGCAGTGATATAAGGTTACAATAAAGTAACAAAAATAAGGCTCTTATCAGCCAAAAGATGGTGTGATACATATAACTTGAAGTAGGTGGAAAAGAGGTGAAAAGGCAGTTACTTAATGAATCAAGCTACTAATGCTTTGACTTTTTCTCATACAACATGCTTAACTGAGTCAGTGCAGACTTTAATGCAGGGATGGGCTGCTGGAGGTTCGCAGGGGTTTGGGAGAACCTCTAGCTAAGATTCTGTACAGTTCGGAGAACCCCCAAACCCCACTCCTGGCTGGCCCCTCCGACCCTGCCCCGCCCCTCCCAGGAGTTCCCACATGGCCCATTTTGGATGCAGGTAAGTGCAGGGTGTGCATGGAGGCTCGGGGAGAGTGAAAAATGGGTGGCTTCCAGCCTCCAGAGGGCCTCTAGAGCCTCTGGAGCCTGGGGAGGCTGTTTTCACCCGCCTGGAGGCTCAAGGAAAACCTCCAGAGCCTGGGGAGGCAAAAATGCCCCCTCCACCATGGTGCAGGAGGCCGACTAGGCCACACCCACCATGGTCACACCCACCCAACAACTGGACAAGAACCCCTTGCTAAAAGTTTTGAAGCCGACCCCTGCTTTAATGTATTAAGACAACACTCAAAAGGAGTCAATTGACATAGTCAGCCAACCCCAAAGGGATTAAATTTAACCCAAAAAAACTCCCAATCATACACAGCATTTTATACTAACTCCACCCAATTAATTGCATTGTAGAAACACCCATAAAACTGATCCATTTTCTTTACTTTCCAAGCTTTCCAAGTCAAAGAGCTAGAGATTTATAATTTTAAAAAAGGCTAAAAACGAAATGTTGCCCAATAACAAACCATTAACAAATTCACTGCCTGCTGAGGACTGCAGATTATTTTATTATATTGTGTCTTCATGTCAGTTTTGATTTCTGGCAACTGGACAAATCCCTGCAGTTTTCTTGGCAACATTTTTGGAAATGGTTTGCCATTTCCTCCTCCCTTGGACTGAGAGAGTGTGACTGGCCCAAGGCACCCAGTTGGCTTTGTGTTTAAGGCGGAACTAGGACTTGAGGTCTCCCAGTTCCTACTATACACCATACTCTTCCATCTATATAGATCTAACATATGAGCATCTTGCAGGAAAGAAGGGCCAAATACTCTGTATGGAAGAGCTAGTTCATGTGCATCAGTGCATCAGTGAAGAATACTTTCCCCTTTCTATTTGCAAATGCTACTACTGCTAGTTTTGTAGTCTGGTAGGGACCACCAGAGGGATGCGGTGGCTCAGTGGCTAAGACGTTGAACTTGTTGATCGACAGGTTGGCAGTTTAGCAGTTTGAATCCCTAGTGCCATGTAATGGGGTGAGCTCCTGTTACTTGTCCCAGTTTCTGCCAACCTAGCAGTTTGAAAGCATGCAAAAAATGCAAGTAGAAAAATAGGGACCACCATTGAAATAAGGGAGAAAAGATGGATAAGTAAGGAATGTTTTACCGTTGCAAAACTTTTGGAAAGAAACTATTGTTTAAAGAGTCTTTTTTGTTTTTTGAAAAAATGTTTAATAAAAATTATTTTTAAAAAAAGAGAGAAAGAAAAATAGGGACCACCTTTGGTGGGAAGGTAATAGCGTTTCATGTGCCTTTGGCGTTTAATCATGCTGGCCACATGACCATGGAGACATCTTCAGACAGCACTGGCTCTTTGGCTGTGAAACAGAGATGAGCACTGCCCCCTAGAGTCGGGAATGACTAGCACATATGTACAAGGAGAACCTTTACCTTTAAAGGGACCACCAGTAAACCACCATCCAGTGCATCTAGAAATGCCAGTCAACAAGAAATGAGAGAAATATTGGACAGAAGGCTACCCTTTTCCACAATTACTTCTATATCATGGAATACATTGCCTTCAGAAGTATATTGCCAAATTTCTGAGGCAGCTGCGGCAGAAAACAGATTCCATACATCTGACTGAAACGCTAATGACATTGACTAGAGCAACAGAATCTTGAAAGACTGACTGAGTGCCTTCTCCACCCCCTTATATTGTAATCAATTAGGAAGGCGTCAGTCTTGGTTTCTTCTGTTTTCTTTGCTTCCTAGGCTTAAAGCATGTTTAAACAACCATTGTCTCTGTGTCATTTCTCTAAGGATATCGTCTTGGATCTCTGCATAAACTTGGCTCTTGCTTTTTCTGATGTTTGAGAAGGAATTTTAGAACCATTCTTTGTCAATATATTTTTGATCATAACAAGGTACTGTAGTAACTTTGGCATTTTAATGTGAATTAGGGAGATTAGTTCCCATTTTGTTTTGTACTGTGCACCACCAAAAACCTGTCAATTGAGTTGATACATATAAATATGATTGAAGGAAGAAAGGGTGAATTGGTATTCATCCTGGCAGGATTATTGCAGTCTGCCGGCATTTTAAACATCAGTTTTCTCCCTCTGTCTTTTCAAGGTATTCCAGTCATGATCAGTCCAATTGGTGACAAATACTGCCTTAAAATCTCACACAAGAAAGCAAATAAAGTTGTTGTGGCTCCGATCCCCGAGCCCATCTTATCGGAGGAAGAAGGCTCCGAACATGAAGGAGAGGAGCCGGCCAGGCCTCCCTCTCCAGGCCCCTCCTCTCTGGCAATGCCTCAGGTGTCTGCCAAGGGAGAGGAGATTGACCAGGAGCCAGGTGTCTCCAATGACAGCGATGAGGGGGATAAGTCGTTCCTGGATCCACGCCAACGAAGGCGAGATAAACATTTGCAGCAGATGAGGAGGCGTGCCAGGGATTAAGCTGAGTCACTGGACCACACCCCACAGGCTATATAAGAGGGTGTGGTGGCCATTTAGACTCTGTGACGGACAAAGCTAACTTCTGGCTAGTCACTTTGTACAACGCCTGATCTGCTGAAGGTTTCATGTTTGAGCTGGACTGTTCTGAAAACTGTGTGTATTAGTTGGTGTTATCTGGTGGAGGAACACTCCCTCTTCTTGTAGTAAAGCACTTGGCAGACGGTTATCGTATTGCTGCCAAGTTCCTGATAACGAACCTTGTGTGTGCCGAGTACTTCTTTAACCCCCGGCTGGCTGTTTGTGTGTGTGTGGGGACGGGGACAGAACAAAAATACTGTATTTTTCCGACTATAAAAGTATATATAAGAGTATAAGATGCACCTTAGTTTTTGGGGAGGAAAATAAGAAAAATGCTGATTGGGGTTGGATCAGTCTCCAGGAATACCCCCAATCAGCTGTTCCCAGAGGTGAACTTTAGCAACAGGTTTGTTGGTTGTGAGCTCTGTGCTTTGCTTTTTTTCCAGCCTCTCAAATGGAGGTTTCAGAGGCTTTTTTTTTTAGCCTCTCAAATGGAGGTTTCAGAGGCTTTTTTTCAGCCTCTCAAACTGAGGTTTCAGAGGCTTTTTTCATCCTCTGAAACCTCTGTTTCAGAGGCTGGGTGGGGCTACATTCGGTGTATAAGATGCACCCAAATTTTCACCCTCTTTTAGGGGGTGGGAAGGTGCATCTTATACTCTGAAAAATACGGTACTTTTTTTCTCCAACTAGAAGAGATATAAAATTACACATCAAGTTCTTGATGTAGATGTAATTATACTGACAATCAGAAATCTGACAAGGAGGCTGAAAGAGAAAGAAAAGAACAAGAAACATTCTCCATCATTAGCATCAAATGAACGGGATTAGCTACAATCCATTGTCTTCCTACCTCTTATTTGAAAGATATTTGCTCTCTCAGCTAAGGATTCCAAACTTGTAAATTTTAATAATGACACAGACAGCCTGAGGAGACAAATTACTTGCCTGTATTCAACATGCTTCAGTGCTTTCAAGGGATAAGTCTGCAGGGGAACAAAAACAATCCTTTCTTTAATAGGCTTGGAGGAAGCTTTTCAAAACCAAGTAATACCAAGATGTGAGAAAAGTTCATCTTAGGAGCAACATGAGGACAGCAGACTGGGAAATTGCATCACCTTGGTGGAAAATGATCAAGAACAGAGTTGACTTTGGGGAAAGGATTTTGCAGAAAACTTGGGGTTTTTCCATCGCATTGACAAACACTCTGGATTTCCAAGAAAACAAACAAAAACATATTGTAAGCCCAGTCCCAAAAGACAGTTTCTGTCCTGTGTATGAACTTTGTGGGTATCTTAGAATTTGAGCTCAAAACTTTCTGGTCAATTCACTGGTGACTTTTGCAGTAAGTACTGTGCCCCCAGCTCCTATGGATTTTTACTCAGCAGTAAATTGTATTGAGTTGAGTGTGGGCTGAATTATGTGAATTGAAATTAATGTGTGCATTTTGAAGGATGGGAGAGCTCATTAAAAGCATCCAAAGTGAAGAACCCAAAAGAAAGGGGAAAAAATCAAACAGATCCCCTTTCTAAAACAGCTCAGCCTTCTATGTACATATTTTCTACATATCCCAAACCATCTGTTTTAATAGTGCTTTCTCAGTTCCTTCTCCTATCATGTTTGGACTCATTTCTCAAATGATATTCCTTGATCATTAATGGAATTTTTCAAGATCTATATCCAATAATGAGAATGGAGTGTTCTCTGGTTTTCTTATAGCTGAAACCAATATTTTATTTATAAACATGTGTCTAATTTTGAACGGATTCTTGAAAACCATGTAGTGATGGCTAAAGCTGGATTACAACTCCTCTTATATTTATGTTATGCAACTAAGTATTTAAATTACAAAAATATGGATTGGGTTGTAAAATGGAGTATTGATAAGGTCAACTGAATCTACATTCAGAGCTTCTGGGTCAAGTCACTAGTGCACCTTGTATGAGCTACTGATGGCTATGCAGAGCTAGGAAAGAATTATTGCACTCTCAGGTACTAAAGTGATCTTCCCATTCTAAATATGATGGGACTACAACTTCCAGCCAGCTTGACAACTCTACTCAGGCTGGCAGGGAGGAGGAATTAAGCACAGAATTAGCCTGAAATCACTACACAACTCCAAAAGGACTAGAACTGACCTCCTTCCCACCAAGTTCCTTGTAGCCTTATCTAATTGTTCCCAAGAGTAGACTGCTAGATGGGATATTCTTGTATTAAAGGCAGAACATAATAAAGTAGTTAGCTTGGCCTCTGCACCTGTGGGTCTGGTTGTTCATGCTGACAACCACATACAAGGTTTTTGCTCTCTTAATTCTCCTAAAAGAAAAGGATGAAGATGGCAGAGGTAGATCTCAATGAGCAAGAATGGGGAACCTCTCATCCCAAGTGTTTTACATGGATTGAAGAGTTGTTACACTTTCTTCTATAGCTTCAGTGAGCAACCTTTCTAAAAAGAAAGATTAACTTATGTAAGTATGACATACAGTATGCACCAATTCACCCCACCAAATCACATGTTTTGAATTTAGGTTAACTGGGGCAACATTCATCTCACAATTATGTTTTGTAAATGTTGAACAAGAGCATAATTAATTTAACTGATCTCAGTTGCTGAGAGGAGGGGTAACTCACACTTCAGGAACAAATCAGAACTCAAACAAGGACAGTCACAAAACCACTCCATCACATATTAATCAATTTTTCAGTTTGCGATATTACTTACCCACCACTCTGTTGGCAACATATTAAGTCAAGGGTGAAGTACGTTTTGGAGATCAGGAATCATTTTAAAAGTTTGGGGAATGTTAGTCCTGCAATGGGTGAGACAATAATATAAAATAGGCAGGGCCAAGAGATCTGTATTGATGTTAAGCCCATTTTAGCATCTATAGCATCTATATTTCTAGTTTTGAAATGGTGGGAAATCATGATTTTTCTGCAATTGTAGTTGCGTGTTCCAGGAAATGAGGAAAAAGAGATTCAGGGAACTAGAAAACTTTCACTGCATAGATGGAGATGCTCTCTTGACTTTTTTTGGGGGGGAGGCACATCTCACCCCTCCCAGATGCCCTGTAGGGCTGAAGTCTCATGCTTCTAAATCCTCAGGCTGCTCACTTTGTGCCAATCAATCATGCTGAGTTCACCAAGAATCATTTACAAAGTCTTTGTTAAAAAAAAAAAAAGTTTTGTGAGAAATGGATTTCCCATAAAAAACAAACAAACTTCTGCAACTGTCAGGCAATTTACTGCAATTTGGCATTCTGTTTTAAAAGCGAAGATAATGCAAGCAGAAACTATGTGCAGCTGTTCAGAATCGACACTGTTTCCTAGGCAAAGTTTCTAAAGGGTTTCCAGTTTTTTTAGAATAATAAAAATGATGAACGGCCTTCTGCTCTGTGAACCAAGCGTTTTGAAGTGTAACCTGCTACTTGTAATATAGTCACTACTTCATGACCTGTATTATATTTACAATCTGGCTCACTGCAAGTAGCCCTGTTGGGGAAGGGGGGAGGGGAAGGCAACTATGAAACCAATAGAATGAAATTAATGGCTAAATTGAAGCAATTATTTTTAAAAGCACAGTTGGTAATGTCTTTTGCAGGCCTCTTTGAGAAGCTGCACTCTAGATTTTTAAAACATGTTTTTAAAATACCGTCTATTGCATGCCCTGTTGATGAGGTTCAACAGAGTGTGTCCACTCTAGTTCTTTACATAACAATATTGTAACACTCATGTGATTTCTTTGAATGGTTTTAAGTGAAGAGGGGACTCACATTTCAGCTTTGTTTCAAAGAAAGTCTCTAAGGGCTTCTGAAATTTTGCAATACTCGAATTTATTTTTGAATATACAGGCTGAGCTTTGGGTGGAGCTATATTTAAATAATTCAGTTCCATAAGATAGCAGTGATAGAGAATTTTGTAGCTTTCTAAGTGCTGCTAGACTTCCATCAGTCTATCTGGCATGGCTACTGATGAGACATACTTTAATTGTATTTAAATTACTTAATTATAATTTATACATTTACAAAATATATATATGTACTTGATTATAATTTAGTTTATAGACTAAACTTTAAGTTTGAAAGTGGTACCCCCACTGAATGCCAAGGTTACATTTATAGGACTTTCCATTTTACTATTTGCAACATGCATCAACATTTTAAAACATAATTGATCAGCTTGATTCTCTTCAGTTGTCTTAGGACTGCAGTTACTTGCATACCCCGCCAAAAATTACAGAACACATCAGAAAGAGCTTTTTGATAAATTTTAGTCTAGATCAGGGCTGTCAAAACTCGCGGCCTGTGGGCTGGATGCATCACACACTGGCCATGCCCATACCTGGTTTAGCAAAGGGTGAAAAAGCCACAATATGTCATGTGATGCTGCTGTTGACACCCCTGGTCTAGATCAATGTTTCCCAACTTTGGCAACTTTCAGATGTAGGTACCTCATTCCCCAGCCAGACTGGGAAACACCATAATCTCTATTGATTGGCTGTAGCTAGACAGAATGGCTCTAGATCAGAGGTGGTATTCAGCAGGTTCTGACCAGTTCTGGAGAACCAGTAGCGGAAATTTTGAATAGTTTGGAGAACCGGTAAATACCACCTCTGACTGGCCCAGGTCCCATGTATTCTCTGCCCCCTGAGTCCCAGCTGATCGGGAGGAAATGGGGATTTTGCAGTAACCTTCCCCTGGAGTGGGGTGGAACGGAGATTTTACAATATCCTTCCCCTGGAGTGGGGTGGGAATGGAGATTTTACAGTATCCTTCCCCTGACACGCCCACCAAGCCATGCCATGCCACCAAGCCATGCCACTTCCACCAAGCAACACCCATAGAACCGGTAGTAAAAGAAAATGAATCCCACCACTGATCTAGATAATATGTTCCGTCAAGAACACTCTGATGCTGACACCCTACCATCTCCTCTACAATGTTCCTTAAAAGTTGGAGACTGGGCAAGTCCTGATAAACTATCAAATCCAGAACTGGCTTCTGGAGGATAGGACTCAGAAGTATTGTTGGTAATAAAGATTGCACTTGATGCTATCAATGTGTTGCAACATAATTATTTATCTCTTTTTTTCTTCCTTAAGAAAAAATAAAATCAGGTAGAACAGGAAGGAGTCTTGTGAACCCAAAGAGAGGTGCCTAAGGCAAAACGTTGGGAACTAAACTCCTTAAAAGTAGTGACTCTGAAGGACATTAGGATCAAGCTGGAAGACGCATTTCCTTATCTATCAACCTGCAAAGGACTCAGTATGGACTTGCTTATTATATGTATGCTCTATAAACTCTTGGCAAACATTAAGCAGAAACAATGTTCTCTCAGGATTTTGTAGAGCAACAGTACCAATTTGACCACTGATAGCTGCATATTTATGAAGCGTACATGTTCTGAAATTAGCTCTATATTGGTTTTCTTTCAAGCGAGTCCAAGAACAATATTTTAGCTTTACGAACCTACCGTGTTTCTCCAAAAATAAGACCCTGTCTTATATTGTTTTCAACTCTGAAATAAGTGCTTGGCCTTATTGCCATGCACTCAAAACTCCGATGGGCTTATTATCAGGGGATGTCTTATTTTGGTGAAAACAGGGTATCTGTAAGCTGTATGAAGGAAAAGGGAGCATATTCATCACTTGGTGATTTGAAAAAATGCAGGGCTCTATTGGGTATTCTGTTAAAATCTGGGGGGGGGATTCCCCAAGTCTGAAGGAAAGCATCAATGTTATCAATAGCTATGGAATCTTCCTCTCAAATTACTTTTTTACTCCCTCATTATACTGAGATTTAATAGCTAACATGCATTTTGCTTTTGAGCTACAAATGTTCTGATCCTGATGACAGTAAAAAGCAAACTAATGCAGTGCTTAGTCATTTCTCTTCACTGACTCACTGAACTCAACTCAATGTTTATGTATGTTTAATGCGACCTTCTCCAAAGTGGTGGTCTCTGTATATTTTGGGCCTGCAAATGGCTGTACTTAGCTGAATGTTTTGAGGATCAGAAGCTAAGCAAGGGCAGATCGATTTGTACTCATACAAATAGGAAACCAGCAAGGGATAATATGGCAGGGAATTCTGGTAACTGTAGTCGCAACACATCTTAAAGGCACCAAGTTGTAGAAAGCTATATAATATTTATCACTAGATCCATTTTGTAAGAAGTAATAATACTGAAATCAAGCATGCATGAGAACCTTATAAAATTCATCGTGAGAATCAGTTCAGAAGTGAAAGGGAAGAGTTCAGCACACATTGAAGTAACGATAGTGTCCTTCTTGGGTGAGGAGCAAGGTGGCTTGAGTGGTTGGGATGCTAGGGAGGAGGTTGGCAAGCCCGCATTTGAGACCTGAGAGCTGTGTGGGACGGGGTTGAGCTCTTGTCCTTCTCTCCAGGTCCTGCTGGGGACATAAAAGGAGCCCTTCCTGGGCATCTCCAGGGCAACGGTAATGTCACTGGCTAATCCTTTCAACCAGAAGCGCTTTGGTGCTTCTGACACAAATGTTTACAGAGGGTGGTTTTGTAATGAAGATGTAAATTATTTAATCCAAGCCAGTGTAAAGGTAAAAACACAATAGAACTTCGACCTTGAGATTTCCCATTCACGAACTACAATTTGACTGCAGACTAAGCAGAAACACGGGACATTTGGTGAGTTTCACCTTTGCCAAGAAATATATCATGCTTCTGTTTAAATGATAGCAATAATTTTTGCGCTTACCGGTAGTTAGCATCAATTTCTAGATGATTTCTTCCAAACAGCCATACATCTTATAATAAAGCAATAAAAATTTATCCCAACCCTGATGTTTTACATTTTTGTTAACAGCTTTAAAAAATAAAATCCAGCCACATCTATTTGTCTTTTTCTCTCGTGTGTGCACACACATACCTAATTTGTACCACAAATATTACCCATGAAAATGTGTGATGAATGATGGCATTTCTACATGATACATGAACCATCCGGCCAATTCACGAGTATGTTGGGAGTTTGTGAGTGTAATCCTTTTCCTGTGTGACGCTTGGCTATATGTATTTCTCTCCCCAGCATCTAGAATGTCCTTTAGACAGAGTTTTCTTTTGAGAAGAACAGTCACCAGGGTTTAGTTTTTCTTTTTCTTTTTTCTTTTTTACAGGAGAAAATAAAAAGCAAGCCAGATTGGCAGATACATGACTCATCCCGGATATTGTAATATGAATGAAAAGATCTTAGACTGTACTGAATATTTTCACACATGTGCACCTCATGCACAAGTTGCGTCTGATATTTAAAGAGAGGCAGGGGGTTGTCTATGAAAATGAGCACACTGGAATTTAAAGCCTATGCTGATATCTTGTTCACTTTTTTTTTATACTGTTGGAAGAAATATCTTTCTGGGTTCAGTTCCAAGTGGGGAAAAAGACACTGGAAACATGGTGACTGCTTGGAAAGATGGTTTAATGGTGGACAGGATCACATGGTTTGAGTTCCTGAACAGAAAAGGGACGAGATGCTGAACGTGCCTTAGTTTTATGCCCTCTCTGAGCTTTGAACTTCCTGGGGCACAGGAAGAGTATCCTGATTGGTTGTCAGACTCCCAGGGGGTGGAAGTCTTAGCTAGCCTTGCTGGCTGCTGTAATCTTCCCAGGTGCCATGTGGTGAGTTTCTGTTGCTAGATGGGTCCTATTGTGTTGCAGATGATGGTCCATTGACAAAGGTGGGGGAGAATTGTGTTTCTGCCTCTGGCCCATTGACAAAGGTGTGGGGAGAGGCAGGAAGGTGGGAGCTGCTTTGTCTTTAAAACATGTTTCTCCATTTCTCATCCAGGGAAATATATTCTGCTTTTTTAATATTTCCTAAAATATTTCATTCCTCTAGGAGAGAGGTGGGCGCCAACTTCCCACAATGCCAACTTCCCACAATACTTAGGTTTCTCACTAACAGATGGAGTACAGGCATGTCCATAGGATCCACCACTTACATCAAAATAACAAAATAAAACCCCATCACTGCAATGTAAGTTCTGACCTTTTCCCATGCAAATGTGATATCACTGTACACGTGCAAAAAGGGCAATGTTTGTAACATGTGAACACAACACTGTTTCCATCACCAGCTTCTTTGGATCTGTAGGAAGTTAAAACCCACCCCTCTCCTAGAAAGCTGAAATATTTTAGGAAATATTAAAAGGACAGAATATTTCCCCTAAAAGGGAGGCAGAAACACCTTTGATAATGGGCCATTAAGACCTGAGCCAGTCCATTCTACATAACAAAGATCTACTTCCTGCTGGCAGAGCCATTTAATTGCCCTTCATTGCATCACCCAACAAGATTCAACCAAACTTAGCACACAGACAACCTACAAAGCTAGCCATGACCTCTGACAGCAACCAATCAGGATACTCTTCCTATGCCCCAGGAAGTACAAAGCCAGAGAGGGTATAAAACCCAGGGACTCTCAGCATCTCTTCCCTTTTTTCGCCCAAGATCTCCAAGGCATGTGATCCTGTTAATCAATAAACCTTCTTTCCAAGCAACTTCCATGAATCCAGTGTCTTTTTCCCCACTTGGAACTGAACCCAGAAGGATATTTCTTCCAACAGACCCCTATAAACAACTCTTATGGGGAAATATACAAGAACAAAGATGGTATTTCCTTGATAATCTTTGGAAAAACTCTGGTGTGCCTTTGTTTGAAATCCCAACAGCACAGTTCTATTTTATGGCCTCCCAAAGTCCCACAAAGGCATTCAAGGGAAGATAGTCAGCACCGATTAATGAAACTGGAAGCTGCTGTGCTCTCTCTCCCTCTCTCCCTCCCTCCCTCCCTCTCTCTCTCTCTCTCTCTCTCTCTCTCTCTCTCTCTCTCTCTCTCTCTCTCTCTCTCTCTCTTTCCATATCTTTCTGATCTCTTCGCCTGGATTAGTTACCTCTCCTTGCACTTAGCAGCCTTTTTGAGAAGTGGTTAAGGATTGGTGTACCAACCTGTTTTTAAATCCTCAGCACATACCTGCCAAGAGCTGCCACTTCAGATATGTAATTGAAGAAGAAAGGCAAAGTTACAGCGTGAACAACTGTAGACATAAGCAGCCTGTTATGAAGGATTACTGTACAATTATTTTAATCCAGTGCTTTAAAGTGCAACCTGTTGGATGAAAGAAGCCTTCAGAGACATCACATTTTCTCTTTTCCTGTACAACTTTCCACTGCCTGTCACTGGAATAGCCATGTGGTTCCAAAGGACTTTTTTTTTCTTTATCTTTTTAAATTAAAGTATAGCACTTATAGAAAAATATACTTAGGAAATCATAAATACCAAATATAAGCAGTATCATCACTTTATCATATAGGGGAAAAAAATTAACATGGCTGGATCCTACCCTGAATGTACTTTTCAAACATTTTTGTGGCACCAGCAATAGCATTTAGACTTATATACCGCTTCATAGTGCTTTACAGCCCTCTCTAAGCAGTTTACAGAGTCAGCATATTACCCCCCAACAATTTGGGTCCTCATTTTACCCACCTTGGAAGGATGGAAGGCTGAGTCAACCTTGAGCTGGTGAGAATCGAACTACTGGCAGCTGGCAGTCAGTAGAAGTAGCTTGCAGTACTGCATTCTAACCACTGCGCCACCACAGTTCTTGTATTGACTTGATATCCTAGAAAAATAATTTAGAAAAAAAACCCTCAAACATAGAAATGTTATCCACACTTCCATAGGCAACACTACTCTATTGGCCCTAAAGAGAGCTCCAACTCAGATCTATATACAATAAAATCATCAAGTAAGTTGAAAATGCTGATTATACACAGTAAAAGCAATGGTAGAAATCAGGGCAATGAGGTTGCAGGAATATTAGCTAATGAGATGATTACAGATAACAGAGTGCAAATTGGAAGGGACCTTAGAGGTCATCTAGTCCAACTCCTTTTCAAGCAGAAGACCCTACAACAGTCCAAGCAAATGGCTGACCAATCTCTTCTTAAAAACCTCTGGCAATTGTGAGAGCACTAACAATTTCTGGAAGCAAGCCACTCCACTGATTAATTAGATGAAATTAAGTAAAATCTCTGGAAGAATAAACATGGTGGAATAGTACTTTTAAAAGCCAAAGAGAGAAAGTTTGATAAAGGAGGAATTTTACAAAGGTTGTGCAAGAAAATATGTTGTTACATAGCAATAGCACTTAGACTTATATACCGCTTCACAGTGCTTTACAGCCCTCTCTAAGTGATTTACAGAATCAGCGTACTGCCCCCAACAATCTGGGTCCCCATTTTACCAGCCTCGGAAGGATGGAAGGCTGAGTCCTTGGCATATATCTTTGGCATTCTAATATACCAGAGGTAGGTACGCTTACCTTATTTCCGGGTGTCCTGTGGTGAAAATGTGTTTCAGGAATACTCATCTGGACTACCATTTGCAAAGTCTAAGCCAAGCCTATTGCAAAGCTACAGGGCTAACATTGTGAATAAAAGCCTGGTCTGAGTTTTAGCTTCTCCCTAGGCAACTGCTCTCTGCCCATGCCAGTTCACTTAAACCTTGCTAAATATCTTTTGCCCAATGGCCTGTATGTGAAGGCTGAACTCCCTGATGAGCAAGCTAGATGTGCCAATATGCTAAATGAGGACTTGGAACAGTTGCAATGTTTCTTTTGGTCACTGCTAATCTGCCAATGTTAACTCATTTCAAACAATTGAAGGAATAAAATGGCTTATTGCCTGAAAGTAAAGCTGGGTTTTTAAAAACCTGGACTGAGCACGTAGAAGCAGATGACTGAAATCCAGCTGATGTCAGTTCAAGGAGGAATAGATTAGTGCTAAATATAAAAAAGAAACAACAAAAACTCTTCTGGATTTTAAATCTCTATATATTATATTAGGTTCAAACCTACTATAGTACTAGGAATTGAACTCATGAACCATTGCATTTTAAGGGATGATATATATTGTGTTACCATAGCTTTAGGAGTTATCCAGGCCCTGGTGCTCAGTAAAGTTACAGGAGGGAAGATTTAAAGTGTATGTTTAGAATGGTATATACAGACCTTTCCTCTTAAACTCTCAGACCAGAGAGGTACAGATGGGACATGACTTCATGTAGAAGGTTTTACAGTATAAGACTTCAACGCCCCATTATATATGTCAGGAGAGGGGGGGAATTCCCGTTTTTACAGAAATAAATATCCTGTGTGGTATTATACATGCACAAAACAAACACACACACACACACACACACACATAAAACCAGTTTTGACCTGTTCAGGACTCATCAAACATGCACAGTCACATACAATGGTCCATGAATTCAATTCCCAGTAGAGAGTCTGAATTCCATAGAAAGACCCATTGCTACACAAATGGAGATCATGAGACCCATAGGCAGTAATAGAAAATAGTATTTCTGCTCCCACCCCCATCCCTGAGGGATCCTGGCTTGTCTTTGCAATTCTGTATTTGTCTCCTAAATTCTGTGATCCTCCTTAGCATAAGATTATGGAGCAGAGCAGGGTTAATGCATTTTATCCAGCAAAAAGATTAGTCGCTGTTCCAGAAAGTTTTTTTTTTTCTAGGAAAGTTAAGGAACTGGTATTCTTATAGGGTTATTACACAACCAGTTTGACAAGACCTTTAGACTAATTTCCAAAGTAGCTGCAAATAATGAGCAATTTTTCTCAGGTATAGGTTTAAGGATCATCACACAGCTGTTTCTCATGCCTGAGTTAAAGTGCTATCCAGCAGCCCTTGAGGTGGCAGAATAGTATACTAGCTCTTGCCCTGCAACAAAGTTCCCTGTCTATCTTACACCCTGCAAATTAATTGTACACAAAAAGCAATTGTGTACAATTGGCCCTGAATGGTGTTCCAAGAAGTGACAGCTTCATAACTTGCCATGCACCCGATATTCTATTTTAAAGGCTATGTGACTGGAAGCAGAATGCCTATATTATGAGAATAGGGGCACCTGGGGAAAAAAAAAAATTCTACACTATTGGTAGAATCAAGTGATGGAAATGCATCTCCCTTGCTGGAGAACAGTCCTCTTTTAAAGGCATCCTTTATTCAACATAAAGATGTTGAGACTCTAGAAAGAGTGCACAAGAGAAGAGCAACAAAGATGATTAGGGAACTGGAGGCTAAAACCTTTGGAGAAGATTGCAGGAATTGGGTCAGGGGTCGGTTCTAACCAGCTTTACTACTAGTTCTCTTTGTGCACGTGCTTCGTGCACGATTGCCTCTTCGGTCACGCGCTTTGCGTGCGATCGCTGTGCACATGCTCGCTTTGCTTGCATGCGCACCAAACTTGCGCTTTGCGCAAGCGCATTGCGAATCTGCCCAGCTGAGGTGTGGCAATCCGCTCTGCCGCACCTCTCAGAAAAAAGAAGAAATATAAGGTCGGAATAACCCGGGGGCGGGCGGGAGGGCCCACCTCCCAAAGAAAGAGAACTGGTTCAGTGACGCAATAGCGTCACCGCTACCGGCTCGGCCGAACGGGCCAAACCGGGAGCAACCCACCACTGAATTGGGTATGTCTAGTTTAATGAAAAGAAGGACTAGGGGGGACATGATAACAGTGTTCCAATATCTAAGGTGTTGCTACAAAGAAGAGGCAGTCAACCTATTCTCCAAAGGTCCTGAAGGCAGGACAACAAGCAATGGATGGAAACTAATCAGGGAGAGATCCAACCTAGAACTAAGGAGGAATTTCCTGACAGAACAGTGGAATTGATAAGTGGAAGAACTTACTTCCAACACTGGAGGTTTTTAAGAAGATATTGGACAACCATTAGTCTGAAATGGTATAGGGTTTCTTGACTGAGCGGGGGTGGGGGGGTGGGGGGGTGGACTAGAAGACCTCCAAGGTCCCTTCCTATTATGTTATTCTGTTTTTTCAGTTTCTCCTAATCTGGGTATCCCTTGAATAAGTGGACTTCAATTCTTGAAATGATCACATTACTGAGTGTTGTAGACCACTTCCCAGTGGCCTCCTGAGCTCCTAACTGCTCTGTTAAAAAGAGAGTCTAATCAAAATAGAATTGGGAGACCCATAAGAAGGAAAAATAAAAGGCCTCAAAGTTGTTCATCAATCCCATCTATTCAACAGAATAAAGTACATAATTAACCTGCTCACAATCTTCATCTCTCCCTCCCTCCCTCCCTCCCCCACTCTCTCTCTCTCTGTGTGTGTGTGTGTGTGTGTGTGTGTGTGTGTGTGTGTGCCTTCAAGTCAGTTTGGCTTCTGGTAACTGCTTGAAGAAATCTCTGGAGATTTCTTGGCAAGAGTTTTCAGCACTGGTTTATTGCATCCTTTCCAAGGCTGAGAGAAAGTGATTGGCCCACCAACTTTGTGCTAGAACTCATGATTGTCTGTTTTTAGCCTATGTCTTAAACCACTACATAAAACGTGCCCTCGATGTTCCTTTTACATTATAGTAATTATTAAGATGATGCATGATTTGAAAACTGTTAGATTTGTTTTGCTTTGTACCAGCACAGCATCTTTCTGCTTTTAATTAAAGTAAACCTCATTTTTTTCAGACTTCAGACACAAAAGGCTGCACCAACATAATTTTATGTGAATTAAGCTGTGTTTCTATTCTATGCTTTTAACAGGGCATATATAACCATCTGATATGGTTATATTAGAGTCCATTCACATATAGGCTCATGCACAAAAATAAACTTTCAACAAAGTTCAGGTGGAGGTTGAATTTTTAAGAATGCAATTCCAAACAATACATATCCCCATATTTTGATTGATTTAAAAAACAATCAGGATTTCAGAAAAAAGTAAATCTTGTCATTATATATTATAGAGTAGGATTCTGCAATGATCTGGATCTGAAGGGATGGTTTCGAATGGGCCTGGATCTAGAGGTAGGTTCTGACCAGTTCTGGAGAACTGGAAGTGGAAATTTTGAGTAGTTCGGAGAACCAGTAGTAAAAATTCTGACTGGCCCATCCATCAGCTATTCTCTGCCAACCAAGTCCCAGCTGATTGGGAGGAAATGGGGATTTTGCAGTATCCTTCCCATTGAGTGGAGTGGAAATGTAGATTTTACAGTATCCTTCCCCTGCCATGCCCACAGAACCGGTAGTAAAAAAAAATTGAAACCCACCACTGGTGTTGATGTTACACTTGTCAAGAAACTAGGTTAAAAAGTTGCATCTTCTAGAAAATATTTGTCTGATTTAAGGAGCTGCTCAATTGACAGGTGTCATATGAATATTCCCAGTCCCCTTTTACCACTGGAATCCAGATTCATGGATCAGGGATCATAACATAGATATGATTCTGGTAATAAAAAACACTACTTCTAAGAAGAATTGAACATTGGACTTAATTGTGGATTTCTTGACTCACTGTGGTTAGATTCACATATCACAATATGCCATAATGATGGAGTGCGATGGCTCATGCGATTAGGATGCTGGACTGACAATTAGCAGGTTTGTGTTTGAGACCTACTGCTGCTACTGGGCGGGGTGAACTCCCATCACATGGTCCAGCTCTTGCCGACCCAGCAGTTTGAAAGTAGGCGACTGTGAGTAGATAGGTGAGTACCACTTTGGGGCAACTTAACAGGGACATGAAAGGAGTCAACTGGGCATCCCCTGGGCAATGGTGATATCATAGTTCAATCCTTTCAACTCAGAAGTACTTCAGTGCTCCTGACACAAATATAGCAATAATATGCTTTGGTTTTGCCTTAGTGTGTTTTGTGAAACCAGAAATTATGTGAAGAAAGCATAGTTTATGGTTTTGCATTATGTATGATTCAGGCCACTATTGTTTGTTCTCTACAAATTATGGTAAAAATAAATTCAAGCTTAGCACGATGTGTTAAACAGTCACATTTGCAAAAGAAACTTCCAAGAATTTATGTAGAAGTGAGGATTATGCCAAAATATACGGCAAAATGTTGGCCAACGTCTTAGTGAATGATGCTAGGCCTTTGTTTCTTTTTGGACACATTTGGGATTCAAATGTGGGATAACAAATTATAGCAAAACCAGCTGCCTGGTTAAAACTTAATTTGCATTGCATTATCAGAGGCTGAAACAAAATCTTGAAGTGGGCTGATTTTAAGGTTTTGAATTCAGATGCTTCTCTGCAGTTACTTTGTTTTTCTAAAAAGAGCCTTCCATATTTTATGAGAGAAACTGTTCGGCTGCTGCTGTTTCTTCTTTTAACAATAACTTCTTTATATTTTTAGGCATCATGATTTCTGGTACACAAAGCTGAAAGGATTGCAACTAAAGAACTGCTATTATAATTTCTTACAAAGCCTAATATTCCATGAGTCTGCTCATTAAGAACGCTAACAGATCTAGACATCTTAATATATGTTACGTGGATAAAAATGCCAAATCCCGAACATTGGCTGACTGTGCAATGATCCATAATAATAATGCGTACAGCAAGGATGAACATTGTTCTCAAAAAGATAAACAAAAAAAAAATGATTGGCATATGAAGCTTGAATAAATATATGATACTTATTGAAGCATTACCATGTATCCAATTCAGTGATTCAGAAACATTAAATTACTTTGAATCCTGAGAAGGCAATGTAGAAATGTTGAAATAAACAATAAAATAAAATAAAAATATCATATTTAAGGGGTTCAGTCCAAATATCCATCTATTTTTCTTGGCAACAATACAAACATGGTTGGCTACCACTTCTTCTAGAGTAGTTTAATTTCCCAGACTAGGCAACAGCCCTCAGATTTTCTGGCATTGTTCCACAGTTTTATCAACTAAATCTGACTCTCCTTATTTTTAATCTGTAACCTCATATACCGGTAACACCTCAGTTTCTCTTAATGACAGCTCCAGTTTAATTTACTTTATTGTCATTGCACCTTGTACAACGAAATTAAATGCCATCTTCAGTGTACATTATATATAAAAAATAAAACAAAAACACACATCCTTCACATTCTATACAATTGAATTGAAAACCTCTCATATTGCATTAATATTGCACTATACATTAGAATTCAATATAGTTACTGCTGTGGGATAGAAGCTGTTTTTTCAGCCTATTTGTCCTTGTTTTTATTGTCCTGTACCGTCTGCCAGATGGTAATAGTTCAAAAAAAGGTTGCCCATGATGACATGGATCTTCAGTAATGTTTTGAACTTTTTTAAGGTAGCGGGAACTATAAAGCTCTTCCAAAGAGGGGAGGGGGCAACCAATGATCTTCTGGGCAATGAAGTTGACCCTCTGGAGTGCTGTCCTATCTGCCACTGTGCAATTGGCAAACCATACACAGGTGCAGTGAGTTAAAATACTCTCTATGGTGCAGCAGTAGAAGATCACCAGCGGTTTTTCATTCAGTTGTTGTTTCCTGAGAAGTCTCAGGTAGTATAATCACAGTTTTCATGAATTTTTCAGTTTTCATGAATTTAGTTACATGAAGCAGTGTTTCTCAATCTCAGCAACCTATCTGGATTTCAGCAACATGTATGGATTTCAATTCCCATAATACCCCAACTATCATGCCAGCTAGAGAATTCTGGGAATTGAAATCCACAAATCTTAAACCTTGCTGAGATTGAATAACACTGATGAAAAGGAAGGTGCACTACATAAATTATACACCACAACAGACAATATTAACTACTACTGCCATTATTTCGATGTAAAGGGATTTCATTATATTTATTTGTATAGACCACATGTAGGATTGCAGTATTTCACATGAATTGTGGGACTTCATAGTCTCTGTAATTATCTCTGCTGCAATGAAAATATGCTAAACACAGGTGACTATAACACGAGTGGTGCTTTCCCCACAAACTGATATAAAGTACTTTAAATAGCATTAAATACTTTGACAGATCTAGAATATTTATATATTAAAATCTGAATCCACCTTTCTACAATTTTAAAAAATTAAACATCTCCACTTTCTGGATTTTGAAGAACAGGACAGAAATAATATTAATGCTTTTGAACTTAGGTGTTGAAGATGACTCCTGAGAATACTGAAGACAGCCAAGAAACCAAACGGATCATTGAACAAATCAACCCAGAATTTTTATTTGAGGCATAAATGACCAGGCTCCAATTATCATACTTTGGACACATTATGCAATTATACCTAATGTATGGAAAGGTGGAAGCAAAGTAGCAAACCCATTACGGTAATAATATCCTGTATCCTCTACCTATAGGTTACAGAAATAAATCCAACTGATTTCAACCGGGTTTATTATTCCCATATTATCTGTATTAGAACTGCGGTCTTCAGAGCTGGCCTCTTTCAAATTTAAGAACCGACTCTCCTCAAGCTTTCAAATATTGGGCCACAATGTGGATGGGTCCCGCTCGACGAACTGGGCTCCCCAAAGTAATTCTGAAAGGAAGTGGATTTGAGAGTTGGAGGCGCGCACGGAGCGAGTCCAGCGGAGCGTTAGTCCTCCTAACCCTCCGCATTAACTCTCGTGTTTCTTGCGCGATGTAATCGGCCAGAAGAGAAGCCGCCTCGGGTTACAACAACGCAACGAAAGGTAACTGGAGAGGTTCCGCATGTGAGCAACCTCGTCAGGGGAGCCTTTGTGCCCCCCCCCTTAGGTCCCCTCCGCCCCGAAATCTTTAATTGCAAGACGTCTTTCCCCCGTTGACCGGGGTCTCCTTTTCTTTCCTTTTCTTTGCCTTCCTCTGCCTCCTCCTCCTCTTCCTCCCTTGCACACCCACCATCTACTTTTATGCTTCCCACACCGGCGCGCGCTCAAGACACCCACACACCCCACCACCCGGTCCCTTTTCCAAGCGGCCGGCGCCTCACTCTCGCCTTCGGGTTACGCGCGAAAGCCCGCCGGTCTTTTAAGCGAAGGGCAAGGTAAGGGCAGGGCGGCAGCATCCCAGTCCTAAGTGGGCATGTGCAGAGCTCGCGCGCACATGCTCACTGGGACCTCGTGAGGACTTCGGAGGGCACGTTCCCTCGAAGGGAAAGCGAATCGCGCCTTTGCCGGCTGCGGACTTTCAAGCCCGAGCGGTGACGGCTGCCTTTAAGCGCCGGGAGGCTCCTTCGCTCTCTTCTCTCCTCGAGCGCCGGCGGGGTCAGGGAACTCGGGCGGTGCCAGACGCTCAGCAGCAGACCGAGGTGAGTGGACGGGACTCGGGAGCCCCCCCCCCGCTCCCCGCTTCCAAACATCCCCGTCTTGTGTCCTCCCCCCACCTCCCTTCCCGCCCCCGGTGCCGCTTTTTCTTCTGCAGGTCCTGGGTTTTGCGAAGCGCCTCCGGGGAGCGCACCGGCGAGCTTTGCGCGCATTGGGGCACTTTGGCGAGCGCACTTGTCGGAAAGGCGATGTTTGGAGGCGATGCGGTCAAGCTCCCGGCCGAAGGACTCGGGGGGGGTCTTCACTCTGCGGGCCTTCTCCTGCCCTGGTGACGGTATGCGCGCTCCATCCTCCGCTGGGACATTATTTTGCGCGTATTTTGACTTGGAGGTGGGCGGGGGTGGGTGGCTGGGGAGCTTATTAGTTTGGGTCCGGTGTGGTTCCCGTCCCGTCTTTGGAGAAGAAGGGGCTCTTCTTTCCTTCGTGCCGCCGTTTCTTGTCCTTGGTCAGCCTTCACCGAAATGCCCATCCAAACTTTCAGCAAGTGTTGCGTCCCAAGTGGCGTTGGAAGATTTTTTTTTAAGGGGGCTGCCAGATCGGCAAGCAAAGGGGTGGTAGGAATGTCCACTCTTCCTTTCCCCTAATCTTGTACACTTTTCAGAAAGTTTTTTTTATTAATTTTATGAGTCGTTTGCTAAAGTGGCTTAACTCTGTGTCGCTGTTTTTCAATGTTTTCCAAAATGTTTTTTTTTAAAAAAAAAATCCAAAGTGAATGTTTTTTTTTTTTTCTTCCCCTGGGTAGATTTTTGTTTGTTTGTTTTCACTGTGGAAAGTTTTCTCAGCATTTTGAATGGGTTTGCAGAAGATATAATAAACCTATTGTGTTACCTTGAGGAGGTGAAAATTGACTCTTAGTCCATATTTCTTTCTTTCGGGCTAATGGATTTCTTGGGGATGGATGCTTTACCAAAAGCTATGTGATTGTATGTAGGTGTGAGAAAATAGCCAATTTAAGGAAATGTACACACTTTTGATGAAACAGATATTCCGTGTATTTGCCATGTGAATAACTGACTTTATTTTTCTGTCAATCTTTAGACAGATCAATGTTCGTAATATTCCTCTTTTTATATTCTGGATGAAGTGTTTTGAGTACATTAAGTATTGAGAGTTCACTAATGGCCTTGTAATTTTAACAGCACTTTAATTTTAAAGAATGAATATTATTGAAGCTATAAATGTGTCCTTGGGCATCTGCTTGAAGTTTTTAATGTATGAACTCTAGTATTTACTTCAAAGAACCCCAGGAAAAGAACATTTCTCTTTAAAATATGAAAGTAAAATTGAAGTGAATGGCAGCTTGCCCGTGTAATACGGTTATCAACAAAACACAGATGCCTTTTGTGGTATAAACGATGAATTTTATTTTACCTTGGGCTCTGATATTTTAATCTGTTTTTCGTGTTAAAATCATTTTTGCTCAAAGCATAAAAAGAAGATTGAGTTTTGTGGGATCCTATTCCAAATAAAATTCAATTTGGGATTCAAGTATGTTTAGAAGAGTGACAAAAACCTGCCTAAAAGAAGATTTCATTAGAGATCAGAAGTTGATTTGTTTTCTGGAGCAGAAAAATCAGAACAATGTTATACATTTTGAATGTGATATTAAATACTGCTGCCCCAAGAAAGGCTTCTGTAAGAAATAGTGATCTACAGGTTTTGTTGGCTAACAGATATTTTTAGAGTAATAAATTTGAATGTTATATCCTGTTTGCCTCAAAATTAATATGGAAGAATCTGAAGCACTGCTTTTTATAGCACTCTTAAAAGATTTGGGTTAGATTCTTGACATAAAATTTTGTATTGAATTTAATATTTTCTCTGGAATTTATTTCTTCAATACAATGGGTTTATCCGGGTTTAGTATGCTTTTGTATGCTGATCTTGTTTCAACTTAATAATAGTTAAATACCGTAGTATATTCTAGATCTAGTTTCTCTGGATAGTTTTACTATGTGTGCTTAGTTGGTTGATTTTCTTCAACTTATGCTGTATCACTGGCACATGTTATTTTCTTCACCTTCTTATTTTTAAATCTGTAATTCTGTTGACTTTTGTTTTGTTTTAAACATTTGGTTTTTTTTCTTCTTAAAAGTCTCTGTACCCAAGTATCATATGATCCATTTATAGTTACCTTGAAATCTTAGTTGTTAACAAGCAATAATATATGTTCAGGATGTGCTGTGAACACTTAATGTGTTGCACAACTGAACTTCAGAGGCGTCATAAATCAGCTATGCACAACTGCTGTGTTTCAAAGTGCTGTGCTTCTTGTTCAGTTTTACCATATTTCCCTTCTTGCTATTAAATTTCTAAAATACGGTGTTGACTGTAGGAATCTTTACCAGAATACCAAAATTTCTTCTCCGCCAAAGTTCAAGGAATTTTTCATTTCATATAAGGCCGAACTTGGAATTGCTTTCTTAATGATGTAGAGAGAAAAAAACAAAGTATTTTTTAATGTGAATGTTCATTATCTACATACTTCTGCAAAACTGCCTTAGAATGATTCTGTATTCACAAGTGAGCACGAATGTATTAACTATATCGTCGCAAGGGGCAATAGTAAATAGCATTTTAGCCAAATAGAAGTAATATACATTCATATTACACTTTTATGCTTAAAATTAATTGATATGTGGAAGGATAGCATTCTAGTCTAGTTACCTCTATTAACATTGCAGTCCTGTGGGATTTAATCTGAAGTAAATATAAACAGAAATTGCTAAATGCTTGAAAGATTTGTGCTTAAGCCCTCTGAATAAAATATATTTAAAATCTGCACTGGCCAATTTATATTTAGGTGTGATAATTGAGAAATATTCTAGAAGAATTAATGTTGATCAAGTCTACTATGCTGTGCAAATTGAATCTTTAACTGACCTGGTCGTGTGTATTATCTGTACACCGCCAAGGATATCAAACCACAAAGTGATTTGGTGATGCAACAATGCATCACCAAATGCATTGGTAGGATTCCACATCCCTACTATCCACATGCATTTATCAGAGATGGAATCTAACACAGAATTGATAAATCTGAAAAAGACTTCTCATATTGTTTAACAGTCAACTTCATCTTCTCTCACACTGATTTTTCTTGGATCCTCTTCTGTTCCTCACTGCTAATTCTTCCTTGACAAAAATCATCCAGTTGCTTATATAACAAGGCTTAGACAAACAAAGTTTACTGCTTAGAGCTCTAAATGTTCACTGGTTCAATAGAAAGCCTTTTCTTATCTAGGCTCTAATAGGAATGATAACAGTATCCTATATAAAAAAAGAACGTGCTCCTTCTAACTTCCTTAACTACATTCCTCACACCAAATTCCCCCTACAGGGCCATTGGTTTAGGTAATGGAAAAAACCCTGTAACTGGGACCAATGGATAATCAGACTTTTGAGAGACAGATTCATCCACTTGTGCCAAGAAACGTTCCCTTAAATGCATTAAAGTTTATAGCGGTAGACATTAGTATCTGAGATCTGGCCTCTCTACTTACAGTCACAAATTAATTACTTTGTGATCTGATTATAATTCCCATTAAAACCTCTCCTACACTTTTTGTGCGGTATAGGTGAAACCTGAAATTATTGTTGATTAATCTTTCCTATAATCTGCTTCTGCAGTAAATTCACAAGCATCTTAATAAGAATTTTGTTGACAGAATTTTATTTGGAAGGAACACGGTGTTTCAAAGATATATGGAAATTAAAGAATGTAATTGTAGCCATAGAAATATATTTCCATCCCTATAATATGTTGCATAAGTAACTATAAATGAACTTATTCAACTTAATGCTACAAGTGAAACTTAGTGAAAATAAACATAAATAAAATAAGTTTATGTCCTATTTAATTCAACAAAATAGTTAAGAATACATTTGACTCATTCCTATTAAATTCAGTACAGTTAGTTTATGCCCTCTGTTTTAAAAACACAAGCATAAAATATAAGCAGATTTTTTTTAAAAAAAACAGTTTTATTTTGAGGAAAAACATAAGTAGTGATTTATTGTTGATTTAATTTGGAGTTTTGTAAAGGAAATTCAAAATGTCATCTTCCAATTTGGGTGGATAAATGGAATAATAGAAAATATATAGGGGTTGTATTTTATTGTTTTATTGGTTACACTTTTAAAAAATACTTGATTTGTATGATAAGTATATTTTGCCCTATAAAATCAAAAATATCCTATCAAGCACATAATGTTTCACTTCTGATTTTGCGGCTTCTTTTCATTTTACAGCTGAAAGTGTCTTGTAAATAAATACGAATTCAGACAAGGAATGATCTTCTAAAATGTATAGATAGTTTCTGTTATATTTCATACTCATTTCTTTTCTTTCCTTATCTTTTTTTGTTGAAAAGAGAGTGCCCACTGAATAAGAATAAGATTTGGAACTAAACAAACAAAGCAATTAAGACAAATTAAAACACAAAGAAGAGAACTGCTCTTTTCTCTTTCATCTTCTTCCTTTCTTCCTTTTTCTTTCTGAAACGAAGTCTTCCCAGGCCTGCTTGATCCTTGTTTACAATTATTAGTTCAAAGTTCCATTAATCAAACTGTGAAGATGCTGCTATATATAATCTTTATTTATAGATCTTAATGCTTCTAATGATCTTTAACAAACACCCTGTTTTAGTGAGGTGTGGATAAATCCCATAATTAAGTGATGACTGTGCCTCGGAGGCTTAAAGCAGTTACCAGTTGCAGAAAGACTTCGGAAAGACTTCTTATTGCAAGGAAATGAAGAAAAACAACTTTTGAGAAGTAGTTTCTTTCTTAAGAACAAATGTGTTTAAAAGGTTATGGCTGGCTCTACAAAACAGAATTGAATTGAACTCGATTGCATGGATGTAAATAAAGGCTCTGTGTTCAGCAGTAGGTGTGAATGATGCCACTTATAACTTTGATAACTTCAAAGCAGAATTTAAAAAAATAATAGTCCAGTAACATTTAATTGGGGACAGATGGAAAATATTGGAGGAGGTGAACTAGAGGAATTTATAACTAGATTTACAAATATATATGCTTACTAACATCTTCTGCTTTGAATATATGAGATGGGTTCTATAGCTTTTGTTGATTATATACCTTTTGCCATAATTGTGCCCTGAACTTATGCTAAAGAGACTTCTAATTATGCTAATTTCAATAGATTGTTAACAATAAAAGATGGCAGAGGAAAAACTACTGAAAATTATCATAATTGGATAGAGTTCCATTGGTTACCATATTTAAACTTCAAAGGTATTTAAAATTGGGTAAGCCAATCTCCACTCCATTCATCTAGTGTATATAGTTTTCATTTGTTTCTGTTGAACAATTATTTACTGTACAGTACTTTATTCTTCTTTACTATGCGCTTATAAACAGCATACAAGAAGAAAAAGAGGCAGTTTTATATAAAGAGAGCAATTAATGCTATAATTCAAAAGTTTTGAATCAAGTGGATTGTAAATGCTTAGTTTCTACTATAGAAAAGACCTATACAGCAAGTTACTATTCTGTTTGCATCTTTGTGCTTTAGTTTTTGAAAATGGATAGAATCCAGTGAAAGAAATGAGTTTTTAATAACAACTGAATTAACAGGCATTTAATTAACAAAAGTAAACAGTACTGTAGACTGCATGTTTGCAAAGCTTTCCACTGTAAACACAAATTATATTACAGCCATAGCAGGATGATATGCATCTGAATCCCATTGTATTAATTTGATTTTAATGTACCCATTAGTTCGCTAAATTCTACCCAGTTCTCTTCTACTCTAGAAAAAATGGTTATAATTTACGTACTAGTCTCAACACAGTTTTAAAACCTATTAGTCTAGAATAGCTACACTAATACAAAAAACATAATCTCTTATTTTTCTGCAAACAAAGAATATGGTCCTTTTATTAAATTACCATTACTAGTATATATGATTCTTGAAGCCTATTTAATTAAAATCAACATTGCTACTGTTTCATTTTGTACATGTTCTAATGTACATGGGAACATTACATCTAGGAAAATTCCATTCTTTCAGAGTATATAAAACAAAGCTAAAACAAATATTTTGCTTATCCCTGCTGGCCCATTAACTTTACACATTTGTTGTTCTAAACAGCTACGCCAGTTTTCTTTTCTATTCATCCATGCATGCTGCAAAAACATTTCATCAGCTGCTGCACGTGCCCCTATGAATATACCAGAAATTGCTTACTATGGTCTTGACATGTGTCTCTTCATTTCAGTAAAAAAAAAAGTGTACAAAGAGTTCCTAGCAGAAATATACCATATAAAGTTGTGGTTTTACAATTTGGATCCAAAAAAACTTACATGTTGCTCTAAAGATAGATTTTGTCTTTTTATAGAAAGTATCTTATTTGTATCAGAACTGCTTTTGGCATTAGCAAATTTGATATTGCGTGTGGTGAGGTGGAGTGTACATATAACAATAAACAACAAAAATACAACTTCCAAATCCAGAATACAAATCAAACATGTTAAAAATACAAACATAGCAGATAATTATTTGGACCAATGAGCTTTGAACAATCTTACAAAGCTACTGAATAGTCCCTGAATTTTCTAAGCTTCACTTGGCATTGGACACGTTAAGGTAAATGTAACTATATACTCACACCCCACAGATAATTCATTCAATATGAATAGATACACAATGATCTGTAAAGAGGGTAAGAGTGGATAATATTTATTAAAATCACCAATGAGTTGTTCTCTTGAAGAGAACGGTGAACATGCAGAATCCTTCTTTTTATGCTATTGATAACTCTCTTGAAAAGATACAAAGCTCATTAGCAATGAGCTAATAATATGGAATAATATAAGTCCTTTTATCGTAACATTTAAAGTGCAGGTAGTTCTCGACTTACGACCACAATTGAGCCCCAAATTTCCGTTGCTAAGTGAGATAATTGTTAAATGAGTTTTGCCCCATTGAATGTTTATGTTTTTAAAATTTACACGTGGATTTGAGAGGAAAATCTACAGAGGTGCAGGATTTTTTAAAATTTCATAACTATTTCAAAAAGAAGTCAGTACAAAAAAAACCATTAAAACTGTTTAAATCATTTTAAAATATCTATCTCGTTTCACATATATTTCATGTTTTTTCTCTTTTCTCTTTCAATAGGAAGTAATTTTATCTGTTTTCATTCTTTTGCCATTCCTACAGGCTATACGAATGTCCGTATCACTTTATTAGAATACATACAAACCAGTTCCTGAAGATTAAAATCCATATTTTTTCAAAAACTAATCCTATCTCGTGGTCTTGAAATTTAATCTTAAAATTAATTTAACAATATGTTTTGTAGAGTATGTTTGTAGACTCAGATCTTGGCAAGTGGGCTCAATTGCTTGATTTATACTTATTTTAAAATAAATGTGTAAATGCATGATGCTGAAATGTGCTGGAAGTCACTTTACAGTTTTTCAAAGGATGAAAGTGTAAAATACTTTTTTAGAGGAAGCTAAATTTAAATGTGAACTGGTTCTTTTACAATGTGTTTGTGACATTCTTTTTTAAGTTGCTGAAAATTTTGGAGGTGGTGTATACAACAAACAAATACAGCAAGTTATACATGTAATGTACAAAAAGTCAAGCATTATACACAATTTATTTTATAGATTACATTAAATTTTAGAATTGTTTGCTGTTTTCTTTTCAACACTGCCTTGTTGGTTATATGATCTTTGAGCATTCTTAAGTACAATAACATTTTCTCTTTAAAAAGTTAGTTAATAAAATTAATAAAACATAATATGATTGGTCTGTATCGCCTAATTTTTGATACACCTTAAATATAATTATATGCAGTAGGCTCATTCTGTACATACAAAACAAAGAATCCTTTGCTGAACTTGCATGTTTTTTAAAAATATATCATGAGGAACTGCTTATTTGTCTAAGAAACTTAATCCTAATTAAAACCATTTCAGTCAAACAAAGAACATGAATTAATCGATATAATTCAAAAGTGAAGTAGTTTCTTTCCTTAAGTTAAAGTCTCCTTTACCTTATGAAATTGCCTTGTCTTTTGTTAATTGGTGTCCTTGGTTAAAATAGAACAGTGTTAATAATTACATTTGAAATGGAAAGCTTTATGTCTTTTCTAGAAATAAATAATGAGCGCCTGAAAGTTATTAAATAGTACAAAATCTTTGGGATGATGATATAATTTAAACACTTAGATATGCATAAGAGAGCTTGACAAAAGGTTGGGAAGAAAACAGGCTTCAGTTGTGTATACAGTTACCTTGGCTTTTGTGAAATGGACATTCTTTATCCTAATTTCTATTCTGTGTTTCCAGATGTTACACCAAAATGAACTGATGGCTGATAGAGAAATCATAAATAAGGAAAGAAAAGTAAAATAAAAAAAAACCAGGGGTGGAGGTGGGGGGCGGGGGCTTGTGGTTCTCCCAGTATTGTTGGATTGCAGTTTATTATCACGGCCAGCATAGCTAGCAGCAGTGGTGAAATGTAAAATTTGTTACTACCGGTTCTGCGGGTGTGGCTTGGTGGGGGAGTAATGTGACTGAGTGGTCGTGGCCAACTTTTTTTATTTTTTTTTACTTTTAAAGTCATTTTTTCTACAACCTCTTTGGCTGTAAAAAAAAATGCTTTTAAAAGCCTCTGACGATCAGGAAACTCAGCTGGGATCGTCAGAGGCTTTTAAAAGCCTCTAAAAGCCTCTGATGATCTCAGCTGAGCCATGCAATCATCAGAAGCTTTTTTTTTTACTTTTAAAAGCATTTTAAAAGAGGTTGTAGAAATTTTTTTTTTTTTTAAAAAAGCCTCTGATGATCGCGCGGCTCAGCTGGGCATGGGAGCGGGGGCAGGGATTTTTGCTACCAGTTCTCCGAACCACCCGCCACCATCACTACCGGATTGGGCGATCCGGTCTGAACCGGGAGCATTTCACCCCTAGCTAGCAGTCAGAAATTATGCATGTCATAATCCAATAAAACCTTCTTAAATTCTCCACAAATAAAAGAGCTGTTCCCCCCCCAGCATCATTTATTCCATAAAAAAGTCCTGACTTATTAGCAGATTTATTTATTTGTCTGTCTGTTTGTTTGTTTATTTATTAGATTCATATTTCTGCCCATCTTAAGCAACTCTGGGTAGCTTACAACAATAAAACCATTAACTGTAAAACAATCATAAAATGATAAAATAAAAATCCTGCACAAAGCAACACCTTAGAGATTGATAGAGGTGATGTGGTGTCACATATTTGCAGGAAGTGTATGCATTGCAAATCACATCATGAGAAGAACGAGGCACCTGGGTCCCTGTCATTTGTGGGTTGCTTTCCTTTGTGACCTAATGAGAACATCCATGCCTTGCATATGGACTCTGTTTACATTCATAGTGTAACTCAGATTATGCCCTGTGAAAGTAGCTCCTACTTCGATATGGATACAGTCAAATGCTTTTTCCATTCTGATGCACAAGGATTGTTTTAATGGGATCCAAGAAGACATTGGAAGCGGAGGTGGTATTCAGCAGGTTCTGACCAGTTCTGGAGAACCGGTAGCAGAAATTTTGAGAGGTTCAGAGAACCGGTAAATACCACCTCTGACTAGCCCCGCCCCCATCTATTCCCTGCGTCCCAAGTCCCAGCTGATCAGGAGGGAATGGAGATTTTACAGTATCCTTCCCCTGGAGTGGGGTGGGAATGGAGATTTTACACTATCCTTCTCCTGGACTGGGGTGGGAATGGAGATTTTACACTATCCTTCCCCTGCCACGCCCACCAAGCCATGCCCACCAAGCCATGCTATGCCCACCAAGCCATGCCCAAAGAACCAGTAGTAAAAAAAATTGAATCCTACCACTGATTAGAAGTATGATCAGAGGGGTAGCTGGGTTGCATCAAAGGGAGTCAGGTTGGTAAATGGTTAGGGTTTAAGATAAAGGTTTTTACTGGTAAGTGGGTGGGAAACTTTTTGTGCTTGATGATAAGATGGTGGTATGTGTATAATAGGGCAAAACTATCTTAGATGATAGATAGACAGATGATCTATCTTAGATAGATAGATAGATAGATAGATAGATAGATAGATAGATAGATAGATAGATAGATAGATAGATGATAGATGATAGATAGATAAATGATAGATAGATATAGAGAGATGGTAGAGAGATATAGATAAATGATAGATGATAGATAGATAGATAGATAGATAGATAGATAGATAGATAGATAGATAGATAGATAGATGATAGATAGATGATAGATAGATAGATCACACACACAGATCACACACACACACAACATCTCTATCAGTTTTTAACTTGGAGATGATGTTCTCTTGTATCTTGGTTGGCGCAATAAAAATCGTTTTAGCCTTTCTTTGGAGTGGATTTCTTGTTATAGTCTATCTGGTGGATCTGACAATCTGCCATTTCTAATAATGGAACTCTTATCATATTTTTAACCACTATCAATAATACTGAGTAGGCTTGGATAATGTTCATATTTCATATCTGTTTTCCAGAATATTTATTGCATTAGAAATGCAAGATTCTGGTTATTATCTTATACCAGAGTGGTATTCAGCTATCTCAGAGTCAAACAATGTGACTCTGTATGGTTTACAAAAAAAGAATAAACAATAAAGTCAATAATAGTCAACCTGGCTTATATTCCAGGATGATTTAGACCAAATTTTAAAAAATGTTCACAAAGGACAGGTTAAATATCAGAGGTGTATGGATTTGAAAATTGTTCGAAGAAGTGCTTCAATGAACCTTGCCCAATGTATCGCTTGGTTCGAAAAAAGCAATATCTTTTTTCACATTTCTTTGGACTAAGCCTCATTTCCCAGTGACTGTACATAGGCATGTCCATATAACTTTCTTGGCAGTGTCTCAGAATTGGCTTAAATTGGTTTCTGGATTGTTGATATCCTAGTCTTGCTTATATAAATCTACAGACTGTGGGAAGATGATCTTCTAGGCATTTTGGCTATATGATGGGGTCCTGCTTTACTTTTTAAAATTTTGTTGGCTATGTTTCCTATTTATATTCTACCTTTCTAACTATGTTTTACTATTTATATTGTGCTTTTCTGCCCTCCAAAGGTATTTAATAGTTTTTTAAAAAATAAAGAGAGATGCAAGTTAAAAGAAGCTCTCTTGTGTGAATAGAAAACATAAAAACTAATGCAGCACCTCCCATCTACATTTTCTTCCAGTACTTCGTTTTTCAAACAACCTGTCCTAGCAAGTCCCAACTTTCAGGAGTAGCTTTTGGGGGGGGTGGATTTTATTTATTTGTTAGAGTTATATTCTGTCTTTTTTTTTTTTTTTTTTGGTTAGAGTTATATTCTAGAGTTGTATTCTATATATTCTATATATTTGTTTGTTAGAGTTATATTCTGCCTTACTTTAAGATGTCAAGGCAAAATATCTAGCAAAGATCATCCTTTGGTGGGGGGGGTGAGTCAAAAAATCAAGGTGGTTAACATGACCTCATGACCACATGATCAAACCATGCATGACAGACATAAGAAAGATGATGGGGCTTTTATTGTCTGCCATCTTGACCTTTTTCCGGTATCAGATCCCCATGATATTGTTGTGACCAAGGCCCAAGTAGGGATTACCAAACACAATTCAGTCCTCAACAAACTTATTTTATTAAAACAGCTGAGAATTAATTCGTTCTCAGCTTAGTCCAAAACAAAATTCTTCATAACCAGTCTGTCGGCCTTATCACCAACCTTTGATGTCTTTGGCAACCTGCCAAAGGCTTTTCTTGACAAAAACCCACAAAGTTCAAGAAACACTGACAAGAAGCACTGGAATCAACGTTGCTTTTCTACAAAGAACCCAACGGCTCGTTGCTGCTCTTTTAAACCTTATGGGAGTGGCCAATCATCTTCTGGCCTTACTCCCGAGTTGTCCTTTTTGCTTCAGCTGCTCTTGCCTTCTGGCAGCTCTTTGCATGTGTGCATTAGGAACAGGCTCCTCCTGTTCCTCTGCCTCTCTGCTGTCCGCCTCTGGAGGCTCCGTAGTCCACGCATTGCTCATAGATAGCCCTACCCCATCTCTGCCTCCGACGCAGAGCCCTCGTCTGGGCCTTCCCCTGACTCCAGGACTGGCCCATTGACCTCCCTGGCCTCCTCACTGTCCGACTCCGCTGCCAGGTCCGCAGGCTGCTGGCGGACCACAAGAGATATGGAGCAGTATCATTTCCATTTTTTTCAAATTTCTCCCATGACATCAATAGCATTTAGACTTATATATTGCCCCATAGCACTTTACAGCATTCTGTGGGTGGTTTACAATGTAGAAGCATTATTTGCACATTGCTGCCAACAATCTGGATCTTCATTTTACTGATCTCAGAAAGATGGAAGGCTGAATCAACCTTGAGCCCTGTCAGGATGGAACTCAGGCTGAGGGCAGACTCGGCCTGCAATAGCTTGCATTTTAACCACTACACCACCAGGGCTCACCCTGTAATTTGGACTGAAAGAAAGTGGCCCAGAATCATCAGCTAAACTTTCATAACTAAAAATTGACTTCTTCCTTAGACCGAACTAGACTGTGTTGTTTCTCCATGTCAGATAATATATGTGGGTATATGCATAATTTTGTACTTATTTGTTTGTTTTGTAATATTTATGTAGTGTATATTGGAGGTGGAGACCCTTTGAGAGCTGTATGCAACGAATTTTCATTTTAATGTATGCTGATTAGTGTACGTTCAAAGTGACAAAAAAGTTATTCTAAGTCTAAATCTGTCACTGTAATCCTATTTGTAAACCCTAAACCCCCAGTAGGGAGAGAAGCTAAGGAAGGCTCTTTGGCCAAGTAAAGGTCCCACTTGTCCTTCTCAGGATCCAACTGCCTTTCTTTATTTCTAATAATATCTCTCAAACCCAAAGAATGCTATTTCATCCTCATCAGGAAGGATATTGCATGCTCATGTAATCTTGCCTTCCAGTTGTATATTGACATCTGTCATGTTCATTAAAATGGCATTCCCATTTCAATTGCGAGCATGTAAGCTACGTGCGTCTGTCAGAGGGTACGACTCATTATAGATAGATACTGTAGCTATGATCTGGCCTAAAAATGGACTCGTGCCTCTGAGCAAATATTTTTAAAAAAAGTATAAACACAGATCTATTAAACCAACTTGATTTTTTTAAATATCAAAATTGTTCTTCCTTGTATTGCTTCTCTGATTTCCTTACAACAGCAACAATTCCCTATTTGGTGATAAGCTGATCAGTCTCAACTAGTATTAGATTCACACCTCATTGGTCTTCCACCCACATTGGGTTGACATCTTACACCTGCTTCTTCATGACAGAAATGTGCTCTTCTTTATTTTGCCTGGCATCTCCAGTTACAAATATTGGTCCAAAGCCCAGTTTTGGGATACCAGCTATCCCTTGCTGGAACTCTATGAGTTGCATTCAACTGGTGGGAAATATAACTATCTCTTAAGCAGACAACTAAAGTAGATAAAAAGCCATGGAACAACTCCATATAATATTAACTCTGATATAACATCTCAGGAATGACTTGTGGGATCCTTCCTCTAATTCTCCTCTGATTGTAAAGAGGAAGAGGACATTTTGCTTCTATTATAATTTTATAATTCAGAACTAATCAAATTGCATTGAGATCACCAAGGAATGATGAGTTCCTGTAAGTGCTCAGACAGATGCTTGATAGCCAATTCTCAGGAATATTGTAGTACTGAATTCCTGCAGTAGCAGTAGGTTGGACTAGATGTTCCCCCAAGTTTACTTCCAACTCTTCGTTAGAATATCAAATTATGTTTCACCCTAATTAAGTAGTGTTAGAATTGCCACTTTACATTTTAATCTAAACTGAAATTTTCCATCTGTCAGAGAAATAAGTGTGAGTGCAACATTTAAAAATGTCTGGCAATGTGAAGGCATTGGTTATCCTGAGCAATCTCTTCATCTGGAGTTTCTCCTTAGAACCATGTGGTACTCTAAGGCTGAACCTGGAATTATAGCAGGAGGGCAGTTTGCATTATATGCGTTAATAGAAAATAGCTTTGATGCAACTCTAAGACTGAAAGATTGAATACTGTAACTCCTTCCACAGTCTCAAAAGATTTAATTTATTTAAGGCTTGCCATTTGCATTTTGAAAAAAGCCAAGAATTGAGGAATAGCTTGAGGATCAGGCGCTATCTCTCCTTGTAACTTTTGCTGTTTAGTTTCTTTATTTTAAGTTTTGACACTGAATAGAACTTCTTTTTAAGGCAGAATATAGTATTCCTTCCTTCAGTTTTGCCCCCTACAACAGTTGGGTTGAGAGAGAATGATTGTCTGAAAGTCTACAAGTGGGTTTCCTTTGTGGCTTTGATGCTTGGTCTCCATGTACTGAAGCCTAGCATCTTAACAGCTGTATACGCCCCTAGATTTTTACATAATTTGAGGTCCCCTGGCATGATCAGTGGCATCCCTCATTCATTGGAAATTCAGCATTTTATTCTACAAGATCAAACACGCTGCCAAGAGTCACTGTGAGATCATATACATTTTCTTAATAAAATAAATAAAATAAGTGTAACAGTGCTATAAGCGCAACTCTTTGTAACTTGATTTTAATGTGATGCATATGAAAGAAACAGCCAGGATTGTATTAAATGAGTGCCAAATTTTTCAACAGCAGCATTTGCAAACCAACATAGTGGGTACTTGGTATAGAAGAATTGCATTTGCAAAGGCTGGCAACTCATATATGCCATCTGCTCAACTCCTTGGAGAAACAGTAGGGTAAAAACAATAAAATCTTTAAGTGTGAGGTCACTGTATACATCCCCCATGGGTGGGTTTCATTTACATGTCAAGTGCCAATCTAAAATGAGGACTGATGAGGATAATTCAATGAGATTAATAGGTCATAGATTTCCTAAATAGGGTGTGCCTGCTCTAACATGCTTAGTTACAGTTCTTTTTGCTTCTTCCTCATCTTTCATTGCTCATTATGCTTGCCTATTTCATGCATATATGCTTCATCTATCTCTTATAATTGAATGATATGATGCTTCCTTGATTATGTACAAGCAACCATTGAGAAGAGGGGATCATCTTCATGCAATGTACAGATGATTTGGTAGATTCTATTCTATTCTATTCTATTCTATTCTATTCTATTCTATTCTATTCTATTCTATTCTATTCTATTCTATTCTATTCTATTCTATTCTATTCTATTCCATTCCATTCCATTCCATTCTATTCTTCTTTATGAACCACAGATTACCTAACTGCAAGAGACTCTTTCACTGTAATGAAAATCATATTATATTTTGGCATCTGATAATACTCCCAGTTTAATTTTCCAAACTGCTGTCAACACCTGCCTTAGAAAGATAGAACAGTTGTAATAAATGAAACTTTTTGGCAAGAAAGATGGAAATTCTTGTTCTAACCAAGGTGCAGAGGCTGTTGTCATCTGTATGGTTTATTTTAAAATACTGCTACCTGGCATAAACATTTTTTTACTTCCTGGTGAAATCTGGATTAATAACACTCACTTATGATTTTATAAAAGTTTGCAAGAGCATGGAAAATAAAGCCGCATTTAGAATTCAAAATGAGAGAAGAACTGCTTTGCTCAAAGATAGCTTTATATGACCATCATGTAGCCAAATCTGGCAGAAATATAAGATATATCATGTTATGAAGAAGTGAAAACAAAAGTCCAAATTACCATAGTTTTCTAGCAGTGATAAACAATCATGGACTATAAAACTTACAAACTATGATAAAAATGGCTAGCAATCGGAGGTTATTCAAATTGCACTCCAAAATACTGGCAAGCATCAAACTGTTTAATATTGATACTGTATACATAACACTTATTTGCTTCTGGGATCTATAATGTAGCAATTCCATGCATAAAGTTTGTATATAAGTATTTTAACATAATTATAAATATATAATAATTAATTCTGAGAACAAATGCATTTTCAAATTTATTGTTAAATTATGTATTTTATCTTGTAAAAGGCTTTATCATAAAAGAAGCAATTCATTCTATTAAAAAAATTCAAAATATGTCTTTTGCTAAAGGAAGTCTGCTACCTTACATGCTTATATTAAATGTAGCAGCTAATAAAAAACCTACCTTCTGACTTATTATTGATAAAGTATTAATTTGATGTAATCTCTTAATTGGACAACAGACTTTACTCTTCCTTGTAGTAAAGTCAATGAACATGCTCCCAAATAGTCGTCGATGAGAATGAATGATGCAATCCATTATATCCTATAGAGGTAGTCCTCAATTTACAACAGTTCATTTAGTGATGGTTCAAAGTTAAAATGGCATTGAAAAATGTGATTTGTGACCATTTTTCACACTTACGACCTTTGCAGCATCCCCATAATCATGTGATCAAAATTCAGATGCTTGGCAACTGGTTCATATTTATGACCATTGCTGTGTCTCAAGGGCATGTGATCACCTTTTGCAACCTTCTGACAAGCAAAGTGAATGGGGAAGCCAGATTCACTTAACAACTATTGTTAAGTATTGTTATTGAAGAAACTATTACTTCAATAATGTTAACTACATTTAATGTTACTGACAAATGCAAATGCAAATGAAATTAACTCAAACTTTTTTTTTTTTTGCTTCCTTTGTGGATTCCTTCCTGGCAGGTCAGGAGAGAGAGAGGGAGGGAGGGAGAGGGAGCGGGAGGAGGAGGGAGGGAACGGGAGAGGGAGGGAGAGAGAGAGATTGTAGGTGAGATCAAAGGTAAACTGAACGACATCTAAATGATTGGTTTTACACCTCTTTTTTGTTCTAAGCGGACATTGTAATTACTATCAATATTATTAATTAATGTTATTAGAATAGAGCCCAGGGGCTTCTCTTTGCTGTCATAAAAAAGGCAGTAATAGCTCCAGAGTGCAGGCATCAGTGTATGCCTTTGGAGAATGCATGAGAACATATTAGAGGGAGATGAACTAAACAACAGTGAGATGAAGTCAACAAATTAAAAATTAGCCAAAATGTAATAAGTTGAGTGGCAAAATGGATTCCTGGCACAAATAAACCAAACTAATTGGTTTCTTCTCTGGGTGATGTGCATTGAAGATACCAGGATCCACTTAGTTTTTTCGCTAGTTTCAGTGCAATCTTCTGTAAAACCAGGGGTGAAATCCAGCAGGTTCTGACAAGTTCTGGAGAACCGGTAGTGGAAATTTTGAGTAGTTTGGAGAACCGGCAAATATCACCTCTGGCTGGTTTGACACCCCTGCTCTAGAAACATGTATCCCTGAATTGAATCTTTGTTACGCTTTCCCAGGGAATTCTGAATATGTGTTTGATATCCACATTGTATTTGTTCTCCGCAGAAATAACAATGTTATTCAGCAATCACAGTGGTTACATAAACAATGAAACAACTTACATGGAGCCAGTCTTAGGCTGAAATAGTACTGAGACCAAACTGTTTTTAGAAATAATTATAAAGAATTTAATGGTAGAAAGTTTTATTTCTTATTGAAGGTGAAGGATTTTAATGTTTCCCAATATTCTGTGTGTAATAAACCTACACAGTAAACTTTCTTTTGTAGAACCATGATGCAAGCTTTCCATGTAGGATACCAAATTCTGTTGTGGTTTATGTCATATAAGATAAATTATTACACAATTTGTATCATTTGCATGAAGACTTCAGTATTATATAAATCCCTACATCGTTGTACCCAGTGCTTCATAATAGATTCCTGTCTCCCCTGATTTCTCTGTTAAAAAATTTTCCCTACACATCAGTGCTAAGAATATACTCAGCCTTATTCTATGGTCTGCTTCAAAAAGAAAAGAAAAAAAGAACAGAAAAGAAAAAAAAGAAAGAAAGAAAATACATCCAAGGAGTATTCAGCAAGGGTGAAATGCTACCAAGTCGGATCGGTTTCGCCGAACCGGTAATGATGGCGGGTGGTTTGGAGAACTGGTAACGATGGCAGCACGAGGCTCCTCCCACCCCCGGTCATTGTTACTTCCTGGTTTTAACCAGGAACTAACCTGTTTTTTACCCTCTGCGCATGCGCAGAAGGTCTGCGCGGGCATGTGCACTTCCGAACCAGTAGGGATGAAGTAGATTTCATCCCTGGTATTCAGATGAAATTTAGAAATGATATCTTGCACCAGCATTCTGTTATAGTGGATTTCTGAGCTGTCTTTCAGGTCATTGAACATCTATTTGTGTGTATTATTGACTGTATTTGAATGTGGGGGAGCATCTGTGTGTTATTGTAGGGTTGAGGTCTTACTTAAAATGATTTCCCTTCTTTGTATGTGTTAACATATTGTTCATAGTCTGAAAGTGCTCCATTCAACCTGATACTGTTTAGGCATCCAACAAATTGAAGACTGTGTTTAACCTGAATGTTGGGTTTCAGTGGAATTCTAGTAGGAACTTCCAATTTTGCTTCTTCTACATCTCAAGCAGGTTACCTGCTATCTTCTAAAAATTTTGATTGATGGCTTCCATATTTCTTCTTATTGGCCCTGTAATAGGTGCTGAAGTCCAACAGATCTAGATGGCACCAGTTTGTCTACCCCAATAACTTACGTGGATTAGGAATTGATGCCAATGTGTTTTGCAGAAAGCAAAACAAAAAGACTTTATGATAAAATCAGTGTTAACTTCTGAACAGGCATTCAGAAGTTCTTCAGGAGGCCACAGTGGCAAAAAATTACCTTTAAGCACATTACATAATTGTTCCTGATAAGGTCTGTGACCTCCATATATTAATCTGCCAGCTGAGAGGAGTATGACTATATCTCCATGGACAACAAAATGGAAAAGTCAATACATACAGTATATTCATAAAAGAAAAATTGAGCCTTTTAGGACTTGCCAAAAATATCCTGAGAAGAAGGGTATGCCTTTAAATGGAGGAATTATTAAAGGCGAGCTGCAAACTCTCTCTGGAAGAAGTGTGAGGATGTGTCTGAGTAAAATATAATCTGGCTAGAAACCTACAGAGGAAAATGAATTGAACAGGCATGAGTAAAAAATAAATATCTGTCCGATAATATTTATTCACAGTTAGCGTAGAAAGAGCCCCTTTTTTTCTGATGCTTGATCTGCATTATCCACAGTGGTTTTCTTTTTTATATGCACAATGGGAATTGCAGACTTTTTAATCAAGCTGCTGTAGAAAAATGTTGTCTTTATATTCACCGGGGAAGACTGTAATAAATTAAAACGGCTTCCATTAGTCTCCTTACTACTTAGCTCAGCCACTTAAAATTGCTTTGGACTCTGCCCTTATTTGACCTTTTCAACTTGGCTCAGATGTTAGTCCTTCCCAAAACACAGCAGTGCTGGTCAGAGTCCTCAGAACTTGCTTTTGTTTAACAAAGTCACAAATCAACATGTGGGAACAAGAAAGAGTAGTGGTGGGGAAACATGAAAACAGAGAGAATTTGGAGTTCCAAATCATTGATTATAATTTGATTGGCTGATTATAGTTGCAATATTTCTGTCTAAAGAAATACATTAAATGTGAGAGTTGTATGATACATGTATGGGTGTGAGTGTATGTGTATGTTTTTGTATCTATCATTTGTATACTTCATATCTTTAAACACTATATAAGGCTGGTTGCAATCAGGATAGAAGAAAAATAAAACATTATATAAATATACATTTGAAATATCTCTAGGTCAAGGCTGTCAAACCCGCGGCCCACGTTCCGGATGCATCATGCTCTGGCCACACCCACGCCCAGTTTAGCGAAGGGGAAAAAACTCACGATACGTCACGTGATGATGCCGTGATGACGCAAGTTTGACACCCTTGCTCTACGTAGTACAAAAATGATGAAAAGGCATGTGCTAAAAAATAATGTTTAAAATTGCACAAGCTCACAATTCTCCCTCAGGACAGAGCCGATCGAGCTAAAATTACCCTACTTCAGACCCATTATACAAAGACCTAGACCTAATACCCTCTGAAAAGGGGTGTAATGCTGGGAAAAGAGGACCTAAATCTTCTCCCCTTTTAAATATAAATTTTAATTTGTTTTAAATTATGGGGTATTTTAAATTCAGCCAATTTATTTAATTTGTTTTTAATCTATTTTAAATTTTTGTATTTATGTGTTTTATCTTGTGGCTGTTCACCGCCCTGAGTCCTTCAGAAGAAGGGCAGTATAGAAATTTAATAAAATAAATAATAAATAAATAAATAAGAGAAGAGGTTGAACACAAGCAAAGTGGGTGGACCTAGTTAAAGCTGCAATGGAGGCAAATACGGAAGTTCTGAAAGACTAATGTAGGAATAGATCTTCATGGAGGAAATCTATTTTTGTGGTTCCTAGAAATTGAGATTGACATGATGGCACATAATCAAGCTCACTGTAATACAGCTGTCTTTGTTTTATAATAAAGCTTGAAAAACAAACCTATGAGACCAAATAGACACCTCAGAAGAGGAACAAAGGCATTCAAATAGAAGTTGTTTTTAAGTGGAAAGGCAGTTTCAAAATATTCTGGAAGTGAAACTTTTAGATTGCCATTTAAAACAGTTCTGTGTATTCAAGTAGACTTAGTTTAGCCTTCACAAATGGGACGTGCAACTCAGTCATTAAGCAAAGCAGTTGCTAAATGAAACCACAACGGTGCTTATGGTCTTCAGCTCTCCTTTGCTTTACAGATCTGCCCAGGTTGCAAATGCAAGAATTGGTCATAAAGTTAATTTTTTATCACTATTGTAACTGCAGTTGGTAAATGAGGCAGTCACTAATCGAGGACTACCTATAGCTAATGAAAAGAGTCTAATCTGGTGATGAATGACAATGACTGATGCCTAATCTGCTGTAGGTATATTGCTTAGTACTGTGCAAAAGGAGACAGATTTGCCTTCAAGTCTCAAAATAATTGGCTGTATCAATAAAAACAAGAATGTTAAAACAAACCACTCTCTCTTGAAATAGAACCTATGCATTGTCACCAGCTTCAAAATTTCAGGAAATCAACCTGTTGATGACTTAGCATTCATCAGTATTGTTATTTGTTAATGTTTACCTTTTTTTCTCCTCCTCCTTGGTACCTGATTTTTAATGTTTACCTTTTCCCCCCTCTTCCTTGGTACCTAATTGTCCTATTATAGAAAATACTACAAGTCTCCAGCATACTTTATAAAGAAAGAATTACAAAATACATCTTTCCAACTTCCAGCTTCAAAGAAAGTGTAAAATTGTGATATCCTGCAAGAACTAACTTCTGCTCAGCTACTGATTTCCACTAATACAATGTTTCTGCTAATCCTACTGAGGATGAAGTCAAGTACTGTACTGCAAGTAGCTGTTTTGAACAACTACAAGTGGAGTTCATTTCAAAGAGGTTGGACTGTACCCCTATAGCAGGAATGGAGTTTGGAAAGAAAACAGAGACTACATTGTTCATTATTTTCATTTTAAGGTGTTAAATATCTCTTGCACTCACTTTAAAATATGTTATGAGGGTAGCATTCCAAGCCGTATTCACTAGGTAATGTAAGTACAGAAAATTCAGAAACTTTCTATGGGTGTGTGTGTGTGTGTGTGTGTGTGTGTGTGTGTGTGTGTGTTTAAATAGTAAAATTATTTAAATAGTATAAATGTTGGCAGAGGGGAGTTGTTTTCTTTTCTTCTTGACCAAGAATAGTGCAGTAACCAGAAGATGGCTGTTTCTAACAATTTTAGGAAAGCAAGTGGTAAAATAGCTTGTAAATCTGAATTCTGATAAACAAGCTGATATCATAACACATACAGTATTAGTGACAAGCATCCTAAATCCTCAATTTATGACAATTGAGACCAAAATTTCCATTGGCTAATTAAGCCCATTGTTGAGTTTTGTCCTGTTTTATGGCCTTTCTTGTCACCGCTGTTAAATGAATCACTGCAGTTGTTAAAATACTAACATGGTTAAGTGAATTTGCTTCCTCATTGACTTTGCTTGTCAGACGGTTGCAAAAGATGATCATATGCCCTTGGACACTGCAACCATCATAAATATGTGCCAATTGCCAAGTGTCCAAATTTTGATCACGTGACCATGGGGATGTTGCAATGGTCATAAGTGTGAAAAACGATTATAAGTCCCTTTTCAATGCCATTGTGATTTCAAATAGTCACTGAATGAATGGTTGTAAGTCGGGGGACGACCTGTATGGTAATTGACTTCCAGATTTTACGTAGTAATTACGTACAGTTTTGGGATTCCAGACATAGGATGTTTTCCTCTGCCACAACTATTGGTTGCATTTGTGACAGGGAAACAAAACTCCCCCACCCCCAATAACTTCAGTATTGCAATCCTGATAACATTTTTAATCAGAAGGGCCATCATAGCAGGGGTGGGTTCTAAAATTTTTTACTACCGGTTCTGTAGGCATGGCTTATTTTGTGGGCATGGTTTGATGGTCATGTGACAATTCTTAAGGATTTAGCAGAGGTACTGGTCTATCAGGCTTTTAACTGCTTGCAGAGTTGTACCGGTCTACCCATTTGTTATTGGAGGCACCGGTCTACCCATTTGTTTTTCGAGCGCACTGGTCTATCACCACACTGTCTTTTAAAACTGATCAGTTGTAGGGCGGCCCTTTGAAGCCCCACGGCAAGAGTTTAAACAGTTTTTTTCCTTCTAGCTGATCAGCTGGGACTCAGAGGCAGTGAATAGATTGGGGGCGGGGCCAAATAAAAGGTAAGAATAACACGGGGGAGGGCAGGAGGGCCCAGCTCCCGAACAAAGAGAACCAGTTCGGTGATGTCATATCGTCACCTACCAGCTCTACCAAACTGGACCGAACCAGGAGGAACCCACCACTGCATCATAGCTAAAAATTAGCATGCTAGAAGGAGTCTTTGGAGAAGGAAGCACTGTACAAACTATTTTGTAGATATCTGATAGTTCAAGGATCAGCAGACAAAGCTGAAAATGCAGTAGATCTCAACCTGGCCAAATTGCTGGTAGAAAACAAAATACAGGTAGTCTTTTACTTATAACCATTTGTTCAGTGACTGTTCAAAATTACAACGGTGCTGAATGAACGGATTTATTGCAGCATCCCATGGACACATGAAGAAAATGAAGGTACCAGGCAGGCAACCCACGGTTATGACAGAAGGGGTGCTGCAGTTCCCTTCACCCGCCTTTATTCTTTTAAACTCAGCTGCCCACCACAGTGCAGAAACCTACTGTGCCCTGGGAGGCCTTGGCAGCCCACCCGCACATGCAAAGCACTCCACTTACCTTCATGGATTTTCTTCAGTTGCTGACAATCCAGCCCACACGAGGTGACTTCCTACCAAGGCCACTTTGTACCAATCTCCATGCAGGCTCCATTCTTACAATCCTTCAGAAACCTGCTCCAAATTGCATAATTAGGGGAGGTTTTCGAAGCAGTGCAAGAACTGGTTCCATTCGTGCAATTGTCAATTGAATTCTTTGGACATCTCCTTCTTTATTGGGACGTTGAGAAATTCTGAGACTACATATAAAGCTTGATTTCTGTACTACGTATTAGAGATCATTGCTGGGATGGTACCTTTGGTCTCATTCTTCAGTCGGATTCCTGCAAAGCATCACTACCTAATGTCAGGGACCGACTTGGTTTGCCTAAAAGAAAAGACTTTTAATGAGACCTTCTAGAAAGGCTTGATCTGTCTCACTGCTCCATCTCAATCCCATTTCTCCTACTTTTTTGGTCAAGAAGAACCAGCATGTAATGTAGTTGATGATGGCCAGTTTTTGAACCATATAACTATTAAGAAATGCTGTCTTCTGAATTATTGGAATGACTACAGGACTACAGCAAAGCATACAGGATGATATCAGAAAGGCTTACAATCTGATTTGGCTGAAAAGGGAAAAATACTTAGCTATTTTTTTATTCTCAGTAGACATTTGAACACATAACTAAAGATAAGATCATGCCTTCATGCAACTTATGAATCATATTTTTCATGAGCTCGTAGATCATCTTTTATTGTATATTTGGGTAAATTGGTCGTTTACTTTGAGGATTCATGTAGACAAACAGACAAAATTTTAATGCCTGTAGTATGTGATTATGATGGCTACATTGAGACATTTTGGATTATTTAAAAGTATCCACTTTCTTTTCTGAGATTTTTGAACTCATATTAAGGGGAGGTACCAAGCTTATGTTTCTCCTTAACATCACCAACAAACTGGCTAGACTGTTATATCTGTGCTTTCCACAGGTCCATTTGCACATGGTTTACTTGAACTTTTTAAAAAAAACAACCATAACCTGATCTATTATGTATAACAATTGTAGCTGACTTCTTCCTGCACTTGTCTACTCCTAAAGTAACACATTTATTTATTCCACAAATTTTCTGAAGTCACAATCTGCCCAATCTCATTTCTGACAGTGCCATAAAATTCATGGCATATATTTTGGAAAGCTCTATTTCACCTATTGTAACCAAAGCTCCACCTGTTCTCTGCCAGATAATCAGATGGAGGAAACGGGAGGAAAAATGTCACATTAGAGCAATAATTTCATTGGTATGTAAATTACTAACAAATTGACCAGATCTTTCACCAGTGGTTGGATTCACTTATAGTATCTCAGTTACTATGCTTCTACTCAGATATCACTATTTCACACCACCTACAGGTACCACCTGCTCCTACTACCAAATCCTTCCTGACCTCCTCCATATTGTCCAGGAACTAAGCTTCTTAGCATCCTTTCAAAGTTTAGTAGGATTATGCTAAGACCTCCTACAGTCACTCTTCTGGTCATCATCACCTAGAGGACCTTCTCATTTTTATTAAGACCAGATTTGTTTTTCTTCCCTTTTCCATAACTGATATGCTGAATGCCATGTTAATTAAATCATTGTCTGTAATTAGACTGATCTGACTCCCTTTCTACAGCTTCCATTTAGATTGAAAACACCAGCATTTCCCTCAATTCCTCTTGACCGCCCTCCCAGTCCATTAGCATAGTGTTTCTCAAATGTGGCAACTTAAGACATATGGACTTCAACTCCCAGAATTTCCCTGCCACCCATGCTGGCTGAGGAATTCTGGGAATTGAAGTCCATACATCATAAAGTTGTCAAGGTTAAGAAACACTGCCTTAGCACGTAGAAGAATTCAGGATGGAACATCTTTTGAACTCTATGTGCAAAAAGGACAGATTGAAAAAATTAATTCTTGAAAGGTCAACCCAGCATAAAATACTCATTGGAAGCACTATTCCTGTGTTCTGCATTAGACAGATCTTCTGCTCATTTATGGCTCTTGTCTTAGGTGGTGTAAGGCATCTTTACTGAGAGCCACAGCTACAACAATTCTTGAATACAGAATGAAATGTCTGGAGATTTGAGTTTTACTGCTGACTTGGACTTTAAGTTTGACACATCACCATGAAATAGTAGAAATAATTGAATTTTGGGTTGTCGTTCTTTACAAATAAAATTATCCCACTTGATATTAAAATTTACTTGCTGCCCAACAGGTTATAGTGTGCAGGTTGGAAGAGACTGGTCTCTCACCTGTTCCATGACAGCCAATATAAACTTATAGTAAGCTTAAATGCATAAGATTAGGCTTCTTATTACTCTTTTTTAAAGTATAGATTTTTCCCCAAGAAAATATGTTAAAAATAAGTCAGTTCAAGAAGTACATCACAGTCTCATTTTTTTGGTTCATTCCTTTTTACGCTTGCTTTTTATTAACAGAGATGAACTTTTAGACTTTTAAATATATAGCCTAAGGAGAGAATAGGTAGGCAGGTTCCTTCAAGTCCAAAAACAAAACCCCATAGTTATCTTTTGACTGAAGAACTGAGTCTTTTATGCTTCTAGATAAATTGATACTTCTTGTACGTGGCATTTGAACTGTCTTACTTTCCTTTAAATCTGGAGCCTTTTAAGAAGTGCTGTATTACCTGTTATTTCTTGGGGTGAATCCTAGGGCTATTGGTGTCTTCACAAATAACAAGCATCACAAATTGCTTATTTCATGCAGCTCAACAAAAAGGGCCACTATGAGTTCATAAATGACATAGTTAACAAATATTAATTCAACTTCTGAATTATCCAGTTTATTAAACTGAAGCTTACTACACCATAACATTGTGGAAAGACTTTATTGCACACTCCTGACTAAATAGTAAAACTCTTATTTACTGGACCACTTGGAGAACAACTTTTTTGTTGTTTGAAAGTGAGTTAAATGCTACTTGATGTCCATGCATTTGTGTCATTTGCATAATTATCAAAACAATGTGAAAAGCATCATTCTAGACCATTTTAGGATAAGGCTAATCATGGCTACAGTGATGACTGCATACAATTTCCACCTAGAAAGCAGATACAAATCATTTAAAACTAATGAAAAGCTGAAAGCTAGGCAAAGATTTGAGTTTATATAAGATGAAGATTTTATAAAGGTTTCTACTTCAATTTATAATACTAGCACTTAGACTTATATACCACTTCACAGTGCTTTACAGCTCTCTCTAAGTGGTTTACAGAGTTAGCATATTGCCCCCAATGGTCTGGGTCCTCATTTCACTGCCCTTGGAAGGATGAAAGGTTGAATCAACCTTGAGCTGGTCATATTGAGTATAACTTAAAATTCTGTGAAGATTAAAACAAAGCAATTTTCAGTACAGTACAGATGATTCCGGCATGCTGCTGTGTGATATAGCAAGCTCAGCTACTGGACAACTGCCAGTAACTGTATTTAGAAAACTCCTTTGAAGGTGAAACTCATTAAAATTTTATGGGAAAAAAATAGGAATGGAGTTAAAGAGGGAAAGGTTGAAAAAGGAAACTTCAAGTATAAGAATGGAGAGGAGAAAATAAATGATACTGAAAATGAATGAATGGTAAAATTTCTTTTGAATTGATTCCAGATGACTTCATGGAACCAGGGAAGTCAAATAGTTCATTGCCCATTCTGTGCTATTGAAACTCGTCCACAAAAAATAGAGAAACAAGACAAAAAAAATTTTTTTATTTCAAATTTATATACCGCCCTTCTCCCTGAGGACTCAGGGCAGTGTACAGCCAGATAAAAACATATAATACAAACATTAAAAACAATTAAAAGAAATATCTCTGTTTGGCCCCAAATTTAAAAAGACAAAACCAATTAAAATTATTAAAAGAATTTGTTAAGCCAGCCCGGCTTGCTGAAATAAGAAAGTTTTAAGGGCGCAGCGGAAGGCACCGAGGTCTTGGATTCTCCTTATCTCTGGGGGCAGCTGATTCCAGAGGGGTAAGTGCCCCCACAGAGAAGGCCCTCCCCCTGGGGGTCACCAGCCTACATTGTTTGGCTGATGGCACCCCAAGGAGGCTCTCTCTGTGGGAGCGCATGGGTCGATGGGAGGTCATCGGTGGCAGCAGGCGGTCTCGAAGGTAACTAGGTCCTATGCCATGGAGCGCTTTAAAGGTGGTAACCAACACCTTGAAGTGCACCCAGAAGACCACTGGGAGCCAGTGCAGCTCACGCAGGAGCGGTGTTATGTGGGAGCGCCGTGCAGCTCCCGTAACTACCCGCGCGGCCGCATTCTGGACCAGTTGGAGCCTCCGGGTGCTCTTCAAGGGGAGCCCCATGTAGAGAGCGTTACAGTAGTCCAGGCGAGAGGTGACGAGGGCGTGAGTGAATAAATCATAAATCATAAAATGATTTATGAATGCCTTTATAGTATTATTTGAATTATGATTCAAACAATACTATAAAAGCATTCAATTCAAAATGACTCATAATTCAAAATATTATTCATAAATACAAATTGTGTGTAATTGTATTAATTAAGGCATATTATAGAAAGCCTTATAATGCTGAGCACATTGTAAGCCGCCCTGAGTCTTCGGAGAAGGGCGGCATATAAATCAAATAAAAAAAAAAATAACAACCCAGTATCAATCCCATTTTATATAGGGGAAAAAAATCTGTATGTAGTCTTACATACCAAGAAGCCATTCTGATACTCTCTAGATGTTTTGGACAATTTCCACAATCTTCTGCCTTTGGCGGTACTGACTGAGGCTGATGGAACTTGAAGTCCAAAATGTCTGCAAGTTATCAGGTTGCCTACCTCTGCTGCTAGATATACCCTGCTGAATTTAGTAACACTTTCTGCTGAAAAGACATAGGATTATATGGTATGGGTAGTTCAACAATGTTATCGTAAAGCCTTCAATATATATTGATCTCTAAAACAAGAAAGAATAGTCGCCATAGATACAGTAAAATGTATTGAAATAGAGAAACACCCCCATAACATGAATAAATGCGACGATGCCTCCCACCTACCGGACATCTGGAAACTAGCCCTAGTCAACAGAAGAGTCCCAGCCACGAAGTTTAACACCGGACCCAAGATAACAGATGACACCACCACCAAAAATCCTCACCAGATTCAAATCCAAACCCATCCCATAGACAAAATACAACCACCATCCAGAAGCCAGACCATGGCGGCATCACCAGCTGCTGCATCCCCCTCGGATCCCCACACAAAGCAAATTGACACACGCCATGAACATATGGCAAGACCTGAAACTCGGAGCCAAACCAAAGCCTGGGATGTGGCATCATAGCCATCTGCTCAGGACATTACATCAAAAAACTCAGGATATCACAACACTAGAACTCAGGATGTTAACACACAGCCCATTACCCAGGTCGTTAAAACACAAAAAACTAATGGGCACACATCAAGGACCTTACCCACACAGGATGTTACCAAACAGCTGACTAATCTTCAAACATCAACTCCATCAACTAATCAAGATGTAATAACACAGGCAACCAACCTGCTCACAGCAACAAAGCCAGCACCCCACAAACTTCCCACCAGTATTTATAGAGAGACGGCAACTCCGATCATGTTTTCCTCGCACAAGCACAAAGCCGAAGACACCAGCCTGAAGATGACGAGTGGGACCTCGTCGAAACGTTGCCAAGATATTTTCAATCTTACACGGGAAAAGACCCGAACCTACCCGAATTGGGCAGGTTATAAGACTGGTTAAATGAAGAAATAAATGTTCCATACTGTAATATATTATCTCTACAGTCCTTCTGCAACTCTATATATTCATTGGTAGTGTTATTCCTTTAGGACAATTATGATGGATTAAGTTAGTTTATTCAGGCTCGTCTGGAAAGTGTCTGAACTGAGGCAAGCTTTGAACTGGATTTACATTCACGCTCTTAGCCACATTCTATACCTCTCACCTGTAATAGAGAGCTTGATATAGGAGTTCTTGAACTTCTTTCAAAAATTAAATTTTATTGTTTGACAGCCAGAGTAAACAAAGAACCAAAGAGTTTCAGATGCTGCTCTATGCTGCTCTAGCTTTAAGACATCCGGCATTCATTTTATGTTCTGGAAGAAGTTGGATAACTCTATATAAATTTCTGCATAAATCCACTGAACTCTGAGCCAACCATTTAATTTTTAATATCCAGCCCCCTACCTTCTCTCTCAGCTATATACTAGTCAGTGCCAGTGAATTCTATACCTAATGTTTCACCCAGCACTGGACAGATCTTGATAGAGCTGATTTGTCATGCTTCATAATATATAATATTAATTTAAACAAAAATAGGATTCTTGTTTCTTTTTGGCTCAGGAAAAGTTCTGCACTATTGTATACATTTTAAGTTATATAAAATGGAAGTAAAGAAGAAATAAAGTATTGTGGGGGGGAAAAACCCTCCAATCTATGATAATGATAAATTGGCTGATTTGGGATGATCCAGTAAATCAAAACTAGTTGATTGCATTTTTTCCTAGAAAGTTGAGTTGACTCAACTGTGTGATTATCCTTCATTGTGTTGGTGAGTCCTCAAAATTGGCTAATTGAATACATCTCAGTGTTGTGTGTTTGTATAAACAGAGGTATTAATTCATAATGTAAATATACCAGTTTTATCATTTTAAATACCTATTGAGGGGGTTATGATTATAGCATGCTCAAAAACAGGCCAGAAGCAAGCTCATTTGCAGAATATATCTTGAATCTAAATGTAATCATCCTCAGAATATCATTAAGGGACTGTATGTTAAGAGGACGAGGCTATTTCCATGCAGAATTTCTGCAGAGTTTGAAAGAAGCACTTGATTTTGGGGTTCCTACAACATAAGCAGTGCATGAATGTTGTGCTGTTGCATATCTGTCTCAGTTGCTGTATTGTTAAAACTGTTGAAGCTAGTTGCAAAGGGGAGGACGTGGATGTTTCCTTATTGGGGAAACTCTTCTTTCACCTATCTGTTTTTGAGATCCAGGTCCAAAAAGGATAATTGACAGCTTTATTGTTCCATCTCAGTAGTCCAGAGAGAAGGAAAAGATATAAAATTGATGAATGTTTTGTCAATTTCTGTCATTTTATTCCATTATTTGTAATGAGATGGCCTCTAGTATTTGATTGATTGATCAAATTTATACACCGTCCTTCTCATTATATAAGCAGGAGTGGGCTGCTGGCGGTTTGCAGGGGTTTGAAGAACCTCTAGCTAAGATTCTGTGCAGTTTGGAGAACCCCCAAATTCCACTCCTGGCTGGCCCCGCCCTGCCCACCCCTCCCCTCCCAGGAGTCCCCATGTGGCCCATTTTGGATGCAGGTAAGTGCAGGGCACGCACGGAGGCTCGGGGAGGGCGAAAAACGGGCCTACTGGACGTTCGGGAAGAGGTCCTCTGGAGCCTGGGGAGGCCATTTTCATCTTCCCGGAGGCTCAACAAAAAACTCCGGAGCCCGTAGAGGGCAAAAATGCCCCCCCACCATGGTTCAGGAGGCTAGGCCACCCCCACCATGGCCACGCCCATCCAGCGACCAGGCAGAGAATCCCTTGCTAAAATTTTTGAAGCCCACCCCTGTATATAAGTGACTCTGAGCGGCTTACAAGTAAAAAAAAGTCTCATTTCCCAGTCCTCAAAAAGTTGTGTGAAGATGCGCCTACTGGGCAAAGAAATGGAGCAAAGGCAAGAACAGAGTAGTTTCATATAGAGGCCAGTTTGGATTAAAAACTGGACAAGTTACACCTAGGTTTGGCATGGCATAGATCCAGGTTTATCATCATGATGTAGTGGTCTATTGAGTGACAGTATCATTCCAGCCTGTGTGTGCTGGGTCAATATGAGAAAAGAAAAAAAAATGGGGGATACTGTATGCATGGACTAGCATGAACTAGTAACATGGCCCAAATACCCCAAACAACTAGCAATAATTTTAAAAGTATGTTTTAATGAAAATGAAATATTATCTTCAATTACATGGAATGAACGCTATCCTGGGAGTGAAACTCACATTACAGTTTACTCTTTTCAGAGTCCAATAATATTACTCTAATTGGAAGCTGTGCCATATATGAATGAGTTCCACATGTGTGGCAGAACATTTCCAATGCTTGAAATGGGTCATTGACTCTCACTGGAGTCCTGTGCCAGCAAACAAGCAATATAAGCTGTGATTCTCTTAACCTCAAGGAATTTTTGATAGCTATAGTTATCTGATTCCATTTTAGCTCTGAAACTAAGTGTCAGAATCTTTTCTTCATACCTAGTGAAATACTTGCTTTTTTTAAGTTCAGATTTATTTAGAAAGCAAGCCAGGAGACATTTCTTTTATTATCCATTTGAAGCAACCTCTCTTGTGGTCTTGCAAAAGAGAGCATACCTTATAAAAATGGAGCTATGACAAGTACAGGTGTACTTTAAAAACAAAGAACTTTTTATTTTCTTCTATGCCGTCATAGTTCAGTTAATTACAACTTGTTATAACAAATTGACTTGAGATTGTTTTTTTAAACTGGACAATAAGCCCTACTTTTCAGAAATCTTTCTGTGCCAGAAAATGAAAAAAGCATTTTAAAGGCTCACAGAATCCAGTATGGAGGACATGCAGTTGACTCAAACTTGACTAAAGAGGTAGGAATGAATTATTTCCAAACATGGAACAGACTTGTCCCCAAAGGAGAATCTGTCACTCTTCATGTGGTGCTATCTTCGGGCAATGGAAACAGCCTGAAATTCCATTGCAACCATAAATATGTTCAATTGGCAGTTAACAGCAAGCATAGCAACTAAGTGTTCCGTTTAGCAGAGCTTTAAAAGAAATCCAAAGAAAGAAAATCCTGTAAGGACAAAACTATTAATAGAAGGCAATGAGTAATCAGGAGACGCAGGAGTTTGAGGTCCCTGCTGCAGTGGACTCCTACAGGCTTTTCACATTAAGGTTTGATGGATGATTGCATATAGTTCAGACACTCAAGCTGAATAAATACAAGATAGTGGCTTTGAGCATAATGTCTTAACAGCCAGAGGCATCTTTTTATACTTATTCAGATGCTACCTATTGCAGTAAACCTTACTTCATTAACTGTCCTTGCATTTACGCAAAACTCCCGAATAAAATAGATGTTTTAACCCAATTGACTTGACATGTATTTTATATTTTACAATCTATGGAAATGATTTTTTTAAAAAGGAGAAAATTGTGGTTCCATTCTATCCAATGACATCATTTTGTCAATGCCACATCCAAATATTTCCAAGTTGCTTTCTCTCCAACCTTCCCCAAAAAAAGTTTTGAAAAGATCCAGACTGCAACATTGACTGTTCCTATTGTAGAGCCCTGTGGCCTATGGAATCTGGAATCAGTTTACAATAAAAATAAATTTACATTGGTTTTGATCAGCTTAAGGAAATTTGATTAGTCAGTGTTTTTTATAATGCATAAGCAGCAATTTTTTATTATGTGCCATCAAATCAGTTTCAGCATTTAGAACCAGGTAGATGGTCTCTATCTCCATGATGATCTAACCTGATCCTTCAGGTCTTCCAGTTATATACCCATCACCATTGTAATTGAACCCATCACCTTGCTTCTGGTCTTCCTCTTATGCTTTCATTCATCTTTTCCAGAATTACAGTTTCTCAACAGAATTGGTTCTTTGCATAATGTGTTCAAGTTAGGATAAACTTCAATGTCTTCATTGTCAAAATTCTTAACCAGGGCTACATATCTGGCCTGCAAAAATGAGAACAAGTGCTAGATTGCAAGAAAGGAACATGGAGTCCCTATCCCACAGTCCCCTGACAATACAAAGTGGGTTTTGCCCCTCCCCCCGGTCCAGATTATCTTTGATCTTTGATTCTGGATGGGGCCCTCCCCTGGACTGAATTGGTATGCAGTTTGGATGGGGTCCTTCTTGACTCATGGCTCATGCTGAAGGAGCAGGTAGCAGCCATGTCTTGGCCCCCTCTCATTCGGATTACTGCAATACACTTTATTTTTATTTTTTTATTATTATAATTTGTCAAACAAAACAAAAACAAGAATAATATAAAAATACAATGACAGGGACAATAGGCACGTTAGTGCACTTATGCACGTCCCTTCTATGGACCTCTTAAGTATGAAGTGAGGTCCACGGAAGTCAATTTGTGACTAAAACTGTGAAAATTTGTAGCTGAGACAACTGAATCACGTAGAACATTCCAGACTTTGACAACTCTATTACAAAAATCATATTTTTACAGTCAAGTTTAGAATGATTTATATTGAGTTTAAAGCGGTTATTTGCGTGTGTATTATTGCGATTAAAACAGAAAAAAAATCATTTACAGGTAAAACATTACTACGTACAATTTTGTATGCAATACCTAAGTCTGACCGCAAGTGATGCAGTTCCAAGTTATCCAAACCAAGAATTTCGATCCTAGTAGCATAGGGAATTCTATTATGTACAGAAGAGTGCAAAACTTTTCTTATCAAATAGTTCTGAACTCGCTCGGTTGTACTAATGTCAGATATATGGTGGGGATTCCGAACAGTTGAACAGTACTCTAAGATTGATCTAGCGTAAGTTTTATAAGCTCTAGGTAGCAATACAATGTTTCCAGAAAAGAAGCTTTGTAGAATTAAGTTTACAACTCTTAGTGCTTTTTTAGCAACACTGTTACAGTGAACTTTGGAACATAGATGGTCAGAGATAATAAGTACACCTAGGTCCTTAACAAAGTGAGGGTCATCTGCTAGATCATTGCCACCTAGCTTATACTTGACATTCTGATTATGTTTACCAATATGTAAGACAGAGTATTTATTAATCGAAATTTGAAGTTGCCAAATGGATGACCATTCAGACACATAGTTAAGATCACTTTGCAAAACAATAGAATTATCTGTAGTATTAAATAATTTTACATCCTCGGCAAAAAGGACGCAGTTGCTTTTAAGTTGGGACCACCTTTGAAGACCACTTGGAAGCTGCAGATGATCCAAAATGTGGCAGTATGCATAGTGATGGATGCTCTTAGGTTTACCCATGTAACATCTCTGTGGCATACGCTGCACTTCTTCAGTTTCCTTCCAAATGCTATTAAATGCTGGTTATTACCTTAAACCTGTGGCACAGGGCCAGGTTATCTGCCAGACTGCCTTTTCCTAAAGACATCTCCCATCCTACCTGATTAGATAGAGTAGGTCTGTTCCTAGTCACTTCCTTTAAACCAGGGGTGAAATGCTCCTGGTTCAGATCAGATTGTCCAATCTGGTAGCGAGGGCGGCGGGTGGTTTGGAGAACTGGTAGCAAAAATCCCTGTCCCCCCCCCATGCCCAGCTGAGCTGCACAATCATCAGAGGCTTTTTTTTTAAAAAAGCATTTTTTCTACAACCTCTTCGGCCAAAAAAATGCTTTTAAAAGTTTTTTTAAAAAAGCCTCTGATGATCGCGCGGCTCAGCTGGGATTGTCAGAGGCTTTTAAAAGAAAAAAAGCCTCTGCCAATCAGGCAACTCAGCTGGGATCATCAGAGGCTTTTAAAAGCATTTTTTTTACAACTTCTTCGGCCTAAGAGGTTGTAGAAAAATGGTTTTAAAAGTAAAAAAAAAAAAAAAGTTGGCCACGCCCACCCAGTCACATTCCTCCCCCACCAAGCCACGCCCACAGAACCCGTAGTAACAAATTTTACATTTCACCACTGCCTTAAACATTGCCACCTTGTGGGACCTAGTATACGTGGCTTTCCTGTGGCAGCTCCTGCCTTATGGAACACTTTTACCCCAGAAATTTGGTAGGCCTCAACTCTCCTAGCCTTCTGAAAAGCATTAAAGACCTGACTTGTCCCTCAAATGCTGGGATAGGGTGAGATGATTCCATGTTGCAAGTGCAAGTTTTTGTTCCTTGTTTTTAATATATAACAGTTTTAATAAATTTAATATGGTTTTATGTTGTTTTATTATTGATACTGTTTTATTCTTGATTGGGAGCCACCCAGAGTTTAGTATAAGATGAGCAGCTATATAAATGTTTTAAATAAATAAGTAAATACACATTAGGGATACTAACTCTGTCTACTATATATATTTCAGGAAATTGTGGTCAGCTTGTTGTGTTTATGATTGATATCAAACTTGAGTTTACCATTGTGAAATGGCCTTATTCACTGTTTGAACGTACAATTTTGGTTATTCTTCCACTGTGACTTCCCAGAATCCCTTCTTGTTGGCTGCTAAAGTGCCTTACTTTTTCACATGAAGATTTCAGACCTACAATTTGGGGTATGAATTAAATCAGCAGTGAATGTTATAAAGTCTGTGGATTAACTCCAGTCTGTTGAGCCTTTTTTGCCCAACCACATACTCCTGTGAGATCGCTATACAGTGCTGCTTATTTAGAGGAGAAAAGCCTGAGAACATGGAAGAATGCCACAATTGGGTCATGGTGTTGTCTCATCTAGCTCAGTGTTGTCTATGCTGGCCTCTAACACATTTGAAAGACATTAGTGTAGAGAAAGCGGGTTTATGCAGAGAGGCAGTGAAATCTCCAGAGTTTCGAGTAAGAATTTTCCCCAGCCCCAATAAGGAAAACTGGGATCTTCTACAAGCAAATCTGGCTTTTTGCTTCTAATGTATTCCTTCCTGTTAATAATTTAAGAGTTAGGGTCAGAATAATTCATTTCAAAACACATATAGCCTCTTTTTATGTTTTCACAAAAGTTTCCTGTTGCTCTGTCAGACAATGTAATAGCAAAGCAAAGCCCAGTAGTGACATATACAAGAACAACAAAATGAAATAACTATCTGCCTTAAGAAGAGTAAGTTAACAAGCAAACTGTAGCCACTCTCATGGGTTTTTGCAGTAGAATTAAGAAGAATTGACTGTTCTTAAAAGGTATCTAGCGCCTTTAGGGAACATGTTTTGCAAGAAAAAACTTGTTCTCCACAATGCTCAAGAAGGCATCTGAAGACCTACATATTTGAAATGGAATTCCAGTTAACTTACGTGGAAGAGGTGCATTATACAAAGAAGGCTCTACCCAAATTATCTCAAATGATGGTTCAATGGTCTTGCAACCATTGATTTAACTATACTAGTTTTTTCCTGGCCAGGTTTTAAACTGCAGCTCTTGAAATTCAAATCCACAATAACTTGAAGTGAGTCATCTGAAGAACTGACTCTCATTGCTCATAACTAGACCTTTCTTCCTCTTGGGAGAATCAATCAATAATCTGAAAATGCTCCAAAGCAGTGTTTTGCTTTTTAATTCTCTTCCCATAGCAAATGGCCCAGTCTACTGAGATATTTATTGTTTTCCACTTTTGCTTCTAATGGTACTTTCACACCAGTGATAGCACTCCTTACTACAACTGCCCTTGAGATACCAAGAATAGGGAACTACAACAATCACCATTCTGACAATTGTGCATCTTACTCTGTTCTCTTGTTTCCTGGGCAATTTGGGAAAACCGGTTGCTGTAAGCCTATAAATGGTCTCTAGATCTATATCCTTGAGAGACAGGAGGAAAAACAGCAGAGCAGCCATAGCAAAGCCAATTGGAAGCTACTGTCTCCAAAGATTCAGCTTCAAAACTGCTCATGATTTTTAAAATAATGTTTTCCCAAATTGTCACTGATAAGGAAGCTAATCAGCTCAGCTACTCAACAAAGATAGCGGCATGAAAATATAGTACCATAATCCTGATCTAAAGACGGGGGCAAAGTCCCATATGGAAAAACCTTAAGGAATCTTTGGTTCCCCTCATTTTTGCCTTCTCCAGCTCCCATAACAGAATAATACATTGAAAAGTGATGGTTGACTTTGGAAGTGAATGCTTCACCTGGAAAGAGATTATATTGGAAAAGGATGCAGTATAATTTATTCTAATTCCATTTACACTTATTTATTACCAGAAATATTCCTTCAATTTCCTGAGGTGGTGGAACCTCCAGGTAGATAGGAGGGAGGTGTTAAGAGAGGGCCAAGTTTAGAATCCTTGTACAAGCACTGTAGAAAGCAGCACAGACCTGACCTTCCCCAGAAACCCTGAAGCATTATCTGACTATTCCCAAAGGAATGCAGTCAGTCTTGTGAGATTCTTGTAACATAAATAACTAGCAGTAAAGCTTCTGCTTGAGACTATTTACAAGTGGTTCTGGTTGTTTGTGTCTGCAACCTGCAGTCTTCTAAAACTTCCAAGAGGTTTTATTTTCCCCCTTAGTTGTATATTAATTCAAAGTACAGTTTAATACGTTAATAAAAAAATAAATCCAGAATATAACAGATACCCTGTATTAATTAAATTGTGCTTTTCTATTCAGGAGGGGACATGGTGGCTCAGTGGCTAAGACACTGAGCTTGTCGATCGAAGGATCGGCAGTTCAGCGGTTTGAATCCCTAGTGCCGCGTAACGGGGTGAGCTCCCGTTACTTGTCCCAGCTTCTGCCAACCTAGCAGTTCGAAAGCACGTAAAAAATGCAAGTAGAAAAATAGGGACCAGATTTGGTGGGAAGGTAACAGGGTTCTGTGCGCCTTTGGCATTTAGTCATGCCGGCCACATGACCACGGAGAAGTCTTTGGACAGCACTGGCTCTTCGGCTTTGAAACGGAGATGAGCACCACCCCCTAGAGTCGGGTATGACTAGCACATATGTGCGAGGGGAACCTTTACCTTTTTATTCAGGAGTAGCAGGAACTTTTTATGCTGATCACAACAACTCCAAGTAATACTTTAAAAATATTTTGCTGTGTAGTAATTCAGTAACTTCTATAAAGTAACATGAGTGGTTTGTTGGAGCCTCAGATTGCTTCATTAGCTTCCCCCACCCCCCAACCATTTCTAATATAATCTCTGAATTATAGCTTAATCTGTAAACTTTGCCTAACCAGAAAACTTTATTGTAATTAGTAAATAATTCTATTTATGGCGTTATTGAAAGATTCAGCAATTTCTTCCTTCCTGAAGGATAGTCCTTTCAAAGTAAGATCCAGTGATGTCATTTTTTTTTCCAAAACACTTTGTTCGTCTTCACTTGCTCTCTCCATGGAATTAATTCACCATACTGGTACCACAGCATTGCAGGATTTCACTCTTCTAAAATTCAATTTCGATCTAATTTTCATCTTATCCACCCTGTTTACACATTAGCTACAATGTACTAAGCCAGATTCCAAAGCCAACATTCCTCCCTATCTGCCAGGTTTTTCTGATTACAGAAGTGCTGGTGCAGGAGAATATGGGGAGGTAGACTTTATTTCCTTTTTGTTGATTTAAGGGTTGTTGGGTTTTGGGTTTTTTTTTACATTTTATTAAACAGTGTATAAACTACATAAGTGAAAATAACAGACATGGCAACAGCCAAAGCTACGCAACAATAAAATAATAATATATCATCAGGGGTGGGCTTCAAAACTTTTAGCAACTGCCCGGTTGCTGGGTGGACGTGGCCATGGTGGGCGTGGCCTAGACGGCCTCCTGCACCACAGCAGGGTGGCACATTTTTGCCCTCCCTGAGCCTCTCCATGCGCCCTGCACTTACCTGCATCCAAAACAGGCTGCGTGGGGACTCCTGGGAGGGGAGGAATGGGGTGGGCGGGGCCAACCAGGAGTGGGATTTGCGGGTTCTCCAAACTGCACAGAATCTTAGATAGAGGTTCTCCCGAACCCCCGCGAACCCCCAGCAGCCTACCCCTGTATATCATACATAAAATATAATATAATACAATAATATAAAAGTAATATGTAATACAGCATAATAATAAAGCATATAGTTGTGGCTGTAATTGCAATTAATTACAATATAGTAATGAATGTATTTTAGCACTCCATAACTCTTAAAGGCCCACTCCTGTTATCCCTTTCAATAGGTGAGGATCTTCAGCAGGCAATATTAAGTATGCCCTTGGATTTGACATGCAGAATCTGTGCACAAATTACTTTGAAGATTCCCTGGTTCTAAACCCAGTATAGATTATAGGTGGTAGCACTTTGAGTTATCTATGAAAATCTATCAGTAACAAGGGTAGCTCCTTCAGCAGTGGATTTACATGCAGTATGAAGCCTGACCAATGAGGACTTTGCATTAGTTATCAATGACTGTGGTGCAGGTACACATTCTTACCTTGCTTATCTAACAGAAGAAATTACTTGCAAAGGGAGGGTAGGAATTATCATTGCACCAATAAAGTTCTTAGTTTTGCTGGAATATACTGGTATTCCCTGATCTGGATGAAACCCAGAGGGACGTAACACAGAAATTTAGCAGATTAATAATCGCTAACGCATTTGAATTTTAAATCCTTGTAGCCAGAAGAGAGTGATATTTATCATTATTCTTAAAGGACTATGCTTCATTCATGGCACAGTGGATTGGTTCAAAGATAATGTTGTATGATAGTGCTGAGTGTTCTTACAATGAGCTCTAGAGGATTATAGGTGTGCTTGCATTTCCTCCCTCCTCTTGAATGGATGCTTTTATTTTATGCCAACCATTGTTTCTTACCCAAAAGAGAAAGAATTCTATTAGTTGCTCAGAGCATTGGTGCCATTTTAGATGTTTGTTGGTTGCAGCAGCTGGGTGGAAATGAGGGCAGGTGTTTGGAAGCAGTAGAAATAAAAGCCTTATTTCCATGGTCGGGCTATAAAAGTGAATTGTCAAGGCTGGTAAGAACCTGGAGAAGGGAAAATCTGAAGTCATCCTCTCCTGTTTTGCCTCCTAAGAGGGAATCCTGTGCACAAACAATGATGTCACCACCTCTTACAAATGACGATGCAGTTAGTGCTGCATACATAGTACACTGTTTTCTTCATACCACTGACTAGGGCAACTTCATTTTATGTCACCTTCCTGTCCTCACTTCCCCTTGTTCTTTGTGGACTGGGCATGGCTGCCAAAGAAACAGGAGGTGCCAAGTTGCGAATAATGGTTTAATTATGGTGAAATGATTTGAAGCCTGATCAACAAAGCTGCCCTTTTCCTATTACCCATATTTAAGAATAAACACGTAATACTCAAATCTAAAGCCAGTTTCAAGATTCCTGGAACAGCATCACCCCAGAGATAAGGAGGGCGCCTTCTCTCTTAGGGCTCTGGAAAGCTTTGAAAATCTGGCTTTGATCCCAGGTCTGGCGTTAATGTTTATGATTTTTCTAAGGCCTCTTTTTTGTTTTGTTTGTTTTGTTTTGTTGATTTTGTTGTTTATTGGATCATTTTAGTCTGGGATTTATGTTTGATTTAATGCTTGTAACTGTTTTTATTTCTTTTTTTCTAGTTTTGAATACCACCCAGAGTCCCAGAGTTGGGTAGCTAAAAAAATTAACTAAATAAATAAAATAATCCCAGGGATCACTTTCTAAGAGGAAGAAGAAGGAAGAATACATATACATTCAGAACTATTTGCAACTTGTTCTTTTAACAGTAAATTAAACTAAGAATATGGTTTTAACAATAGTTCCAATGAGTTTTGGATTTTTCTGGAAAGCCCCTTATAAATTTTTGGTATGATGTACACCACAGGTGGTTAGAAATATACATGAATATTAGTGGTAGATAGATAGATTGTAACCACTAATGGTATACTGGTTCCAATTAATGATATAGGGCAGAGCAAGGGAAGACTTGTAACACAATAAAGTTTGTTTGAACATAAGCCAAAACCAGGGGTGGGCAACATTTTTTTGTCCTGGACACTGTAATGTTTCTTCCCAACCAGCTGGCCAGAGGCCTTTCAGTGATGTGGTAACAACACTAGGAGGTGTGAGGTCAGACTTCTTGGTCTCATTTTTAATGTGTTTGGGGATTTTAAGGGTGAGAATAGGAGTAATTCAGCTCCCCAAAAACCCGTGAACCAGAAAAGACATTTTCTGTAATTTGAGAACCAATAGTAATTATAATCATCTCCTATCTTTAAGACTGAAAGTTCCACATCTACATCTTTGGATGTCATTAAGAGCTAATCGTTTATCTAATAAGAAATGAATTTAATATGATTAAATTTGTTTGCCATCCATCTGCCTGCGAGGCAACTCCGGATGACTTATAACGTTAAAAGCAATAAAATCAAGTATGTATGTATGTATCAGTGGTGGGTTTCAAAAATTTTTACTACTGGTTCTGTGGGTGTGGCTTGATGGGCATGGCATGGCTTGGTGGGCGTGGCAGGGGAAGGATATTGTAAAATCTCCATTCCCACCCCACTCCAGGGGAAGGATACTATAAAATCTCCATTCTCTCCCCACTCCAGAGGAAGGTTACTGCAAAATCCCCATTTCCTCCTGATTAGCTGGGACTTGGGAAGCAGAGAATAGATGGGGGCGGGGCCAGTCAGAGGTGGTATTTACCGGTTCTCCGAACTACTCAAAATTTCTGCTACTGGTTCTCCAGAACTGGTCAGAACCTGCTGAAACCCACCTCTGATATGTATGTATGTATGTACTATAAAAATCAAGGTAAAAATACAATTAATATATTAAGTCATAAAAGTTAGTGAAAGAGGCTAAATTTGTAAAAAAATCTGAAAACATGTTATATTCTACTTTATAAAGAAGTGTCTTCCTTATTGTCCCACAGAAATAAATGAGCATTGAGCTCTTTTGCCCATTTGTAAGAATAAGTGGTAATGAAGAGGGAAGGAGTAGATAGCAAAATACATGTGAACATCTGTTATGGTTGCCAGGACCTTGCTTTGCCCAACTTAGCCGGTGTAATACAAAAGACAATGAAAACAAATCAGTTTTATTTTCAGAAATGACTCTAGTCCCTACTTATGGAAGTGTTTTATTTCAAGGTATCTGACCAGAAAAACAATCACACACAAAAGTGTAACCTGAAGTAATAAGCAACATCCTGAAAGTCTAATGGTGATGGTGAGAATCATTTGCATCAGATTGTCTTCTGATTAATTAGTGTTTTCTGATTATACACACTGCAATTGTCATTTTGTGACAGTGACAGTTATTTCCTGGCTGGGCAGTGTTTCTTAAACATTTTTTTCTTTCAGGATCCCTTCCCACTTTTAAAAAGTATGGAGTACCCAAGCAGCTTCTGGTTCTATGGGCTTTATTCATCAACATTTATTCTATCAAAAAATAAAATTTATGCATTCAACTGCCACTGCCACATTTCATGATTGTTTGACATTTTAATATTGCATTATTTTTCACTATGGTCTGGAAAATAATTTTGAAATTGCAGACCCCTGAGAGAGTCTTGAGGGACCTTGTACTACATTTTGAAAAACAGTGATCTAGAGGTGGGTTAGCAGAGATATCCCAAAAGATGGTCTTTGCACCTATATCCCATGTCCACATCCCAACCCATGTGATTGTCACATATTTTAGGTTCTGTTTAATAGACGCTTTCTTTTCTGCTCCCCAAATATAATTTTCTTGAATAATTTTATTTTTAGATGAAGCATAACATATAACGCCTGAGGTTTTCAGCCAGCTTCATATTCTAGCCCATGGTTAAAATATACACAAAGTAGCTTAGTTATATCCTGCATGGAATATTTATTTGAATTTTTATACAAGTGCTTGCTATGGATTAAGTTAAGGTTTTATTTTCCAGTCTTGTTCTTTCCCTCCTTTCATTTCTTGTACGCATTCATTTAATGTGGGGAAATTCATTGAAATGATACCCTTGCGGCATTCTTGAGAAATTCTGAAAAAGTGGTGAGCCCCTCCTTCTCCTCCTCTGAGGTCTGAACATGGCATTAACAATGGAGTCCTCAAATGTTAAAAGAACTGATTTGGTCATATAAGTAATGAACTGTTAATTCTCATGGTCTCAGGGAAAACGGCTTGGGGACAAAAATAGTTTTCCAATTACATATATATTTCATTGTTGTAAACGGAGCATATTTCCAATTTTAGCTTGTTTTTGCTTTTAAAAAAACCACCGTAAAAACATATCTGGTCAACCTTTTCATGCCAATGTTTACATGGCAGCTACATCACTTACCTTTGCTACCGGTTCGCAAATGTTAGCGCATGTGCCACATCCGCACATGCGCAGGGCCTTCTGTGCATGCGCAGAGCATCAAAACAGGACGTGATTACATCTGGGCGGGTGGGCGGAGCCTTCCACTGCCATCGCTACCGGTTCGCCTGAACCGGATAAAACTGGCTGAATACCACCACTGAGCTACATACACAAATAGGGACAGTCCACTGCTCAATGTAAGATCCCAGATTCAGTAACTGTCTCCAAATTAGGATGAGAAGGACTTCTATGTGAAATGTTGGAGAACTGCTAGCAGCCACTATCTACCATAGCATTATCGTATCTGGAATACAGGAAAAGAAGAAAACTAATAAAATGGTTCTGGACCTAGATTCGTAAACTATTCATTTGCAGCTACTTCTGTTTGTATATATAGGGCAAAGGATTTTTTGGGGTAAGCTGAGGTTAGCTGTCCCCACCCAACCTTCAAATCAAGCTCAGCTGCTAATGAGACATCCATGTAGTCTACTTGGCAGCATTATGAGTTGTTTACCTTTGGGGGTAACATTCTTTCAACTTTGTCGTCTGGCCTAAAACTCAGCTGTTCTTTGGAAATCTCCCATCAAAGGTCTATTCAGGCCTGGCCCTTAAAGTCCCAAGATCTCTTATTTGCCGTACTCAAGATTTATGAGTGCATTTTGTGTGCATTTCTATAGGCATCTATGATAAAATATCCTGATATATGTGTTTAAAAATGATTTGCGTTTATTTTTTTTTTATTTTCATCCAAAGAAGTCAAGGTAGAATGAATAACGTGTGTGCTTTCCTATTATTTGGTCCTCCTAGTGAGGCTAGGTTAAGCTCAAGAAATAGAATAGAATAGAATAACAGAGTTGGAAGGGACCTTGGAGGTCTTCTAGTCCAACCCCCTACCCAGGCAGGAAACCCTACACCACTTCAGACAAATGGTTATCCAACATTTTATGGCTGTTGTAGGAGATTAAAACTGGACTTTCCATGATAAATACTAATTAAAAATTAAAATTATGCAAGCCTGATGGTTAAAATAAAGAAAATGTACTATATGCAATGATCCTTGTATAATGTTGCTTCCTTGGTTTCAAAGTATATGTATCATTCATCTATCTCTGTCCAGAAAAAAGAAGTCTTTGAAGATCTCACATTAAAGTGAGAAGTTGAAGGGATATTTCCTGTAGAACTTTTCTATTGAAGATTCCATCTTGGACTATTTAAATTTGTATTATAATTTTCTTTTTATACCATGATAAAGATAGTTAAAGCCCTAAAAATTCAAGCACTCCAATCTGCATTCTTGCAAGAACTCCATAATTCCAGCATTCCCGTTAGGTGGTGAGCAGTTCAAACCTCTAATGTGAGAGAGGGTATCTTCAGAGAACAATTCATGATCACAGTATTCCTGTTAAATAAAAAGATATTATTTATTTGGTAATTTGATCCTGTTAGTTTGGGTCCAGCCTTGGAATCAGAGAACAAATCTACTCCCATCAATTATGATAGACATTCAGATATTTGGAGATGTTTTTAATAAGTATGCACTTATATCTTCTCAATTGTCTCTTCCTCAGATTAGATTCTTTCAGTTCCTTTAGGTTTTCCTTGTGTACCTCGTTCTGTGGATCTCATGTTAAATTTCTTGCAGATCTTTGGATATATTCAAGTTCAGTTCTACCTTTCTTAAACTGAAATAACCAAATTAGTTTTTTAAAGATTTCATCAGGGCCAAATAAAGTCATACCATGACATCTTATGTTCTAGATACAATCTTCTGCCTTAATTTAACTTTTGATAACTTCAAATTTTAGGCTCCTCGTTTGTCAGTCCCTAAATAAACTGGAGCCTGAAATTAAAATTTGAAGTTGGCTTCCTAGTTTCTATTAGTTAAAAGAGTATAGAGAGTGCATCTAGATTTGGGCATTAGCTTATTCTCATGAACTTAAATGCCACTTCTCCCTCACGGTGAGCATTATATTATCAATTAAAAAATGTTGAATACTGCATAAGTCAGATGTAATTAATGCAGTATTCACAGATATGTATAACTCTTCCAGATGACATTTACATTAAATGCAATGTAATTCCAGATGACCCTAAGATTTTATTTATTTGTTTGTTTGTTTATTCCATAATACATTCCTATTCTGGAGGACTCTAGTCAATGTATAGCAATATGCAAAGAAAACATAATTATACCACTCAGAAATCAAATATAAATATGAATGTTCCCACTCAGGACCACTAGTTAATTATTTTTAAAAATACAATTTAATCTTTTAATTTAAAAATTAATTTTAATTAATTTTTAATTAGCCAGACTCTTGCAAGGGTGCAAAATTTTGTGAGATTTTAGAGCTTGAAAAAAGATTTTATTTATATTTTGGTACTGTACCACAAACTACTTGTAAAAAATTTAAAATGATAGACTAATACCATTATATATTTAAGATAGCATAGATGGGATTACCTCTCATTCTCATGACAAGAACCTTGAAAGCTACTGGAGTCATGGAGAACACCCTAATGCTGGAAACAATTGAGGGCAAAAGAAGAAGGGGACATCAGAGAACGAGGTGGCTGGATGGAGTCACTGAAGCAGTAGGTGTGAGCTTAAATTGACTCCAGGGGATGGTAGAGGACAGGAAGGCCTGGAGGAACATTGTCCATGGGGTTGCGATAGGTCGGACACAACTCGCCGCTAACAACAACAAGAATTGTATAAACCTTTTAAACTGATATATTTTACTGCCGACTCATGTTCAGTTTGTTGTGGTCTGTTGCTATTTACTTGTAAGAATTATTCTGTCCACTGTATTTTTGTTTTCGGATTTTTTGTGTGTGAAAGAATTCGATGAAAGCATAAGAAATATATTTTAAGCTTCAAAATTGATTATCCCTTTTCCTCTTTTAAATTGCTTAGTGGCCTATTTAAAATAACATTCTCCAATAAATATATTTGAATCAGTTCTGGTAAATGATTGTTTAGAACCCACATTATTTTAGCAAAAGGCAATAGTTACCCGCTACTCAGCCTGTTTGGATTACAGAGGGTATAACTAATAAGATCAGTGATTAGAAACAGGCCACATTTAGGGTTACAGGGCAAGACCGCTATTTTTTTAAAACAAAAATACTGAACCAATCAAATTACTAGTGTGTCATCTAGTTATAGAAAACCTACTGCCCAATCATTCATATATGAAATAAGTCCTATTGAAATCAGTGGGATTGATTGATTGATTGATTGATTGATTGATTGATTGATCTATCTCACCAGCTTCTTCAAACTCTTGGTCATTCTGGGCCTTCTGATGTGCAGTAGACTGCGAGAAAGTTGCCTATAACATGCAAGCCATTATTTTGGGGCTGAAATCTTAAAATTTGGAATTTTGGAGTACAACTCTTGAACTATTTTGGCAAAGAAATATAGTATATAGGATATTTGATATCCAAAACTTAATCAGAAGCTACTCAAATGTTGAATTTGGCCTCTTTTTCTCTAAAAAGCAAGACTGAGCATATTCCATATTTTTATTCTAGCAGTAGCTACTTTGGCAGTGGTTTGCTCTCCAAGCTTGTTTCAATTTAGTTTCTGAACGTTTCGTTACCAGACTAGGTAACATTATCAGCAGAATTTTCTTGTTCTATTCATCTTTAGCTAAAAGATGTTAGCTAACTGTAGCTAACTTTAGCTAAAATATGTAACTGATGTTACCTAGTCTGGTAACAAAATGTTCAGAAACTAAATTGAGACCAAACCACTGCCAAAATCTAAAACCCAAGCTATAAGTATTTTCTATTATTTCAAAGTAGCTACTTTGCCCTTTATGAAGAAGCTTAAACGAAAAGTGTGTAGAGGAGTGTATATGTGAGGTTTGGTTGTTTAACATTTATTTTGCTAAGTTAGTTAAAAATGTTCCCTAATGTTATTAAGTAGAATACTGTAGTTCCATTTGTACTTTGTATATTAATATGTGGTTGCTAAGAATCAACAGTGACCCGATAGCACATAATTAATCAATACTACTAAACTATGATTTACTGAATAAATTTCAATTATCAGAGATCATGTAGCACATTAAGATACAAACCATGATTTATCAAGGTTAATTCATATAATATGCTAACTAGAACTAAACAAACCACATTATGGTTTATTGTAATCTGTGAACCAAGCTGTAGTTTTATCAAGCTAGCAGCTTTAGCATTTTGTAATGATGGAAAAATAATTAGGGAGTTAGAAGGTTCTTTTTGCTGGAGCCTTTCAGAGGGATTTTGGGGAGAAGTAGAATTTTCTGTGAATTTTCTGAATTGAAGGCAAACTTGGGTTAGCCTTTCTCCATGACTGTACCCTCCCATGATTAAAATATGTGGTACTCAACCGGAAATTCCTAAAAATCACAGAAACAGAGTTGGAAGAGACCATTTATGCCATCAAGTTCAACTCAGTGTAAGGATTTTAAGAGAGATGGCTTTGAGTTTCTACAGCCAAAGAAGAGAGCATCACCTCCCTGGAAATAGTTTCTACTGCCAAACTGCTCTCTCTGTTAGGAAGTTTTTCTGATATCTAATAAAAAATTGCGTAAATATATTATTCTGGGTTCCTCCTTTCTTCAATGCAACATCCTTTAAAGAATTTGAAGAATGCTATCATTTTTACCTTAGTCTGTGCTTCACAAAACCAGACATACCCAGGTTCTTCAGTTTCTCTTCATAGGTCTCAGTTGTCCATCCTGAACCTTTTCCTATGAGCCACGGTGGCGTAGTGGTTAGAGTGCAGTACTGCAGGCTACTTCTGCTGACTGCCGGCTGACTACAATTTGGCAGATCGAATCTCACCAGGCTCAAGGTTGACTCAGCCTTCCATCTTTCCAAGGTGGATAAAATGAGGACCCAGATTGTTGGGGGAAATATGCTGATTCTGTAAACCACTTAGAGAGAACTGTAAAAGCACTGTGAAGCAGTATATAAGTCTAAGTGCTATTGCTATTTGTCTGAAACCTTAAAATGGGACACCCAGGATTGGACACAATAATTGAAGTGGCATCTGACCAAAGCAGAATCAAGCAAACCAATTTATTTCCCATGTTTTGGAAATTATACTTCTTATGATACAGCCTAAAAATTCATGTTATTTTTTTGCAGCCACATCTCTCTGCTGGCTCATATTCAGTTTGTAATCAACTACTATTCCAAGAATTATTATTTTTTTTTTGCAAAGGCTCTTACCAAGCCAAGCATTCCTCATCGCATATCTCAGCGTTTGATTTGTGTTTCTTAAATAAAGAATCTGAGACTTGTATCAGTTAAATTTCCTTTTGTTATTTTCAGCCCATTTTTCTGACTACAGTACCAAGATATTTTTTTGTTCTTCTAGAGCAGGAGTGTCAAACTCAAGGCCCGGAGGCTGGATCCGGCCCACGGGATGCTTAGATCTGGCCTGTGGAGCTGCCCTGGAAACAGTGAAGGATTGGCCCGCGGTGCCTCTGCCAGTGAAAATGGAGCCCTCCCAAGCTCCATTTTTTCTGGCAGAAGGTTGCAGGAGGCCATCACAGCCAAAAATGTAGCTCGTGAGGGCTGCTGGTGGCCCTCCGGAGCTCTTTTTTCACTGGCAGAAGATTGCAGGAGGCCATCGCAGCAGAAAAGGTAGCTCAGGAGTCTGTTTTCTCTGGCAGAACGCTCAGGACACCACAGGCGCCCCCGACATGAGTGACATCGAGCTGGCCATGCCCACCCTGGCCACACCCACCCTGGACCCTTGAGGTCGAACACAACCCTGATGTGACCCTCAATGAAATCTAGTTTGACACCCCTGTTCTAAAGTGTTGCCTATAAAACGGCAATATTATGCTATTTGCAAATCTGATATTTGCAAATTCTCTCCACCTCTTCATCCAATCATTAATAGAAGACTGAGGGCTGATCATTGTGGCATATCATTGATGTTTTTTTGCAATTTGATGATAAATCATAGATGGCCCTCTTAGTCAGTTATAATATATCTCTTTAATTGTCATGCCATCAAGCCCACGCTTAGTTAATTTGCTAATCAGCATTCCTTGAGCTACTTTGATAAATGTTTTGCCAAAGTAAAGATATCTTACTTGGCAGGATTTGTTCTTGAAAAATTGCTAACCTGGTAATTAGTGTACTATTTTCAAGATGCTTACAGATCTTTATGATTTTCCCTTGAATTATCCCAGATATTTATCATTCTGTAGGTTGTCTGAATATTGATATCAAAATGGTTTATAATTTGGCCCCTCTTTCTTAAGATATGGACAATATTTGCTGTCCTTCAGTAATCAAGTACTTCTTCAGGATTTCTCAAGGGTAATACAGCCAGACCACCAACTAATTTCTTCAGTATCTTAAGATACAATTCATACGATCACATAAGATTTTGTTAGGAAAGACCGACCAAAAGTAGTAGTTGAGAAATTTTTTCTCTTTTGTTACCTGTTAATATTTTGCTGCTTTCATTGTTCTTTCATTTTAAACATATCTATCCTTTTTGTTACTCTTGGTATATTTGGTTAACCTCAGCTTATTCTGAGTTTGGATGCTCAGTACCATCTCAACGTTCCTGGGTTACCTAGTTGTACTTTTCTTTTGTGACCTCTTCCCATTTCCTTCATCTGTCCTTCTTCCAGGTTTTTCATAGTTCTTCATTTTTCAATACTGCTTTTAACATCTCTTTCTTAAGAGAGCCCATCTTGATCTACTTTTTATATTAACTTCTCCTGCTCTGGGAACGTACCCATCATTACTCTGAATTTGTGTTTTTTTACTATGTTCTGTTTTACTTTGCTTAAGAACTATAACATTATAAGGTCACTTCACCCAATATTTTTGCTGCAGTACTTTTTACTTTAGTCGCTAAATCTTCCCTGTTGATTACTATTACGTCAAAGACAACTGATTCACTTGCATCTTTCACCAACTCTGGAGATAGCACAAAAAATCTAGAATATTTCATTGTGATGCGGTCTATACAAAGGTGGGTTTCAGCAGGTTCTGACCCGTTCTGGAGAACCAGTAGTGGAAATTTTGAGTAGTTCGGAGAACCAGTAGTAAAAATTCTGACTGGCCCCGCCCCCATCTATTCTCTGCCTCCCAAGTCCCAGCTGATCGGGAGGAAATGGGGATTTTGCAGTAACCTTCCCCTGCCACGCCCACCAAGCCATGCCCATCAAGCCATGCCACGCCCACCAAGCCACACCCACAGAACCGGTAGTAAAAAAAATTGAAACCCACCACTGGGTCTATTAGTGTTGTAAAGTTCATTCCTGCCCAATCTACCGGCTCTCACTGTTTTTATCAGCACATGTGCAAGTCCTCCCTTTTAGAAATGTGTATAATGTTACAACACACATAGAAAAGAGGCAGGGCTTGTGTCATGATATTATGATGCTACTTACATCACTGACTTCCCCTTAACCCTGAATAGATGCTTTTGGTTCATTCATTAGTATCTTTGAGCGGAGATCAATTTTTAACATACAGTATAAATTCTTTCTGTTTTCTTTCTGTACCTTTTTAACAAGTTGTACAATATATTTACTAATCTCACAAAGTTTTGTAGTATCTAAAGAAATAATGTTTGGGAAAACACAAAGTTAGGGGCTTTGGAGTTTAATTTCCAGTTCCGTTGTTGACTCTGTGTGACCTGGGAACAGGTTATTTCTAGGCAGTATTCTAAAGCCAAAGGCTAATTATTTTGTACTTGCATATAAATTATGTAGCTTAATGAATCTAAATGAAACTAGATAGCAGAGTGCATCTGAATTCAATTAACTACAAACATAATTGTTCGCAAAGGGATATACTCATATCTACCACTTTACATTTTATGTAACTGTTCATTGTTAATTTTCACAGCAACTTAAATCATGAAGGTTCATATTTTGAGTCACTTTACTCCATTGCAGTGTTTACTGTTATTGTGTTAGGTTCTGCTAATGCAACTTTCTCTATTCTGGTGCCTCGCATATATGTTGGACATCTGTCCCCATAATTCCCAGTAAAATTGGGGAATTATTTTTGGGGAAAATTGTAATACCAGATCTATCAGTTTTAAATTTTTAAAACTGAATTTTTTTTAAACCAGGCTCAAGGTTGACTCAGCCTTCCATCCTTTCTAAAGTAGGTAAATTGAGGACCAAGTTTGTGGGGGCAATAAGATGACTTTGTATAAATATACAAAAGTATGAAGGCTATTGCTTAATGCATTGTAAGCCACCCTGAGTCTCCGGAGAAGGGCGGCATATAAATCAATTTTTTTTTTTAAAAAAATTAGAATCTGATTTCAGGGCACTTATAGACAGTTGTGCTCTCAACACATGACAGCATGCCTGATTAAGTACCAATCAAAAAACATAATTGGAGATAGACTCTGGGGGCATTTTAATACTCCTTTCTTGAATTACATTGCTACTTAGTGACTTTAATTACATTATATGCCTGTGGATTCAGTGGATGCAGATAGAACTGTAATCCATTTGGAGTTTTGTACAATTATAGGCTGCAGGTGATGAATGCATTGGAGATTATTTTTATGTAGGGTGAATTGTTGATTATGTTAAATTCTTCTTTTAAAACTTGGAAGCATGGCCATTACCTTCAAAATCTATATTTCTGAACATAAGCAGGAGCTTTTGTGAAGGGGAAGGGCAGCAGAGTGAGGAAGGGTGGGATTAAGAGCGCTTTCCATCCTGCAATCCAAAATTCAGTTCTCCTCTTTTCTTGTAAACAGACACTTGACCAGTCATAAGCATGAGATGCAAGAACAGACATAGAAGTTAACTTTGTTTTCCACTAAATGAAAATGTCTTAATGGCGGGCTTTCACAAGTACTGACATAATTAACATTATCACAGCTTAGGGAGTTGCCATTTACCAAGCCAGACCATCGATCCTTCTAGTTCAGTGTTTCCCAAACTTGACCCTTTGAAGATGTATGGACTTCAACTCCCAGAATTCCTCAATCAGGCATACTGGTTGGGGAATTCTGGGAATTGAAGTCCATGCATCTTAAAATAGCCAAGTTTGGGAAACACTGTTCTAGTTCAATATTAGCTTTGCTGGCAGAGTGTCTCCAAGGCTGGTTTCCTGACTGCATCTATTGAGGCGGGAATATTAAACCTGCTTTCATGGCAAACACAGTGGTGGGCTGCTCCAGGTTCGGTCCAGTTCTATAAAACCGGTAGTAAAACCGCCCCCCCCGCCATGATGTCATCATGGGTGATCTGTGCATGCGCAGAAGCGCATGCGCACGAGCGAATTGAGCTCCTGTTGCGAACAGGTAGTAAAGGTAAATAGAACCCACCCCTGGGCAAACTGTCGTACTGTGTCCATTACAGATGAAGCCATATGCTACAGAAAAAACAACAACTTCTCCTGTTACATATATTAGAAAGCAGAGGCTTCCTTCTATAGGTTAGGTGAGCCACTCTCATATTCTGCATCCCTTAAATCAGTGACTTTAACCTCAGTAACTTGCTCTCCCCCTCGTCATTCCCTATGGTCATTGCCATGCCATCTGTTACCTTTCGACTGTTGAATGCTGTATCTTTATCTCAGAGCCTAGGTAGTCATCTGCAGCTTAGGTAGCTGAACAAAGGCCCACAAGGGTAAATCAAAAGGTGAGCTGGTTCAGGCCCTACTTGGAACCTTCCATATGCTTTTAATCCATTAGCAGCAGTAGGATCCTTTTGAAGTTGCTCTCCTCCCGTTCCCACTTCCCAGCTGTCAGCTCCCAAGTTCTGCTCCCTTGCACTGCTGGGGAGTACTCTTCTAAAAGCACAGTCATGCTTTTGCCTTAATGTTGCAGCCCCAGGGGATCTAGAGTGACGACAGGTCTAACAAATGGTGCAATCTGCTCTGTACAGCTGTAAAACAGAACATTAGATGGGATGGGATACGGCGGGAGGGGAGGGGGAATACATATTTTTCTGTACTGCTCGAATTGGGTGTCTCTGTATGACTGCAGTGAAGACTTGTGAAACCAACAATGCAAAAATAAAGAGATTCACCAAAAATGCATTAATTTTGTGTTGGGGCAGAATTGCTGCAGGAGTCTAGTTAAGAAATAGAGAGTTCCTTCATCTGAAGCTACTCATGTACGCTTGTGTTGAACTTTGGATCTCTTTTTAAAAACACAAAATACCTCTTCGAACCTGCAGAGTGATGCTTTTCATTGTGGTTGAGTAGGTAGTTAATAGAATATGCAGTAAATTTTTTTTTTGAGATTTGAGAGTCTGGAGAGAATAAGATTCTCAGACTAATGGTAATATATATAGCTCTCCTTCCTTTTCATCATAAATTTATCTCAGCAGTATAAAGAGAATAAAACTGGATAAGTAAGAAATGATTAATTTGTCTCTCATACTAGAAAAGGCCAATGCAATTTCAGTGTGAAGTGTAATGCTGCAAGATGAGAGCAAAAACCATCACATTTGTCCCTATCATATGATATGACCAACGTCTTGTTCTCTGTCTGCTATGCCATATTGGTCCTTTATTCTGCAGAGATAGACCTGAGTGGGATGCAGCTAACACCTTAATTACTTTAGCAGTATGCTGTTGTCTGTAGAGATTTTGTTCTGTATAATTTGGTCTTCGCATGAGTGACTTCCTTGATGTTCAGTTATGTGGATGGTAAAAGGGAGGAATGCATACTGATTTTCTACAACTGTATAAGCATCTTCAGTGCTCAAACCTGAGCTGATTTTTTTTTCAAATGACTTTGTTGGAAACATGTTGTTCTCAGTAATTCCTTTGTTTCTTATTTAATTGCAGAGGTGCTAATCAGATTTCTGAGGAACTACGCATCCTTTAGAACAGGGGTGTCAAACTCGCGTTGTCACGTTGTCGTCACGTGATGTATCGTGACTTTTTTCCCCTTTGCTAAAACGGGTGTGGGCGTAGCCAGCACGTGACGCATCTGGCCTGTGGGCCGTGAGTTTGACAGTCCTGCTTTAGAACTACAGTATCAGAGTTTTAAAAAACTTGAATAATCAGCAAAACCTAAGATATTTGAAAAACTCAAGCAGTAAATATCAATATGTATTTTTTAGGAGCTAAGAGCCAGTTTGGTCTAGTGGTTAAAGCATCAGACTAGAAAATTCGAAGTGTGAGTTCTAGTTCTGCCTTAGGCACAAAGCCATCTGAATGACCTTGGGCCAGCCACTTTCGCTCGGTCCTAGGAAAGAGGCAATGGCAAGCCACTTCTGAAAAAAAAAAAAAACCTTGCTAAGAAAACTGCAGGGAGTTATTCAGGCACTCTCTGAGAATTAGACACAATTCAATGGAAGAAAAAAAATCTTTAAAATCTGCTTGTCCTCCTTTTAAGAAAATTATGAATGTTATGATAAGGAGGCATAATTTGTTAAGATGTGGGGGGGAGTTGATGGATTATATTTAAAGAACCCTTCTCTTTCTCTAATACTGACTGCAATTAGAGTAGCTTGGATAGTAACTAGGCAACAATAGATGAATAGACTAATTCAGTAATTAAAATGACTGTCAAATGTAGATTCGTAAAGGGTAAAAAGCTTGACTACTGGTGATTACATTGCCATGGCTTCCTTGTACCTTTCTTGATAAAATTGTAAAAGTGGTTTCCAATGTTACTTCCTGGGAGATTTTGTAACTTATTGGTATGTCCTTTAAGGAAGTTCAATGACTTCTGTACCTGCTTTGGCTATTTTCCGATCAGCCAGGAATACTTTGATGTTACTAAATATTTCAGCAGCGTCTCCAAATTTGCAAAACATAATTACTTACAGTGTTAGCTAGCATGGGAATTTGTTCAGATCCATCTCTGAAAATGCTGCATGTTGTGTATTTGCTAATTATTGGAGAAAAATATGATGAAAGCCAACCAAGTAACATTAGAAATGGTATCTAATTGGCTTGACATTGAATATCCTGATCACAGAAAGATTTTTTTAAGGGAGAGTCTAGTACAATATTTCTCAACCTTGGAAACTTTAAGATGAGTGGACTTCAAGTCTAGAATTCCCCAGCAAGTAGTAAAGTCCACCCATCCTAAAGTTGTCAGGGTTGAGAAACACTGGTCTATTTGTTTAAACCAAATTCTACAAAAAATGAAGCCTGCTTAAATCATATTCATTTCAGTAATAAATTGACTGGGCATGTTAACCTGGATTTTTCCCATTTAACGGTGTCCTCTCTTTAAATCTTCCATAAGAGCAATGCTGTTAAGAGCTTTCCTTTTTTAAAACCATGTAGTAACTTGCAGTCTTCTCTAGATAAAATCATATGCATTGGAAAGTAATGGTAATACTAGAATTCGTGCCTTGCTCCTTGTGGCATTTAAGCAATACATAAATGTAATCATCTGATGGCAAAATTCAGGATGTACAGGAAAATATTTAATCAACTATAGTTGTAATCTCCGAGGAAAGTCAGTGCTTGATTTTTAATTCAGCATTTTCCCTTTGACGAAAACTTTTTTTCGTGAATGTTGTTTATGTAGAATTTATATGAAGGCTGGGTTTAAGTAATCAGCTTTAATATTTGTATTCCTAGGGAAAAAAGTGGAGTCATTAGCAAGCGTGCATAATTAATGAATAAATTATCTGGGTTCCCCCCACCCCCTTTGCTTTCCTCCAGGTATAAGGAAATGCTAGATCTAGTGACACCACCCAGCTTGACTGTAAATAAAGAATATCCTGACATTCTGAAGCTTAACCTTTCGAACACTTATGCTACGGTTCCAGATGACATAGAAGGTAAGTTGACAATTCTGCTTCAATTTCAGATGCCTAACTGTGAGTCCGTAGATAGAGTTGTAAAAAGCAAAATGAACAAGCATATGGCCTAGGTTTGTATCAATCTTTTTCTTTGAAATGGGAAGAAAACCAGATTTACCATTTCTGTGGATTTTTCCTAGTTGTGGTTCTTTTCTGGATGAAGAACGTATATAGAAGATGCTCTACTTTTTGATTGCATGGAAGATCTTCATTATTCTAAGTCCAGCTCCTACTCACCCCAAAAGCATTTCAGCTTTTCTAATTTATAGACCATTGGGTAAGAAACTCTAGATAAAGCAGAGATATAGCTGGTCAGAATTGATAGTACTAGGTTGAGATCAAAGAGGAGTTCAAGTTTGTCTTTTGTTTGCTTGTTGATTTTAGGATAGTTAAAGGACAAAGTAGAAAATGTCTGAGGAAAGATTTTTATTTAAATGTACAAATAATGAGATTTAATATGCCTGCTATGAGTAATTGAAAGCCTCTCGTAGTATTACTTTGCATTTCTAATGTCAACATTAGCTCAAAGGTTATTTTAGTTATTATCTGATGTTAGAAAAGTAGCAGATTTTAAAAATGCATTTGGCCTTGGGCTTTGTATGCTCCAGCAGTCTCTAAAAAGAATGGTACTTTAAGTTCCAGTCTTCTCTGCTTTAAATATTGTCCGTAATTTTTATTTGGGGAAGCTTCAGAGGATGCCTTAAACATTATTCCAAGTTTCTCCAGTTTCAGTTCTCTTGCTGAAGGTTTCTGCATTTAGCGTTTGAGTATACATAATCAACTTCGACTGTTAAACATTTGCAGGTAAATTCATAAATACAGTTAATTTGCTTCAGCATATCCCACGAATGTGAATATTCTAAAATATTGAATGTGTTTGGATTTCAGTTCTTCCATCACATTCATGGAAACCCATTAGGAAATGAAATTTTATACAATATCACTGGTTTTGGTTGTGCATAATTTAGAGGCGATATGGACAGAGGAAAGGATGGTACAGTGGTCTTTTGAATCATTCCTGCCTATTGCAAGATGTGCTGATGCTGCTCTTGCAAATGTGGCTTTTTGAAAGATCAGGAATCCAAAGCTGACAGTGTTATAATTACTTTTCATTCTCTTTCTTTCACACTCACAGACACACACATGCATACACGCAATCTTCCTTCCAAACTGCGGTCTGAAGTTTCATGCTTGGCAGGTATTAAGACACATTCTTTTGGCATTTGAGGTCAGGCAATGGAAATTTATCTGCCTTACTTACCCGAGTTCCCATTTTCTCTCTTCACTTGGACAGTATGAAAAAATAATGGGGGTAGGAAAAGAAGATGGAATGTTAAATCTGTTTTTTAAATTATTGGCAAATGATGTGGCTGGACTAGCTTTTGCTAGTACAGTTCTAGCTATTGTTTGCTGGAATTAAAAGTCCAGCTATCTGCCTATTGAAAGGGAGATGACAGAAGCCCTAGCTTATTAAGTAGAATGATTAACTCTTGGCATGCAATTATGTCTAATCCTGCAATCATAATATATTTGACAGAAACCCTGGATTACAATCTTACTTGTAGGTTTGAAAATATGAATAATTTTGAGCAGACATTGTCTTGTAAATTGCTGTCATGACTTCTACAACAATATGTCCTGTCCTTTCCCAAAAAAGAAAGTCCAAAGCTATTTTACCTGATGAGACTACAATTGTACCCTTATTCAATTTCCATAATTGTGCACCACTCAGCCATTAATTGGAAATCCTGGATCATAGATTGATGTACTTTTAATACTGGCAACATGGCATGGATTGCTGCTTTGCATGAGTAAATCTCACTGGATCAAATGAGAAGTAAATATTTCCAGATGAACTAGTCATCTAGCTTCCAGATTGATTTTTCAATCTATTTCAATCCCTTGGATTTATAAATGCAATAGAAGTTAGAGTTACCTTGTTACGGCATCAAAAAGAAAGGTGGCTTAGAGAAAAAATATTTGTACCATCAGTGAGATAATATTGAAATGAAAAAACAGTAAGCTAAAATTAGCACCTATTGCAAGTGGCTTTTTTAAAAAAATTAGTAGGTTTAAAATAATATTTGGAAATCTGAAATTCCAAAGAACTTTTCAATTATTTTTATTTTGTTTCCTTTTTTTAAAAAAAGGAAATATCAATATGTTCAAAATTAGCTAGTGAGAGAATACAAACTTTCATCCCAGTACTTATAAATCAGGTATTTGTTGGCAGAGAGGGAAAGGTAATTTAGAGCAAAAAGGAAACTTAAAAAACTGTTGGATTGAAGGAAAGAGATTGGTTATAGTTAAAACAGAGATCCAGAAACAAATATTAAATGGTGGAATAATTAAAAAGAAATATCTGGAGAAAGTAGAAAACCATCCATGTTAATGAGATTCTTTATATCAGCGTTAAATATGTCAAAATGCTAATTTACCATATTAAGCACATTCTTATTAATTTAATATTCACAAAACAAAGGGAGCTTGTAAATGGAAGGCTACTGAAAATGGAATATCCATTATCAGTTAGTTAGTTAATTAGCATTTTGAAGAAAGTAAACAGTCCAATTTAAAAATCCAGTTGAGAACATGACTGTACTGTAGTGGAGTTACAAGTTACCTAGGAATCCAGTTCTCTTTATGTTTCGCTTTTGTTTGCTGCTTTGGCAAAACAATCACCAGTTTATTTCAACTATCCTCTGCCCTCAAAAGAAAGGTAGCAAGACATGAGAAAAGTGAAGCAAAGCCATGTAATAATCTGAGAGAATTGTTTTTACATTGCAAGACATATAATTGATCAATGAGGGATTTTTCAAGAATGAATATCCACAATCAGACTGACAAATGGAAATTATACATTGTGCTTTGCCAGTGAAAATAGTTTTGAGATTTAGATTGCTAGTTGACCTTGCAAAAAGAAAAGAAAAGAAAAGAAAACCAGGAATCATCATCATCATCCTTAATCAAAAGCAGAATTTTTGTATTTTTTTAGATACAGATTTACAGTTATTTGAATTATTTGCAAAGAAAATTGTTGATAGAGAAGTGAGATGGCCGAGAATATTAAAGCCTTACCTCCAACGATTTAAAAGCCTAAATAGTTTTCTTATTGTTTTGTGCCATATTAGAAATTTGTAGCAACACATTTTCAACACATCTTCACTCATGAGGACTTGGGAAACACAAGAGAGGAGAGGGGAAGGCAGCTTATTCCCCACCCCCCTATTTTTTATGTTTGGGATTATCCTGAGAGTGGTTGAAACACAGTGTGTTTAACTATTGTGAATACATATTGAAGCTGTTCCCAACAACTTACAGCTTTCTGAGAGACCCATCTTGCTTTATGACATATATAGAACTTACAGAAAGATGACAACAATCTGTGCCTGAGCTGGAAATTAGATCATTCCAGCTAGATTTTGGCAATTAATTTGGCTGCTGACAATTTAAGAAAAGAGCCTTCATATGTAATACTACAAGAGTGAATTCTTCTATGGTACTCAGAAAATGAATGTAGGTTTATGCATGACGAATCTTCTTTATGTATCAATACAAAGTACATTGTGGGTAAGGCAAAGGGTCACTTGATACTGTCTTGACCATATGTTGGTACAATATGAGTGCTTTGTCTATGGTGGCCATAATGTCTCTTCAAATTAGAACTGAAAAATTGAATTTGAACTAGCTAATTTTTGAAATAAAATGTTCTGACCTAGGCTTCCTGAGAAAGTATAAAGCACAATCTTAGTCCTGGCAAAACCTCTTTTATTTATACGGCTGTGAATTATTGTCATTCACAGTCCGCAAAGCTTCACAAACTGTCTTTCAGGGGAATGTTTATAAACACCCACCTTATCTCCCTTGGAATGCTGCCAGAGAACTAATTGCCAAACGCAGGGCAAGGCCAAACTTGGCACAGAGTCAAACAGAATTTTTCAAAGCTTGAACCAACCAGATGAACTAATTGCTTCCTGCAAAAGCTCACATCCTGTTCGCTCCTCTTTTATATATTATGGGAAGGGCCAATCATCTCCAAGCTTTACTCCCAGGTCGCCCCTGTTTTCTTAATTGTTGTTCTCTTCTGGCAACTCTGCGCATGCACACACTGGGAACAGGCTCCCGCTGTTCTTCTGCCTCTCTGATGTCAGGCTCCGGAGACTCCGGAGGCAGCACATAACTTTCAGATGGCCTTGGCCCCCTCTCTGTCTCCAATGCAGAGCCCTCGTCCAAGCTTTCCTCAGCCCCCAGGACTGGCCCAAGTTCCTCCCCAACCTCCTCACTGTCTGACTCCGCTGTCAGCTTCACTGGCCGCCGGCAGGCCACAACATAAAACTGTAAACAAATGACTAATGGCCTATTGTCCATTTTATCTTATCCATTTTAATATATCCAAATTGTTCGGTTTCCTGTATGGTTAAGATAGAAATGCCAAAAAAAAGATGTTGAATAATTTCTTAAGAATTGTTCAGTGTATTTGCTGATGGCTCTGAATTTTGGCCTGCTAGACTCTTGTAGACTGTAGATGGATACTTTCAAGCCCTTGTGAGATAAGTAAATTCCAATGTTTTGAGAACTCTTTGAGAATGCTGATGACTTTGTTTCTTCGTTTTACTAAAGACTTATCAAAGTGACTTAAATGTTTGCCATTAATATGTCCCCTTCAAAGAACAGCACACTTATCCATTGTCTCTCATTTAAATACTGACACTTTCTTTAGCTGGGTCCAGATATATTATATTAACATAACCCATAACCTTTCAAACAATTATGAATGTGATTATTATTCTTGTACTGCAATTATTCAAAGATCTTGGCAAGCAATGAACAGATTATTATTTCATTGGCATTAATACAGTTGATGGCGTTAACTGTGCGAATTTTGTTTTACAGGCAACCAGAAATCTGCACCTCGACATTCTTTTCATCTTTACACTACCAAGTAAGAGAGCTATATTGAATGATTGCTGTCAGAATAAAACATTTGTTTTTAGGGATTGACAGCCAATTATAGAAATATTCCACTGTGATCTGAAGTACATTTTCTTAACACATTTCCTCTGATTTCTCTGAGATTAATTCTGAGTAGAAATGATAAATTGATGCTAATCAGTATGAGCATAGATAAATACACACGTACACAGAGAGAGAGAGAGAGATTGTGAAAGCAAATTATTATTTTGGTAATGTCTACATATCACATCAAATATTATCAGACAAGAAGCATTTTGTCTTCATTGACAGGCTGTCTTCCTTTATCTGCTGATTGTTCAATATGTTGGGCTAAAAATCCCCAGAATTTTTAATCTCATTACAGTTTGATTATGTATGCTGGAAATTAGGGGGAATTGAAGTCTGGCATATGTAATAGGCATTAAGTTGTAGAAGAGTATGTAAGTACAAAATATAATATCGTCTATCATGGGTTTAAACCAATTCAGATTATTTAGCAAATTTATTCTATTATTGAATTAAATGTACCCAAGTTTCATTTCAAGGTTTCATAGATTAGTCACACAAATGTTGTTGCTCCTAATCATTTTTATGAGAGGGGTTGGTCCAAACTTTCTTAAAGGATGCAGTAGTATCACTACTGATTTGGACATCTGCGTTTACAAACCTAAGTCAGTGTTAAGCTTTGAGCATTTAGTGACTGACCAAATCTATGCTCTTTGAAAGAAACTGATTTTTCTGAATCCATTTTGGTCAAGATCAGAGCTGGTTGTGGCAGAGTTGACTGCTCTGCAAGAGAAGTAAAGGAATGTTATCTTGCTGATTTTCTTTGACCTCTCAGTAGCTTTGATATAATTGAACCAGCTGTCTTTTTTGGATAGGTCATGACACAATTGCTCTGTAGGAGTTCCATTCTGTAATTGGATGTTTTTAGAAGGCAATTCCATGTGCTTTGACTTTAGCATACATCAGTTTCATCTTCTGTTTAAAATTGATCAGGAATTGCTGCATGAAATCATTAAGAGTATGAAGGGCATTACTCACCTGTGGTAATGACTATTATACCAAAGCACTGTGGGACAAAATCAAAATATTGCTTATACTTGGTGGTAATCCTATAACCATTACTATTATATGGCCTTTATGGCACAGTGCCTTTTGGACAGTTTTGATTAATGTTCCAATCACAATACTTTCTAAAATTTGAAATCTGAATTACTTCAATGGATTGTAATAGGGCTGCCTCTGAGATTGGCCCAAAACTACAGTGCAAAATATGGATCTGACAATTTCAGGGTTGTAATAGAATTACTGGTATAATACCAAACATAAAATGTTTACCCAGAGGAAAGGTGACTATGAATTTAAAATAACACCCTTTCCCAAACAGAAAATTAGATTAAAGGGGGGGGGGAAACCTCTTAACTCTCCATTGCTATTTTTACAGAGAATATAAATGCTTCCATTTTACAGATATATTATTTGAGGGAGGAAAAGCTACTTTTCCTTTCCAATAAACGCCTTAATTATTCATGTCATCTCATAGTCATTGCCGAAAGTGATCAACTGATGTAAATAGTTTTCTTTCTTTCTTGATTAGACATTATCCCCATATAGTAACAGTTCCATCCTTTGCAACAATGGCTACTTATGGGCAGACTCAGTACAGTGCAGGCATCCAGCAAACTGCTGCTTATACTGCGTATCCACCCCCTGGGCAACCATATGGAATTCCTTCCTATTGTAAGTAGTACACTGGTTAATAAGAAAAACTCGGCTTTCTTAATTGTTTGCTTTTCAATTTGATTTACAATTATCTATTGTTGAACTGCATCAAGTCTGTAAGTCTAACTGCAGCAATGTCTCTTAAATTGGAAAACCAAAAGATTACTGCAGTATGCTATTGAGAAGGCTGTCTCAGAAGAGTATCTGAACAGTTTAATTCAGGATTTTTCATACAATGTTCTCAGAACAATTAATTGACTGATATAAAATTGGTAATAAAACAAAACTTGTGATTGTTGTAATTTATGCCTGCTAATTTATATATTGGAGTTATTTGATTTTTCCCTTCGTTTCTTATGGATCTCCATCGAATCCTCATTTGATGGACCTAGAATTCCAGACAACCCAGTTTGAAAAATCCTGCTTTAGTTGATGCAAGATTCAGCAGCTAAACTGCTCACCAATTCATGACACCAGGGTCATATTTTATCTGTCTTAAAATATTATTTATGCAATATTGTTGCCAATACTAGTACCAATCCAGTAGAAAATTGGGAACAGCTCTGACGCCCCACCCAAAGCTCTATTATATTTTACATCTGCCTATTTCCCTTATGGCAAATTTGCAGAGTATGGGTACCTGCTTAGCGCCTCTGCCTAAGTTTGCCTTCAGAAGTTGTGGGTGCTTCATCACTGGAGATTTTTAAGAAAAGACTGGACAGCCACTCAACTGAAATGGTATAGGGTCTCCTGCTTGAGCCTCCAAAGTCCTTTCCAGCTCTAGTCTGATTGATAGATCGATTGATATTTTAAGCAATTCCAAATTGCCCATGATTCTTTTTATTAAACAGTCATCAAGTAAGTAATATTTTCAAGTTGGAAAGATCTTTTTATTTGTTAGTTTTCGAAGAACTTCTGGTTCATGGCATGCAAACTTCTCGAGAACGTAAAGAGCACGATATGTGACTTAAAGTAAAATAACTGGCCCAAAGGTTGGACTGTGCAAATAAATACATTGATCCACTCAATTTCCTATGTATATGCAAGTAACTGTGCAAATGTTATTCTTCTTCACCAACCTAAAGTGATTGTAGGCTTATACCGACCAAATGAATCACACAGCATAAGTCAGCATGTTCATATTATCGACTGTTCCAAGACCTAGACCATAAAAAGTTTCCTGATACTGAATCTAAATTTAAATTGCCAGCCCAGTTCAGTTTCAGTTTATTTTGGCATGACAGGTTTTGTGGTAAATTATAGGTAGCAATATCAGATTCCAGAAATTCAAAATGGATTACTACATGTTCTAACCCATTGCATTGCTTCTTAATTAATAATATTAGACACACATTTAGGTTTTTTTAGTCATCCTTTAAAGATTTTGTAATTTTTCACAGCAGTTGCCCGTAATCAGTTCTTCCACATTCTAGGTCAGTATTCATATATACGTAGTTTAAAAGAATAGAAATAAGGAGCTGGTATTACAACTGAACAGTCCTAAGAGAAAGTTAATTATTAAATGTATGTTATGACCCATGAGACATTGTATTCTTTTTATAATCAAGCATGAAATAAAATGTAATATTTGGCCATGATAGAGGTTCAAACATAGAATATTTTGTAATCTGCCGAGGCTTTTTTATTGGAAGCATTTGACAGATTTAATCCCTTATACTTGAAATTCTGTACTCCCTTCTCATGGAGCTTACATATGAGTAGACATATACTCTACAGTAGTTGATAAAATTGTGGAAATCTTTTGGGAAAAGTGTATTATAACACCCCTTTTTTTGGAGTAGTACCATAAAATTATATATTAACGGAAAGATAATTTAATCAAGAATGTAATGCAATAACTTTTATGAAGGATTTGCTATTAGAATAGCAGTTATAGTATAAAAAAGAAAAGTGAAACACGTAGAAAAAATGAGATATACAAAAATTATCACCATAGAAAAAATGTATACAAAGATTATCACGTCAGTTAATACTTAGTTGGGTAACCTTTAGCATGAATTATGGCCTTACAACGTCTTCCCATGGAGTGAACCATGTCTTCTAGTTCTGCAGCTGTTATAATGTGAAACCAAGATTGAATGCTTGCTTCTATTAACTGGGTTTTATTGCTGGGTTGCTTCTGACTAACAAGTTTCTTGAGTCAGCTCCATAGATTTTCAGTTGGGCTATTCCCAGGCCATTCCAGCAGTAGAATATAATTATCTTGAAACTCCAAAAAAAAAAGTGGTGTTATTAGCCATCAAACCTCAAAAATACAAAACCTTTTCCCAAAAGGTTTCCACAATTTTGGCCACTACTGTATAGGAACTCTTCATGATTCATCGTATATCCTGGATTATGATTTTTGAAACATAATAAATTGACATGGACTTTTAAAACATTCATAAATTTAAATATTTAAATGAGTTCCTGATCGACTAAATAAGTAAGAGAATTTCAAATCAGTTCATAAACATCTCTCTATAGTAGAAAGACAGGCCTTATGATTCTAATTTTAATCGTTATGGCTTGAGAATTTTTTTTCCTGGAATCATACTTATATATATGTAAGGTTATATTAGCTGGATAAAAGCCAAGAAAAACACTGAACAGTTGTTATTAACAGCAGGTGAAGACTAGTCCTTTGGTGACTAACTGGTCCATTATTTTTCAAACATTTATTTATTCATCTATTTATTTATTGCCACCATCCCAAAGGACTTATGCTGATCCACAAAGATATGTGGTTAGGGGGCATCTCTGAAGTGTCCGCAGTTCTTACGGTACCTAGTTGCATCTTCTGAACAATAACCTCTCCTCTTTTCCCCCCTCCCTATTCATTACACCCACCATGGAATTCTGTACATTCTGAAAAATCCCACCTGGCAGAAAACCAAGAACAATGAAGTACTATTGTTTTTTTGGCTCATAAGTAAAACTATCCCAAGTTCCTAGACAAAACGGAGAACTATGTGGAAATTAATTTGGTGCCAAGTTATTTCTTTGTCTGAAACAGGCTTCCAGAAAGCATCTGTCACTGAAGATTAATTGTGGCCAAGCCTATAATGTGTTGAGTGTTCTGCATGCAAGTTGCCGATTGCAATCAGAATATAAATGTCAGGGAAACAAAAACAATTTCTCCTACCGTATACCCACAAAAGTCCAATTCAGATACCAACAATTATGGAGTCGGCAGTAGTAACTTATAATCACTCATGGTTGCCCAAACAAATTGGCTTGTTTTTGGCATGGGAAGTTTGTTTATTTAAAAGATTTCTATAGCTGCCAACCTTATGGCAACTCACAAACAATAATCAAGCAGTAAAAACAGTAAAGAATATAAAAGCCAACAAAAAATTTCCTGGTGCCCAAATGCAACATATTCAGAACACTATTTAGAGCTTCCCTGGTCTCCAGATTCATACTATCTAAAACTTTGTGGGGAAAGCCAGCCTTCACAGCTTTTTAGAAGGCCAGGAGGATAGGGTGCCAGATCGGGAGGGTATTCCAAAGAGTAGAGTCATGTACCATGAAGGTGTGCTATCTAGGCCCTGCTAGGTGGCAACATTTAAGGGATAGGATGCAGAGAATGCCCAGACCTAGTACAACAGACAGATATTCTCACGAGGAAATGACTTTGCAAATATCAAGGTTGTGTGCCATTGTTATCCCCTGAGGAAATTTGCTCCATTTTTTAAAATGGTTGCAAGAGGCAACCATAAATCAGGGTTATTGGGCAGACACGCAGCTTGCAATGGGATCTCTTATATTTTAAAGGTAAAATATGATTCATATGGTGTTTTGTATATATCTGCGACCCCCCCCCATAATTAATGTCGAGTGCAAGCTAAATGCTGTACAAAAACTTCTAATTCTCCTGAAAGGCCATTAATAGAAACTTCGTTATTCTCTAAGATATGAATAAGAGTTAGGATTCAAATTGCCTCCCTGCCTTTGAACAATTACATTTTCCCTTCCCTTTCTTATCTGAAAAATGCTATGCCATATTGCCCTTTATTTTGGAGATTGTTCCATCTTCTGCTGGATGAATTGGGGGTACAGTAGGGACAAACACTACTGAAAATAATCTTAGTGCATTAAATATTTGTGCGTGCTTCATATCAGCTTCCCAGTAATATATATGCTTTGTCTCTTAAGCCATCAAAACAGAAGATAGCCTGAGCCATTCACCTGGTCAGAGTGGATTTCTTAGCTATGGATCCAGCTTCACAACAGCAACATCAGGCCAGACACCTTATGCTTACCAAATGCATGGTTAGTATGCAAAATCTGTTTCAGCCAAGAACACTTACAGAAAGGGTCAATATGTTCCATTGGAACAATTTTCTCAAACAGCACTCAGAATGACATTGAGGCACCCTTGTGCTGCACAGAACCACCTACCCTGTACTGCAGGGGGTAATAAACAGTGCTCACTTATCTTCAATTAAAGCATTATTTGTTTAAAAAAGTAAAAGGTCTAAATTTCACAAAATGGGTAAAATGTTATAAAATCATTATGTTTTTTCCATGGATACCCAAATGATTTTAGTTATTTCACCCTCTCTCTCTCTCTCTCTCTCTCTCTCTCTCTCTCTCTCTCTCTCTCTCTCTCTCTCTCTCTCTCTCTCTCTCTCTCTCTCTCTCACACACACACACACACACACACACACACACACTATACACACAAACACATGCACACATACAAATATGCCATTTTGCATGACTACACAAATATATAGCCATATCTTATATCATGTTGTTTCCTGAGTAAATTGCTGCCTCTATTACATTATTTCCCATATTTCTTTGCTTAACATTTTTAGAATACAGATTGCATTTATGTCATTATATTTAAATCCCCATTTGTAGATAATTCTTTGTTCATAGATATTAAATATTAAATATTTTTGCACCCTGAATATATATATACTGCCTATAGATCCAATTTATGGGATGCAGCCAGCAGTATGTTCAGTTAAAAGTAGTCTTTGGCTTAGAGAAAGTAGCTTGTAAGGAATAGCATGAACAGTTGAACTGGACTGTGCTTTTGCTTGTGGCATATTCACCAAGATGTATCAAAACTGACCATTGCCTAACCTTACAGTTAGAAATAAAGAAAATTAATTGATGAAAGAAAAATATGTCATGTGCCTGATTTAAGTTGTAATAGTTGGTTAATAGTTAAGTTGAATAAGTGGTCTGATCCTGTGGCATTGGATCAATAAATATATCCAATAAATTTAATTATGAGTAACAGGGCTAAAGTGTATCAGCAAAATATGAATTGGCGCCTTCTATATTAGAAGGAGTGCTTATGAAAATTGGAATCCATAAATTCACAATATAGTAGTCTCCTATGAATGATGATAATCATTTTGTGGCGAAGGTTGTTGAGAGTGTGGTTGCGGGACAGCTTCCCCAGTACCTGGATGAAGCATCGTATCTGGATCCGTTCCAGTCGGGTTTCAGGCCTGGATACAGCACGGAAACGGCATTGGTCGCGTTGGTCGATGATCTCTGGAGGGCTCGGGACAGGGGCTGCTCCTCTGTCCTAGTCCTGTTAGATCTCTCAGCGGCTTTTGATACCATCGACCATGGTATCATGCTGCACCGGTTGGAAGAGTTGGGGGTGGGAGGCACCGTACTAAGGTGGTTCTCCTCCTTTCTCTCCGACCGGTCGCAGTCTGTGTTGACAGGGGGGCAGAGGTCGATCCCGAGGCCCCTCATATGTGGGGTGCCGCAGGGATCGATCCTCTCGCCCCTTTTGTTCAACATTTATGTAAAGCCGCTGGGCGAGATCATCCGTGGTTTTGGGGTGAAGCACCATCAGTACGCGGATGACACCCAGCTGTACATCTCCACCCCGGACCACCCCAACGATGCCCTTGAAGTGATGTCCCAGTGCCTGGAGGCCGTACGGATCTGGATGGGGAGGAACAGGCTCAGGCTCAACCCATCCAAGACCGAGTGGCTGTGGTTTCCGACGTCCCGATATAGTCAGCTAATGCCATCGCTGACTATTGGGGGCGAATCATTGGCCCCCACGGATAGGGCTCGCAACTTGGGTGTCCTCCTGGATTCACGGCTGTCGTTAGAAGAGCATGTGACGGCCGTGTCCGGGAGGATTTTTCATCAGGTTCGCCTGATCTGCCAGTTGCGTCCCTATCTAGATCGGGACTCCCTACACACAGTCACTCATGCCCTCGTTACTTCTCGTCTGGATTACTGCAACGCTCTCTACATGGGGCTCCCCTTGAGGTGCACTCGGAGGCTCCAACTGGCGCAGAGTGCGGCCGCGCGGGTAGTGATGGGAGCGACATGGAGTTCCCATGTGACACCTCTCCTGCGCGAGCTGCACTGGCTCCCGGTGGTCTTCCGAGTGCGCTTCAAGGTTCTGGTTATCACCTTCAAAGCGCTCCATGGCTTAGGACCTGGTTATTTACGGGACCGCCTGCTACCACCAATAGCCTCCCACCGGCCAGTACGCTCCCATAGAGAGGGGCTCCTCCGGGTGCCGTCGGCCAAACAATGTCGGCTGTCGGCCCCTAGGGGGAGAGCCTTCTCTGTGGGGGCACCTACGATTTGGAACGAGCTCCCCCCGGAGATACGTAGGATCCCGGATCTGCGCACCTTCCGCCGCGCGCTTAAGACCTTTCTATTTTATCAAGCTGGCCTGGCCTAAATCTTCCCCCTTTTTAAATGTGGAAATTTTAAATTTTTAAATTTTAAATTCGTCTTTTTATAGGGGTATGGGTAAGGCATTTTAAATTGGGGAGCCATTTTAGATTTAATTCTGTTTTAAACGTATTTTTAATTGTTTGTATTGTATGTTTTTAACTTTGGCTGTTCACCGCCCTGAGTCCTTCGGGAGAGGGGGCGGTATAAAAATCTAATAAATAAATAAATAAAAATAAATAATAGAAGACCAGGAGATGAGTTTTCCATGCTGCTAGTCCTGGTTTAATTAGTCCTATTCTATGAATCCAGACTGATTAATTGAATGAACCCTAAATATTGGTGAATTCAATATTCAAAGTAAATGCACTGGGTGATCCGAGTCACCGAATGTTACTTCACTGATGGTAACTGTGTGTATATTGAGCATATACATTCTCAAAGCAGTTTTAAGGGTGGAATACTACCCAGAGACTCAAATTCTTTTCCAGCAAAAAATAAATTAATCTCAGCTGTTTAAAAGAAGAAAGAGTCCACCCCAACCATGGGTGTTTTTTTTAAATGTCTTTTAAAAAGCTCTTTATCTCTGGACATTATTTACCTTTCCAAAGTGCTGATGAAAGCTCTTCATGGGATGCTCAGAACATTTCCTTCCTTCTTTTGAGGTATGTGCTTTTAGAGCTTTCCCACACTACATACACCTGGGAAGGCAGGCTGCCCTTCTTGTTTCCCTCCCCTCTATTCCCCAACTTTCACAAGCCTCTTAAAGGAAAACAAGCACTCCCCCCCCCCAAATGCATCTTGAAAGACCCCATTGCCTTACATTAATGATCTTGTTGGCTATACAGCAGAGTCCCTTGATTTGACAGACCAGAACAGCTGCAAATGCAGTCCAGCCCCCACTCTGCCTTTCAAACCCAGTTGAGGTGTTCCTTACACTTGACCCTGCAACCAAAGAAAGAGATGAATTCCCTTGGATCTTTTGACATTCCTTATAGCGAGTAATCTGGTCTCCTTGCATTGGTTGCCTGAACATGCATGTTCTACTGGCATCTTTTAAATGCTGGAGTTGTGCCAGAAAGGGCCACTCAAATTAATAGGGGCCTAGAACATGGAGGATCCCCAGTAATAGAATCTAAGGTTCTTTAACCTAGAACAGGGGTCTGCAACCTTAAACACACAAAAGAACCATTTGGATCTGTTTCCCGCAGAAAAGAAAACACCGGGAGCCACAAAACCCTTCCCGTGCCTGACTATTTCTTGAGTGGCCACGAAACTAGTATATGTAGTTGAATTAAACGTTCTGAAACTTTTCTTTTCTTGGATTTATCCATGGTTGGCCTACCAGGGGTTGAAAAACTCAATAAATCATGTGCCGGTGGGTGTCGCACATTGGTGGTTGTGACGCATATTTTGAGTGACAGGGAGCCGCAGCAGTGGGATGAAAGAACCACATGTGGCTCCAGAGCCACAGGTTGCTGACCCCTGACCTAGAGGGAAGTTAGTATGATGGAAGTACACAAAATTGTGCATGGAGACAACAGTTTTGGCCTTGTGGTTTATCAGACTCCTTAGATTCTTGCAGCATAAAGAATTATAAACGTACAGTGATCTGTACTGGAGCTGAGAAGTGGTTAGTCCTTTGTCTTGAGCGAGGTAAAATTGAATGTCTTTTTACTATACACTACTCTGAGTTGTATCTAAGAAATTGTCACAGAAAAGGACAACAGCTACTGGTGCTCTTCTATAAGATTTCATAGGGCAAAATAACATGTGGCAGTTTTCATACTAATACATAAGTATTTTCATACTAATGCTTATGGAACAGTTGCATAAGCAGGAAATCATCTTTGGATTTAGTTTCACTCCTCTCAGAGAAAGTTTGGTTGTGTATGATTAAAAACTACCCTCCTATGAGTCAGAATGTCCTATATTTTGATTCAAGCATTTAAAAAAAAAAAAATACATGGCATAACTGGCACAATGTCTTCTGTAAGAGCTATTTGTGCATTTTATACTTTTTGCACAGAACTTCATGTAAATAAGAAGATAAGCATAAGATTTCATTTTATTAGAGGGGATTTACTTTCTTTTCTCCTAAATATATTTTAATAACTCCTGGGGACAAAAGAATTATATCAAAACCAGATCTCGCCCTTTCCACATATGGGGAGGCAGTTAGCAGTGTATGTTACAGTATATGCCAACGTGTTATGTAACTGTGATACTATTTAGTGATAAATGAATACCGTATCAGCAAACTACTTTTCTGTGCACATTGCATGCCCTAAGCAAGCAAATCTCAAAGGATTTAACTAATGCTGGCATGAAAATCTCTTTCGTTTACTAATCTCAATAGATAGATACCTTCAGTGTGGTAATATCAGTTGCTAGGAAACTTGTGCAAGAAAATGGATCTACATTTATGTTTTCCTTAAATGTTCTAGTTAGCTGCTGGTCATTTGCAGTGGGAATAGAATACTGGATTTGGAGAACCTTTGATCCATTAGGGATCTTCTTTGGTCTGTTTATTACTTTTAATAAGGTATTACAGGGCTCTTCTATCTCACATGCTTTCCATTTCTTCATTTTTCCAAAGGACTTTCTAATCTGGACAATTTCAGATGTGCCGTATCTGATGTGCTCAGTATTGCCATTCCTGAGAATGCTGGGAGTTTTTATTCATTCATCTATTTAGTAAATGTATATGCCACCCATTTCACTGTGAGCGACATCACAATAACAAAACTATAAAAACATTAAAATATTTAAAACATTAAAATTAATCAAATTGAATAGCCTAGGAACCAAATGCAAACGGGGTGGAGGTGCAGTCGTCTCGGTCTACTAACACCGCCATCAGGATCCTGAGCCAATTGGCAGAACCAGGTTTTGACTCCAAAGAGGTGAAGTGAATCTCACCTCAAGAAACACAAAACTGTGGCAGGCAAAGCCTTTTTCTAGAACCTCCCAGGCACAATTCCTTGGCCAATGGAATCTGCGGCATGCCCCTTCCGCCAGAGTGAGTGGGATGGGCCAATCCCATTGAAGTTGCAGTTGTAGTCCATACATATAGAACTTGCCATGGTTGGGAAATACTGCTACGTTGTATGATCATTGTTTATACTCCTGTCCATCTCAGGTTGCTGCTAATGGGCAGGGAATACTGAAGTATTCCTGCCAGTTAGTCAATGGGAGATTGCAAAAAATAATCATATTGGTTTCTTGGTCCTTTAAAGTAACAAAAATATTCTCACTGTATGCAGAAAGGGCAAAATGAAATTGCCCTTTCTGCAATTTCTGCAAATGAAATCACCCCCCCCAAATGTTATGTATATTTTATGTATATTTATAAAACATCTCAACTGTTAGTACAATGAGAAAGAGTTATGTGCCTCCATCATATAAATCCCATTAAAAGCTGTGATGATAGCACAACACTAAGTTTTGCAGCCAGTGATTTTTCTGAGCAGCTGCAACTCTGTAGATTGCAGTGTAGAGTGACTGTGTGTTGTGTTGGGTGGGGAAAGGAAAGTAATGGCTTGTTTGAATTCAAAGGCTGGGAAGCAGTTCAGGAATTAAATGCAGAGGGCAAATCAAGCCTGTGTATTTTTTTTCCTCCTTCAGAATGCAGAAACTGAATGACTACAAGGATTAAGATTAGCTTATCTGATAAGGTTGCTTATAAAATCTATTAGAGATTTCCAAGTTCAAGTAAGGAGAGGGGGAGGAGTCAAAAATTCTCCCAAACTCTTTTGCAAGTTGAATTGTTCTACAACTTAAACATGAGCCAGAAGATAATCAGCTCAGTTTCCCGAGGAAAGCAAGGTTGTAAGAATGTGGCATAGGTGTGGCATTGATACTGAGTCATCTGGAGGGGCTCAAGGTAAGAGCATACTGGCAGGATGCCATTGTTCCTGAGTATCTAGATCAGTTTTCCACATCCTTGTGCCTTTGAACACTAATTATTTCTGGTGAGAGATAATGAGGAGTTGCAGTCCAACACATCTGGAAGGCAATATGTTGTGGAAGGCAGATCTAAATTTTTTGGTGGGGAGGCTTGGAAAAGATGAAGGTCAAAGAAGATCAGTTAAGATTTTACTCCTAAGAAATAGAGAACTGAAGACAGTTCCACTGAGAATAGAGCAGACAACAATAACGGAATGAAGATCTGGTGAATGGAACTGGCTCTTCAAGATTCCTCTCCAGGTAAGGAGAGGACTTGGGATCGCCCACAAGTGTTCCAGAAGTCGCTACTCATAATAGGTTTAGCACTGGGAGACAAGGAAACACTGTCTTGGCCCAAACTGTGGTAAGAATCTTTATGGACACATGTTTGAAATACTTACCAGTACTTTATTAATCACTTTTGAAAACTCCTTGTTAACTGTTTTTTTGCTATTAAAAACCTCTGGAATGACAAATTTTGTGGCACTGGGTAAGTTTCCTTCAACCCTTACCCAAAGAAGCTTTATAGATAAGTTTAAGGATTTTTAAAAAAATCTGGAATAAACAGAAAAAAATGATTAAAATTTTGATTTTAGAAAGTTTCAAAGATATCAAGAGTCCAGATGGATTTGAAATAAGATTTTGAAATTAATTAATTTAATTTAATTTAATTTATCACATTTCTATGCCACCCAACTCCCGAGGGACTCTGGGCAGCTTACAGCAAAAATAATGCGAACAATGAACATAGAAAAATTATTAAAAAACATTATAAAAACATTTTAAAAACATTAAAAGTCCATGCACACCATTCATGGCCGGATCTCGCAAGATTGCAACATTGAGATCAACGGCCCCAAGCCTGCCAGAAAAGCCAAGTCTTCACCGCTTTCTGGAAGGCCAATAGGGTGGGGGTAGTCCGGCTCTCAGGAGGTAACTGGTTCCAGAGAGCTGGAGCAGCCACAGAGAAGGCCCTCCCCCGCGGGCCCGCCAGCCGGCATTGTTTAGCTGACAGGACCCGGAGAAGACCAACTCTGTGGGATCTTACCAATCACTGGGAGCTATGTGGTAGAAGGCGGTCTCGAAGATAGCCTGGCCCTGAGCCATGTAGGGCTTTAAAGGTAATAACCAACACCTTGAATTGTGCCTGGAGACCAATAGGGAGCCAGTGCAGCTCATGGAGAATTGGTGTAATGTGGATGTATCTAGGTGCACCCACAACAGCTCGTGCAGCTGTATTCTGGACCAACTGTAGTCTCCTAACACTCTTCAAGGGTAGCCCTATGTAGAGTGCGTTGCAATAGTCTAACCGTGAGGTAACAAGGGCATGAGTGACTGTGAGGAGAGCCTCCTGATCCAAGTAGGGTCGCAATTGGTGCACCAGGCGAACCTGTGCAAAGGTCCCCCTAGCTACAGCTGTCAGATGTTGCTCTAATCTTAGCTGTGAGTCTAGGAGGACACCCAAATTGCGAGCCCATTCTGAGGGGGACAGTTTTAAGGGTCCTTGCCATGAAAAAGTGTTGTTGTTTTTGATTATTTTTTTAAAAAACATGAGAAGATGGGACTTCTTATCATGAAAAGAATTTGAGTGCTAAGACATTATTAAAAGGAATTAAAAATAAAGACTATTAGCAGTAAAAGGAGGGAATATAATGTTGGTTTATATGATCGTGTTTAAAATAGATATGTTGTTATCTCTGATGATAACCCTTAATGGATTTTTACTGATATCAGGATTGAAATGAAAATGGTTTAAGGATTTGATTGTAAATAAGAGATTGGATTTATGGGAAGAAGACATTATTTATTCTTTTAGATACTAAAGGAGATAAATTACTAAAATTGTTTATTCTTGTGATGAAGAGAGAAGAAATTTATATATTTCTGTTCTTTTTCTCTACAATATTATTTTCTCTTTCTTTTCTCTTTCTCTTTTTTATTTTTTGCACTTATTTTTGTTACTGTTATTCTTTTATTTTTCTTAGTTTGCATTAGTTTTTATCTTTTTAATTGTAATATTTAAGAAAATTACAATTAAAATTGCTATTGCTATCAGTTGATTTTTGTAACCACAAGTATACAAAAACAAACCCACATTGATGAGCTTCTGTGGCTTGTAGAATACAGATTGCTTCAACTGGATACTCAGCATAAATCTTCTTTTACATGTTAAAGTATCTATGACAGTATTTATTGTACACATTAGTGGTGGTGATTGAGATGTCTCACTGACACAACAGCCTTTGGTATTTGTTACAATATTCCTTCGGGGAGCCTCTGAAACTTTGCTTTTGCGATATAATTTTCAGTACTTCCTCAAGAAATGTAAATTATTCTGCATTATAAATTTCAGCCACATCTAGCATTGTGGAAAATACAGGAGATGGAGAGACTGTGTTTGGCAAATTGTCACTGCAGTGCTTCAGCTTCGTAAGACTAAAACCTGTATAGAAATGTGGTTGTCTCTTTTCTCCCAAGCTTCTCTCACAGCTGGTTTGTATTAGGTTCAGTCTAAGACTGTGGAGGCAAAGTTATGCATCACATCACCATGAATGCAAGAGAGGCCTCTGCTCAGGACAGCTTTGCAGTAGTAGCAAAGTAGTCGTAGTTTTTTCAAGAGCTACCAAGCGTGAAGTTTCCTGTGCCAAATGTGCAATGATTTAAAAACCAGTGTGATATGATAGAATATGGGAGATACACCAGCCAGGAAATGAAAAGGAATACTGTGGTTCTGTCTAGAGGAAAAGCCTGTTTTAGACACCTCTAGGTTTGTCATTGCCTTTTCTGTGGCAGCCCCTGCCCCTGGGAACAAGATCCAGATGGCCTCCACTGTTCTTGTTTAAAAGAACCGTAAAGATCTAGCTTTTCACCTGGGCCTTTGGCAAGTGAGAGTGATGACCCTTATTGCATCACACTTCCCATCTTTTTTTCTTTCTGTTTTATTGCAATTTCTTTTATCGATGTGAGATGCTCAGAGCTGTTGAGAGTCAAGAGGCTTACAATTTTTTTGTAAGCTATTATTTATTAGGGACAATGCTGTCCTTGTTGCATATGGCTTCCACCCAAGAACCTAGGTCTGACCATTAACTGCAAAGGAACATTTGACCAATGCTAAAATTGCAGGTTCTCTAATGAGTAGTGGTCCTCATTTAATGACCAATAAGCAACCATTTGAAGTTAGAACAACACTGAATGAATGGCACTTACGAACGGCCCATGTAGTTGTGGCCATCGCAGCATCCCCTCAGTCACGTGATCATGATTTGGGCATTTGGGTAGTCATCCATGGCGATATCATCAGCATTTGCTACCATTTCTGATGGCTTTCAACAGGCAAAATCAATGGGAAAACCAGCAGGAGGTCACAAAAGATGACCATATGACGTTGTGGATTCAATTAACAGTGGCAATAGGAAGAGCTGCATCACAATTACATGATGTTAACAAATAACAGCTGCATCAGCAACGGAAATTCTGGTCCCAATTACCATCGTTGAGCAAGGACTAACTGTAGTTGAATGTCATTATGCTTAAACATTTAGATGGTGCAATTTGTTATTAAATAGTACTTTTAAAGCAAAATGCCAAGGACATATGGACAAGAAAGGGCTGTTTTATTTTTTCAAAATTGTATGTGAATTTAACACCCACAGATAACTGGCTTGTAATCTTGTCCCACTGTTATTCCCATGTTCATTTATCCTTTTGCTTCCCTTTCTAAGTAGTCCCACTGAAGTCTTCCATCTGGAAGGAATTCTGGGAGTTGAAGTCCACAGGTCAGAAAGGGAACATAGTTGTCCACTCCTGCTCTGTTGAGTTCAGGTAAAGGCCTAAGTAAATCTTAATCTGAAATCCCATCTAGAAAACTTATGTATTGGTGTTTAATGTGGTTTCCTGGGATAGTGTATATGTAAACGGTAAATATCTTGTTCATAAATGAGAGCTAATCCTTAGCAAGAAGAATTCATGAATATGTGATAAAGACTTTTAAAATAGTTCTCATTTCTCTAAGACTCCCAATTCAAATCAAATTCAGACTACAACACAAAGCAATAGCTGAAGTTCTTGGATCTTATGGAAAAGAGATTCTGCATTTAGTCTAAAGCGAGCAGCTGCCTCTTGTTCATACCAGAATGGAGTGCAGTTATAGCCAAAAGAAAGATACATGTGTAAAACTTCTCACATCTGAAATTCATCTTTATAAACACCAAGAACCCTGAACCAATACATTATGGAATAGGAACCAATTTCCATTAGCAGAATTGAATTACCCAGAATGTCTTCCAAGCTGGCAACTGCAATAAGCTGAATCCTGAGACATAATAACCTAAATATACCAGGAAACAGACACCTCAAAACTTGTATTACAGCTTTCCCTTTGCCATAACTTTTTCAAACTGTTTTTAAATTAGGAAACATATCATAGGGCAATCTGAAACTATAAATTATGGCCCACAGGAACAACCACATGCATATGGGAAGCCCAGAATCTGGATAAGAATCCAGACAAGAATTCAGATCGTGCTACCGGGTCCTCATTTTACCCACCTTAGAAAGGATGGAAGGCTGAGTCGACCTTGAGCCTGGTGAGAATTGAACTCGCAGTAATTGCAGGCAGCTGGATGTTAAATGCTGCCTTAGTAGGAGGCATTAGCCTCCTACGCCACTCAGGCGTAGATTAGTAGTTTTCCACAGAAACTCAATGAAACAAGAATTTTACATGAATGTCTTTAAAAAGCAATTATTTGATATTTTAAATACTGATTATAGTGAACAATAAGCATCAGTTGTGTTAGACTTAGGTTATAAAAATAAACATCTTGTTGTGTTTGCTTATTTCAATATATAATTCATACTGAAAAGAAAAGCATTGATTTTGGAGGAACTTCTGTAGATTGTAAATATAGCCGTTTTCCTAATAGCAAACTAACAGCATTGGCCAGTGGAAAATATTAGACTACTGGCAATTGCTCAAATTTCAGTGACATGTACCCATGCATGCGTGCATAGACAATATCTCGGCTGTAACATTTTTAAAGCATATCAAAATATTTAAAGTTGAAACTTGCTTAGGCATACTTACTTTTCCAAAACCCAATTCTCTCATGTTGGATTGAGTGCCTTTCTCTACTGCTATGATGAAGTGTCCTACACTCGTACTTGAGTTGGCAGAAAGCTGTAACAGCAGGTACTTGAGTGGCCCCACTGCTGATCCATATGCTGCTTCAATTACCTCTCCTTCAGGTCACTGCATACATGTCAATAATGGGTGACAAAATGAAGGACAGCTCAGCAACCTTCTCTGTATGTGCCAGAGGCCATTGCTACCTCTGTCATTTCCAGAGAATTTGTTGCTCTACCCAGCACCAAAATAACTGATGAAGCCAGTGCCAACATGGCTGTCTGAGGAGGTAGCAAGTGCTTTCTCCCTCTCTCTTGTGTGATGCGTAAATCTGTTTTTTTGGGGGGGGAGTCACCAGTTAGTTGATTTCTGGTGAAAGGTTGCTGACTCTTGATCTAGGGCCGTGTTGGTGAACCTATGGAATGTGTGCCGGAAGCGGCACGCAGAACCATCCCATGCAGAATGCATGGCCTCGCTGGCTCCTCTTCTGCGTTCCTGTGCACACACATGCTCCGGTCAGCTGGCCTTCACGCACGCGGGAGCACCGAAATCCAGAAGAGCAGTGCTCCGTCGTGCATGCGCTCTCTGGCACCCAAACTTTCGGGTTTCTTTCGTGGGCATGCACAACGGCCAGCTGTTCGTCAGTTGCGCCTCTGCACTGGAAACCGGAAGTTTGGGTGCTGGCACGTGCATGCTCGATGGAACTCTGCCCTTCCAGGTTTCGGCGCTCCCGAGCGCGTGAAGGTCAACAAGGCCGTGCGGTCCAGGAGGGGTGGTTTTGCGTGCCATTTCCGGCACACAGGTCGGCACACGGTGACATGAAAGGTTAGCCATCACTGATCTAGGGCTTTTATATTAGGGCAGTTATGTTAAAATTATTTGCAAACTTGTAAATCTAGTATAATTCAAACAGGGAGAAAATATCTAGTTGCATCTGTAGAACCTGAACAAAAAACTAAGTTTTAGGGACAATTAGGGGGGGGAAAAACCAAATCAGAGCTCCAGAAAAGCTGCTACTTTTTATAATATTCATGTAAAAAAAATGTTAAGGAAGCAGAAGAAAGAGTGTTAGTCGTAGTGAATGAGTGGAAACAGGTATAATACTTGGGCAGGGCATCTACCAGGCACAAGTACATCAAAGAAATGATAACATTAGAGCCCAAATGAAGGAAAGACTTTTCCAACTTTATGCAGTATAAAATAGCATGTCTGTTGAGGCATCTTTTGAAAAAGACTTGATTCAAAGTACGATAAGTAGCCGTCCATCTGGTTCCACTTTTAAAATTATTTGTTCGTTTAAGTAGAGCTACAGTACAATATTGAGTACAGCTGGAACTTGATGATCACTGATTAACTGTACCTTCAAATATAATTATTAAATTGCTTATTGATGAAGATATTTTATATCTTGATTAAAGTACCTCATTAACTGATTATAAGAATGTATATTAGCTGATTTTTTAAAAAGTAACTTTTCTAGCTTAGGGCATCTTTTTATAGGCTAAATATATTATGCATAAGAAAACAGTGTAACATGCCAGGATTGAAATAGGAAGAGCCTCTAGTACAGTGGACTAAAGCACTGTTATTAACATCTACTGCTTACAATTACTGCAAGTTCAAATCTCACCAGACTCAAGGTTGACTCAGCCTTCCATCCTTTCAAAGGTAGGTGAAATGAGGATCCAGATTGTGGGGGCAATAAGCTGATTTTGTATAAATATACAAAAGTATAAAGGCTATTGCTTAACGCATTTTAAGCCGCCCTGAGTCTCCGGAGAAGGGCGGCATATAAATTAAAGCCAAAAAAAAAATATTTACATAGCATTGAAGGCTTATTTTATATCTGGCAGTTTAATTTTATAGGATTGGCAGAGTTTTTCTTCAGTATTTTAACAGATTGAATGGTCAAAAGAGCCTTCAAACTATGCTGAACCATTGTGGTTCAATGACGGGCACACATTTTAAAAAACATGAAAGAAATTGCAAATGGAATCAGTTTCTCATGAAAGGATGCAGATTATTTCATTCATAGGCTTACTAATGGTCTCTCTCCATTTGCAAATTGCTCTTATACATTCAGATGTCTTATTTCACAATCCATCATTAGGGAAGTCCATAGAGCAAGGTCAATTTTGAGTGTTCCTACCGAGTACCTTCCAGTACTGAATATCCAAAGAGCTGTTCCCCTCTAATATCGAAGTTGTTTTATTACCAGCTAAATGTTCTCTGTGTTACCTGTGAATGAGGGCATTGTGACATTTTAGCAGCTGATTTGATTGAACACAGATGTGAACTATGCTCCATGTGGAGAAGATCCAGAAGGGAAAGATCTTGGCGTGCGGTTCTCATTTTAAAGGAGTACATATGATTGAATGGAAGCCGAATGTCTCAGACCCACCACCAGAATAGGTGAATAAATGTATCATTTATCCATCTGCCCTTCCTGTTGCAAAGGTCAGAAGCTCTAAAAATTAGCAAAGAGTCTGAGCAGCTTTGTCGGCATGCTGTTTATGGAGAGCTACCACACAGGCATCAATTTGCATTAGACTTACACAAGCAATGTGTACATTTTTTTTCCCTGTACAGGTTTCGCATCAGACATTCCCAAAAGAGCCACCAGCCGGAAGTCAGCTTCCTTTAGCTGGATGTGCATTCCTTCAATAATTTAAGGAACTGCTCTGAAAAATATAAATGTTCTGAAGTTTGCATAATTATTAAGAACAGCTGGGCCAAAAAGATGGAGAAGCAACAATCAAGGGCAATTTCTGGAAAGAAAAAAACTGGCAGTGGAAAGACATATTTCTATTTTCGTTTAGGTTATTCAGATACCATGCTAAGCTATACTTTGTTTTAAACATGGTTTCCTATGTTGCTGCAGTTAGAAAGGTGTTTTTTTTTTTTAACATTCTGACAACAAAATCTGTCTTTCTGTAACTTAAGTCCATGATTCCCACATTCTGGGATGATAGAAAATAAAGAAAAACCTCAGGTTTTTTTTTCTATTTCTCTTCCGGTCTTGTGTTTTCCATCATTGCTCTTCTTTCTTTTGCAGTTTGCCTGAATATATTTCAAAATGTAGTGCCAGAACTAGGCACAAGGGTGAAAGTGCAGTCTAATGAATGCAAAAGAGAAGGAAATACTACTTCCTGTGATTTGGAAAAAGTGTTTCTGTTTATTCATTACTTATTCATTAAACAAATTTATATAACTCACACACTAACTCACACACAAGTGATTCTATGCATCTTACAACATTGTAAAGGTTTTAAAATCCATTATAATATCTATCTATCTATCTATCTATCTATCTATCTATCTATCTATCTATCTGTATCTATCATCTATCTATGTATCTATTGATCGATCGATCATTGTCTGTCTGTTTGTCTGTTTGTCTATCTATCATCTATATCTTATCATATCTATCTATCTATCTATCTATCTATAGCATATGTATATGTATGGGTAGTATGGGTATGGGTATGTGTATGGGTGTGTGTATATACCTATACACACATAATTCTGATGGCTGATCTCAAAAGAATATATATATTCTTGGGGCTTTTCAGAAAAGCAGCAGCAGGCGGTGGGGGGAGAGAACCAACCATACTTCGAGGGGGAATCATGTTCCATAATGGAGAGGCCACTACCAAGAAGGCCATTTTTTGTGGTTCCACCAGATGGAACAGTCCCTAATCTATGGGACCCACATAACATGGCCTGCCTTTCCACCTTGGTGGGCTGAATAGATGCAATATGATAAATAAGTAAATCAGAACAATATTAGGTCAACCCATAATAAAAGCAACAGAAAATAATAAGTTGTACTTTTCTCCAGCTGGTCTGTTTTGCCTGTTTATCATTTGTATTAGTTTTGAAAATTCCCATAGGAAATAAAGTCTGGTGTAGGCTTTAAAAGACAAATAGGAAACATTTTGAATGCAGACAGTACTGACTTTGTACTAGCACGCTTCCTGTATTTTAGTATGTAAATCATTGTTGTAAATCCAAGGGATGTGGATTTAGTCAAGGCAAGCTCTGAAAGCATTTCAGGAGCCACCTCAGTTCTGGCCCTGATAGTTCAATGGTTGTGCAAGTTCTCATCATCAAGTGCCTCTGTTCTTTCCTGCTGTTTGGAAGATCTCTCATAATTTGTAAATGAATTGTGTCCAAAAATGTTTAAGGAAGTGAGGCCTTTATGAATTATATATCTATAAGGCTAGACAGAGTTTTAGTGTGTGATATAATTTTTTATTTATTTATTTAATTTGATTTATATGCCACCCTTCTCCGGAGACTCAGAGCGGCTTACAATGCGTTAAGCAATAGCCCTCATACTTTTGTATATTTATACAAAGTCAGCTTATTGCCCCTACAAACTGGGTCCTCAATTTACCTACCTTAGAAAGGATGGAAGGCTGAGTCAACCTTGAGCCTGGCGGGATTCGATCTTACTTTAATTGCAGACAGCTGGTGTTAAATTACAGAGCTCTGCCTGTTGAGCTATTCAGGCTCCTTGATCTAATTTAATCTCCTAATCTCAGCCCACAAGCCAATCACCTCCCAACTACAGACAAAAACTCAATTCCTGTGGTTTCCTCATGAGGAGTAACTATCCAGAGCACAAGCGGGCAATTTCCTAACTCTCCTTTTCTGGAAAGAATTTTGTTAGCCAGAACCTGCCACCCGGCCACTGATCTTTGCTGTGGTGCTATCCCCACTTATGGAGACACTTGCAGAGACATTTAATCCACCATAGACCCTCACCTCCTGTTTCTTTCCCATCTCATTGGAAGCAGTGGTGAAATCTGAATTGGTTTACTACCGGTTTGCTGGCTGCGCATGCACAGTGTGCACCATGCACCCAATGTGAGGTGCGCACGCGTAGTGCACGCCAAAAGGAGGCATGTGGTAAGTAGAACAGCGCGTGAGGGGGGTGATCAGCTGTGGCATGCAATCTTTTTTTTTACTTTTAAAAGCATTGCTTTTAAAAGTAAAAGAAAGCCTCTGATGATCGCGCAGGTCAGCTGGGCATGGGGGGTGGGCGGGGCAGGGATTTTTGCTACCGGTTCTCCAAACCACCCGCCGCCATTGCTACCGGATCAAGAGATCCAGTCCGAACCGGGAGCATTTCACCCCTGATTGGAAGCCATTGCCCACTCTACTTAAACTTGCTCTCTACTGTTATACATTACTTAGTTCTGCATTGGATAAAGGGATTCTTTGTTCTTCAACTAAAACTAGGATAGCTGCTGTAAAAAAATTCTCTTTTTCATTGATAGGGAAAGATTTTACCTGATTTTTTTTTCTGGGGGAACCAAATACTGCCTCAACTGTATTGTATTGTACTGTATTGTCTTTAGTTCATCTAGTCCAGCTCTCTGAATATACAAGAATTTTCTTTCAGGTGCTGAGCATGCTCAGACAGTATTTTGTTTGCTTGCTTGCTTGCTTATTTGTTTTCAGAAGGGTTTGGAAATTCAAAGTTGTTCACAGATAGATAATGTCTATGATTTATCTCCTGGACATGAATAAGAATCTCCTGAACATGAATAAGATATCCTGGACATGAATAAGAATCTCCTGGACATGAATAAGAAATTCAAGAATTTCTTCTTTTGGAGGAGATAATGGCTTAGGCTTCCACCCTAAGGCAGATTCCATATTGAACGATCTTGACCCAGCTTCTGCTTTTAATCCACCCCATGCCCTTGTCAAAAAAAAAAGTTTTTAAAAGCCAGATGTGATGGCAAATTAGTTCTGGAAACAGATTCTCTTCCTTGAGTGGTTTGATTTGGGGGGGGGAGGGCTGAGATTTATTTCTCCCTGCATGTGCTTTTGTGACTGTCTGTATTTGGTGAGCTGCAGTTTGTACAGCTGTCCATTCTCCTGCTTAATATGGGGTCTTAAAATAAAAACAAACAAACGGATATTCAAAAAAAAAATCACCCAGCATGGAGACACCGAGAAGTATTTGTTCCTGCACTTTAGCTAAGAGAATACTTCACTGGTCCCATGCATTGATTCTCTCCTATGGTTAAAAGAGCTGGCTGTCTCTGCAATTAAAAGAAAACTGCATCAGGGGATTGATTGTTTGAGTTCTAGTTACCCAAAATAAAAACAGAAACAACAGCTAATTCATGCTCAGTGCACAGCCAGGGATCCAGAACAAAATTCAGGAACAGTAGGAAGCCTTGCCTTAGTAATAAAGTATAACGTGTAAAAGTCATCAATGTGTTTCTTGTACACATTACAATTATGAGTTCTAATTTTGTTCACTCCTATACATTTTTAATAAGAGGCACCGACAAAATGTTGAAGTGGCTGAATTTTAGAATAACCATGCAGAGAAACAAACCTGCCATGGGGATATAGAACATCCCCTTCATTACTTACGTACAAATCAAATTCTTCATATTGTAGGCAGCAACAAAGGCATATCCTCTGAGAATCATCCCATAATTTGCCACTCCCCATCTGAAAAATGATTGCTATTTCTGAGATCAGCCGACTGTTTTCATGAAGAGTTTCGAAGCTACGTAGTAGAGATGCAGGAAATCCTCCTATAAGTTTCAAATAATTAAGATTCAAATGACTGAAGTTCTGGATGGGTCTTGAGATCACCTTGCCTCATACTGTATCTGTAGGTAATTGAGTTAGCCATATCTAAGAGACAAATAAATGTTTATTATATCCTGAAACCCCTAGCTTCTCCACTTGCTTTTTTAAAGGTAATAGATAGTGGGAGGAGGGATGCGATGGCTCAGTGACTAAGACGCTGAGCTTGTCAATCGAAAGGTCGTCAGTTCAATGGTTTGAATCCCTAGTGCCACGTAACTGGGTGAGCTCCCGTTACTTGTCCCAGTTTCTGCCAACCTTGCAGTTCGAAAGCACATAAAAAAAGCAAGTAGAAAAATAAGGACCACCTTTGGTGAGAAAGTAACAGCGTTCCATGCGCCTTTAGCGTGTAGTCATGCCGGCCACATGAACACGGAGACATCTTCGGACAGCGCTGGCTCTTCGGGTTTGAAATGGAGATGAGCACCACCCCTAGAGTCGGGAAGGACTAGCACATACGTGCAAGGGGAACCTTTACCTTTACCTTTAGATAGTGGGAAAGATCTGAATTCTAAAATAATGCTAGCTAGAGTAGACACTCCAGGGCTCAGTCTGCTCTTTTTATGATGAGGTTTATAGCAGCAGATTCTTAAGATCAGAAACAGGTGAGTGACATATAACCCTAGGGCTGAAAGGGATCTCTCAATCTCTTTTCTGGGAAATTGGAATTGCTTTCTGGTCAGTATTGCAAAAATTATATGTACAGTTTTTTATTCTTTTGAGATAGGTTATACATGGAAATTACAATATAAGCCCTACAAAAAGGCTGAACATAATTTCAAATAAAAAATAACAATGAACCAAACCAATTTTACAAAAACATCTCATTCACCAGGGATTCTCTGGCTTTCCAAGGTTTAACTTTAACCCCTGGCCACAAATCCTGATCTAAAATTTTTCTTTCTGTTTGTCAGATGGTCCATCAAATCTATTTAAATTGAGCCTAATAATTAATCTTCTCATTTATTTTGCTTTCTTTTCCTCTTTTTTTTTTTTTTTTTTTTGGCATAGGTACCTCAGGGATTTACCAGGGACCTAACAGCCTGACGGGTTCTGCAGGGTTCAGCACAGGGTTGCACCAGGTACAACTTCATTTTTTTAAAGTATGAAAGGATGATTCTTTGAAAATTGAAAATATAGGTCACCTTTCCTTTCCAGCCTCTTAAGTTGCCATCAACTAGTCATTATGAAAATGAATGATAAAATATCTTAGAATCAAGATTAATAACAGAATATTCAGCTGAGAAAAGTCAAGCAAAATTAAATGGTGAAAACAGCAGAAAAACAAAGAGCAACACATTAAAACTTACATACATACATACATACATACATACATACATACATACATATATAATATATCATATATCATATCATATCATATCTTAATATTTGGAGACCAAAACAGTAGCATGCATGTGGACACCCACAGAGCACAATAGCTTGACAGGAAACCTAGCAACAACTGCTCTCAAAATTATTTCCTTCTCTTTTCCCTCCCTCTACCTCCCTCTCTCCCTTACCCTTCTCTTCCTGCTCTGGCCAGCCTTGGTCCTTGGTCAACACTTACTGAATGCAATGATGAAAGCATTTCACACAGTATTGTATGAACAGCTTAAAAAAAGAAGAACTAGAAGTTTCCATCATCATGTAAAGTTGTTTCTTTGCCATGCTTGGTTTTACCTGCTTACAGACAAAGACTTAAAACCATGAAACCAACAATTAAATCATTGAAGACTTGGACTGAGGAGGCAAAGCTAAAGCTACAGGCTTCCCTTGACTGCACTGATTGGAATGTGTTCAAAGATACTGCTGTAGACTTGGATGAACTCACATATACTATAACATCATATGTCAGTTTTTGTGAAGACCTATGTGGGCCGACCAGAAACCTAAGAATATACAGTAATAATAAACCTTGGTTCACAGCTAAACTTGAGCAGCTATATCGTACCAAAGAGGAAGCATACAGAAAAAGCGATAGAATGCTGTACAATCAGGCCAGAAACATATTAACAAGGGAGATCAGAGCAGCAAAAAGAAGCTATTCTGAAAAGCTAAGGGATCAGTTCTCAGTCAGCAAACATGTGGAAAACTCTTAAAAATATCACCAGTTACAGCAAACCTCCATCCCATGCTGAAGGAAATCAACAACTGTAGGTTTGAGAGAAAACTACTGCCACCCATCTCCACAATCCCCATCTCAGACACACCAACATCAGCCAAGCCTCCTACAAGCTACCCCATCCCATTGGGCCCACCACCTCTGGTGATTACAGATAATGAGGTCTATTTCGCAGACAAAAGCCAGGAAAAGCACCACACCCAGGCAAGATAACTCCTTCTTGCTTAAAAACTTGTGCTGACCAACTGTCCCCCAACTTCACCCCCATCTTTAATAAATCTCTAGAGATGTGCTATTTTCCTTCTTGCTTCAAATGCTCTACTAGCATCCCAGTGCCAAAGAAACCCTTCATCAAGGAACTGAATGACTTCAGACTGGTTTTTCTAACATCTGTAGTCATGAAGACTTTTGAAAGGCTGGTGCTAATTCACCTGAAAACCATCACGGATCCGCTGTTAGACCCCTTGCAATTTGCCTACCGAGCAAATAGATCGACAGATGATGCTGTTAATATGACTCTTCACTACATCCTACAACATCTTGAATCTCCAAAGACCAATGCAAGGGTCCTCTTTGTAGACTTCAGCTTAGCATTCAGTACCATCATTCCAGATATTCTTCTAACTAAACTAAATCAGCTAGTTGTACCTGACCACACTTGTAAATAGATCATAAGCTTCCTAACAGACAGGAAGCAGCAGGTGAAGATAGGCAAAATCACATCAGATACCTGTACAATTAACACAGGAGCCCCCAGGGTTGTGTGCTCTCTCTAGTTCTCTTCCTATATACCAATTACTGCATCTCAAAAGATCCCTCTGTTAAAGTACTGAAGTTTGCAGGTGATACAACAGTGATTGGTCTCATTTGAGACAACAATGAATCTGCATACAGACAGGAGGTTGACCAACTTGTGGTGCAACCAGAACAATCTTGAACTAAATACACTCAAAACTGTAGAAATGGTGGTAGATTTTAGGAGAAAGCCTCCTATACTACCACCTCTTACAATACTAGACAACACAGTATCAACAGTAGAGTCCTTCAGGTTTCTAGGTTCTATCATATCTGAGGACTTAAAATGGACACCTAACATCAAAAACATCATCAAAAAAGCACAACAAAGAATGTTCTTTCTGCGCCAACTCAGAAAGCTCAAACTACCCAAGGACTGCTGGTTCAGTTCTACAGAGGAAACTTCAACTCTGCAACCAAACAAGACAAACACAGACTTCAGAGGATAATTAGAACTGCAGAAAAAACAATTGCTACCAACCTGCCTCCCATTGAGGACCTGTATACTGCACGAGTCAAAAAGGGGGCTGTGAAAATATCTACAGACCCCTCACATCCTGAACATAAATTGTTTCAACACCTACCCTCAAAACGACGCTATAGAGCACTGCACACCAGAACAACTAGACACAAGGACAATTTTTTCCCGAACTCCATCACTCTGCTCAACAATTAATTCCCACAACATTGTCAAATAATTTACTAAGTATTACTATTATTCTTCTCATCCTTCCTATTACCTATCTTCTCCCACTTATGGCTTTAACCATGTTGCTCGTATCTTTACAATTTATATTGTTTTACTGTTTCCTAATATGATTTGATTGCTTATTAGTATCCTATGACTATCACTAAGTGTGGTACTTTATGATTCTTGATGAATATATATATATATATGTACACTGAGAGCACATGCACCAAAGACAAATTCCTTGTGTGTCCAATCACACTTGGCCAATAAAGAATTCTATTCTATTCTGTTTAGGTAATCATCGGTTGGTTCCGTTTTGCTTTGTTTTTTAAGCTTTAATGTATCACATGGCAACTTTTGTGAGTATGAAGCAGGGAGGGAGGGAAAATTATCTTCCTGATTTTGTTTTCCTTTTACAAACTACCTTTTGTGTATGTTCACTCTTGTCTATAAATAAATGGTGTAAGTACATTATATTTAGAAAGGCTATATAAGGAAGGCTGCTGGTTAAGTTGATATAGTAGTCCAAGAATGAAATCACTCCTCTTTTTTTCCTCTTCTTCACACAAATGCTGAAATGAACATTCAAGGCTAAATTCAAGTTCTGTGGGACATAAAATGTTTGAGAATTACACTCCTAAATTCTTTTTCCATAAGCCTTGACAGCAGCTTCCTCGGGAGGAGGGGGGGTGAGATTTAGTCCATGGCAGACTAATTAAAAAGGATTTCAAGAAGAAAACCTCTGCCTCTGTCTCTAGACCTGAGTGAGCAATCACCAGCCCATGGGCTGAATAAAAACCTCTAGATCAGAGGTGGGTTTCAGCAGGTTCTGACAGTTCTGGAGAACCGGTAGGGGAAATTTTGAGTAGTTCGGAGAACCGGTAAATGCCGCCTCTGACTGGCCCTGTCCCCATCTATTCTCTGCCTCCCGGGTCCCAGCTGGGAGGAGATTTTGCAGTAACCTTCCCCTGGAGTGGGGAGGGAATGGAGGTTTTACAGTATCCTTTCCCTGCCACGTCCACCAAGCCAAGCCATGCCCACCAAGCCACACCCACAGAACCAGTAGTAAAAAAATTTGAAACCCACCACTTCCCTAGATATATTTTTGCACCCCCCACACACATAGAGAGTCTGTAGATCTTTAAATTTGTACTTCAACTATGAGAGATGACCAGAATAAAAATCCCAGAAATCTATTCCATAAATGCACAACTTTTCTATATTAGCTGCCTACAGGATGTTTTGCTTGCATAGAATAATTAGAATTATATGGCTACAGAAACTGTTGGAGTTGTCAGAAATGGCTAAACTGACCATTTCGATAAAAGAAAAGAACATAAGTACTTTTGCTGCTACATGGAGACCACTTCTGGACTTTGTGCTTGAGGTGGAAAAAAAATGAAACTTTGATTTTGGGTTTTACTGATTAGATTGATTTGTTTTTATAGAAATGGCTAGTTTATATTATTATGGAAAAGTAAAAAGTTGAGGTTCGATGTTAATGCTTTATTTTATTGCAACAGACAGAAGTCAATGGGTTTTTTTTCTTTTCTCCCTCCCCACTTTCACTTCTCTTTCCCCTTTTGCCCCATACTGTGTCTCCCTATTTGCTTTTGTAATTTTGTATTTTATTCTATAATCTAATCAAATGTTTAAAGATGACTAGTGCAAAATATATATATAAAGATAAAAAAAGAATAATTAGAATTATGTCTCTTCTTTCAAAGGACTATTCTTCATATCCCAGCTTCACACAAAGCCAGTATTCACAGTATTACAACTCTTCCTACAGTTCATCATATATGTCTGCAAATAACATTAGCCCATCAACCATCCCAACGTCACCTTATTCTGTCCAAGAGTCATCACACAACGTTAGCAGTCAGAGCACTGAATCACTTCCTGGTAAGGGCTTCGAACTAGAAATGTATTTTTCATTATTGAATTTGTATATCAATCTCTTAAACCTTAATTTCAACCAGGACTTGGGTGCAGATCCTATTTTTAGTGGCAAGTGGGACTTAATTTTGCTATTTAAGAATAACGATATGTGAAATATTTTTTTGTAACATTTTTCTGTGATTTAAAATAACCAGAAGAAAATTTACTTTTCATTTACTTTTGTGATTTTCCCTAAAATAATCATTATTGCATTTCTTTTAAAAATGCATTTCTGTACCTATAAATATATAATGATATTGCATTTCCCCGAAAATAAGACCCTGTCTTATATTTTTTTGAACCCCGAAATAAGCGCTTGGCCTTATTTTCGGGGAGATCTTATTATTTTGGAGTGCGTGGAGCAAGATGGGGCTCCTCTTGCCATCTTACCTGATTTCGAGCTCTGTCTCCCTAACCCTAACCAGAAGAAATGGCGGGGACCGGCTGCGGATGCGTTTAAATATTTTCAGGGAGGGCTTATTTTCAGGGGAGGGCTTATTTTCAGGGGAGGGCTTTTTTCAGGGAAGGGCTTATTTTCAGAGGGAGGGCTTATTTTCAGGGGAGGGCTTATTTTCAGGGGAGGGCTTATTTTTGGGGAGGGCTTATTTTTGGGGAGGGCTTATTTTCAGAGGGAGGGCTTATTTTCAGGGCATGTCTTATTTTCAGGGAAACACTGCATTATTTGCAAACTACACAGTGGTCTCTGTATTATGGTAATGATGATACCAGGCTAACATCACAAAGTATAAACAAAGACTTGGTCATTCACTGATAGTTATCTATATGCTGAGAAATAATAAGAAAAGCTAAAGAATTGGCAGAAAAATACAACTTTTTCATCCCTTTGCAACAGAGAAAAAAAATCAGAACTATTTTACGAACTTATGTCTGTAATTTCTGCTGTTAGAATGAATGTTGCTTTGATATTTTGGGCACTCTGTTGAAACAGCCTAAGAATAATAACTTAGGATGTTGCTTTAAGTCAGATTCCTGTTATAGGTGAATATACAACACCGGTAAAAGGCATAGAATCTGACAGACAGCACAGGGGAACTGACGGAAAACTACGAGGACGATCAAAAAGAAGCAGTGACCCATCCCCGGCAGGAGACACTGATATTGAGGTAAGAGTAATAAAGGTTGCTTACCCCCTTTCTTTGATGCTTAAATCATTTTCAGCCTTCAAACACCTAAAGTATATATGAATAACTTCATATGACTAAAGGCCAGTTTTTCTTGTTCTGGACAGCTTTTCTCAGTGTAGTATTTTTATTTCTAAGGATGACTTTGCACTAGAGAGCCATGCTTTGCTTTATATCATGCTAATATTGCAATTGAAAAGGAATTCATTAAAATTTATGGGAAGGATGGTGGCAAACATCAAATGAGATGCTTATTAATTTGGTGGAGACCATGAGCATTGCACTGGGATCCGAAACATATTTGATAGCAGCCCTTGTCTTCACCTTTTTGTTTTAAATGAAAGAGAAAGGAATGCATCTAATTTAAGCCTCAAGTGATTTTTTTAAAAAGCGATACATTATTTATTGATGTGACATTCAATATTCAAAGGGGCTAATGCTTTAAAATAGTCACAGTAAAAATCAGAGGGAAGATGAAGGGAAAATATAGACAAGGAAAAAAAGGTGAAAATTTCAGAAGCATTATTGCAGTTATAATAGCAATAGCACTTAGACCTATATACCACTTCACAGTGCTTTACAGCCCCCTCTAAGCAGTTTACAGAGTCAGCATATTGCCCCCAACAATTTGGGTCCTCATTTTACCGACCTCGGAAGGATGGAAGGCTGAGTCAACCTTGAGCCGCTCAGAATTGAGCAGTGAGTTAGCTCTGCAGTACTGCATTCTAATCACTGCGCCACCACAGCTCTATAATAGTAGATTGAGACTAGGAAATTGTTTTAATTACTTTTTTAAAAAGGTTGTTTTTGTTTGTTTGGGCTTAGTCTTTTGGAGCAGTTTAAAATAAATAAGGGTGGCATCTCAAGGAAGCATTCTTCTAGGACTCTGACAGCAAGAGGAAGGTATAAGAAGAAAAGGGTGAGATATTTTAGGAACAGGAAATCTTCAAATAGCTGAGGTAATGCCCCACACAAGCAAGATCACTGAGAGGAAGCAAAGAGGTTGTTCTTTACATAGTTATGTAATCCAAAATTAGTGTATTTCTGCCAGTAATTGGTGTATTTTTCTCTATTTTTCCACCCTTCTGTTTTCTATGACAGCGTGTGTTTGTATGGGACTTGGACGAGACGATAATTATTTTTCACTCCTTACTCACGGGAACTTTTGCCTCCAGATACGGGAAGGTACTGTTGAGTTCACTTGTGTTATTTTCTAACATTATTGTTTGTCCAATGAAAATTGTAAGGGCAAAGTAATCAGAATCCTAAACACTGTTACTCATCTGATATATCAATGAAGGTTCTCTGTCATCCAGGTTGTCTGAAAGTTGAGTTATGGCAACAGGACTTACTTTAAATATATACTTGTACTTGGATAGAGTTGTATTTGAAAAGTCAAGCTCATAGTTTGAACTTAGTACTGGATTCATCTTTAAACAAGGACAGCTAGATTTCAGCAATGAGCAGGAACATTTGTTTTATTATTTATTTAATTTTATGCTCCTACCCCATCTCACTGATAGTGACTCTGGACGGCTAATAATATGGTAAACAGTAAAAATAAGTCAGATAATTAAAATAAAGGAATTATATAAAAAAAGCTAAAATATAAAATGATAGGTAGTCTGGGAACGGGCATCTTTTCTACCCAGTCAGCCACCCCCAATATAGCAGGCCCTGTCGGGGTCCCAGGCAAAGCAGAAGAGCCAAATTTTCAGACTCTTCCAGAAAGCCAGGAATGTGGGGGTGAACCTCAGTACCAACGGGAGAATATTCCAGAAGCGGGGCCACAGCTGAAAAGGTTCTTCTCCTAGACTCTGCCAACCACAATTATTTGGCAGACAAGATCCAGAGTAGGCTCTTACTGCTGGAATGAGTGGGGCAGGCCAGGGGTGAAATCCAGCAGGTTCTGACAGGTTCTGGAGAACCGGTAGTGGAAATTTTGAGCAGTTCGGAGAAGCAGTAGTGGAAATTTTGAGTAGTTCGGAGAACCAGCAAATACCACCTCTGATTGGCTCCAGAGTGGGGTGGGAATGGAGATTTTGCAGTATCCTTCCCCTGGAGTGGGGTGGGAATGGAGATTTTGCAGTATCCTTCCCCTCCCACGCCCACCAAGCCATGTCCACCAAGCCACACCCACAGAACCGGTAGTAAAAAAAATTGGATTTCACCACTGGGGTAGGCTAATCCCTCATTGGGATGAGATGGCTTCAAAGATACCCAAAGGGCATGAGTTTCAAAGTTTAGGCTCAGAACAATTATTAATTTATTTATTCATGTTTCACACTTCTTAACCACCCGTCTCCCTCAGGAAGAGGCTCTGGGTGGTGGGCTCATGCCTAGAAAATTTCAATGTGTTTAAAGTTTGCATATCTTAATTACTTTATCTCTGGTTTAGACTTCTCTACCACAATCTGAGGGCTACCATAGAAAAATTGGATTGCAATGCTATGCCAGATTATTGATTGGAGTTGTTTTAGAGAGGTTTGCAACCCTGTCTTCAAGCTCATTGCTAGACACCAATCATTGCTGGTTTAAAAGCCAGCATTCTCTCATATACGCTTACCTTGGTCTTTAAGAGCTTTAGAAAAGCCTGAAGGAATTAGGAACACTAAACTGTCAGAAGAAAAGACACAGGTAGAATATGACAGTACTATTCAAATATCTAAAAATATGTCACACAGAAAAAAATTAAGATTACAGAGTACTCTTGTACTAGATTAAAAATGCAAAATAATAGATTTAAATGACCAGAAGAGATTGCAACTGAATAAGAGGGGGGGGAGCTTACTGCCGATCAGAGCATGTGGACAATAGAATTTGACCAAATCAGCTCTATCTTTGCTGCCTCAGTGTTGACTTGTGCTTGAAGCAAGTTTTAGTATGGAGGTTAAGATTATAAATTTTGTATGTTAAATTTTTATTTGCTTCGGCCATCTTTCCCAAGGCCCCTCCTTCTTCCTTGAAGTCAACATCTGCCATCCTGACTCATTTGACCATTCCTTGCAGATATTCCTGCATGCAATGTACTTCTGCATCGCTTTTCTGCAATGCCTAAGATTATCCTTTGTATTATCCTAAGGAGGTTGGACATATTTCTAAATGTATGATCTCTATAAAATTCCTGTCAATTTTACAGAAAAACTCACAACATCCTAGACCAATCCAACATTACAGAGATGGCTTATTAAAAATATTACTCAGGTTTAAAATTATTACCTTTTTGTCGCTGTTTACCAAAAGGATGTAATTAGAATCTTCCTGCAGAGATTTACAAATGTGTCTAAAACCTGTTTCACAATTTTTTGTTTTTGGAAATCAGATGTTGACAATGTGGTGTAACTTCAGGCATATTCTTTGCTCCCAGATATCAGATGCAAATTTGACTTCACCACAAAATAATTGCAGTTTTCCAGCATACAACATTTAACTGGAGGATTTCTCTGCAAATTTATAATTTGTATAATTATATTTACGATTGTATAATTGAATTATAATGTGTATAATTCACAGCTTTTACACATCTACAAGTTTCACAAAGTATGAAGAAAAAGTAGCAGAAGTAATCAGGTCTTAACTTGTGTAACACTTTTTTTACTGATAAAGAGACAATAAGTTCATTCTCTTTTGATATTACATTATGTTCCTTCTTTCATGTGGTATGGAAAAGGTTATTTGCTATTTATTATTTACTTGGCAGTTATTTAAATAGACTTGACTATTGCAGCAGTGACTGCAGAAATACGATTTGACATCATTTTATGGTTCTACCAGCTGCTGTAGCTTTATTATACCTATAACAATTGGGATAAGTAAACTGAAGCTGAGATTTATTGCCCTCTTTAAGATATGAACACATGTAAAAAAATTCAAAATGTTGATGATACAGAAACCTTCTGAACCCTTTTAACGGACTCTACCCTTTCCCTCTGAAAAGAGAGCACATTTGTTTCAAAGTTTAGTTGCTTCAACCTTAAATGCTCCAGCAGCTCCTACAAATGAAATATATTATACATTGTGCTTAACATAACACAGTACAGGTACTCCTTAACTTATGTCCACAATTGGGACTGGAATTTATTTATTTAAAACATTTATGTTGACCCCCATCTTCTAATTCAGAAGTCCCCGATCCCCGGGCCACACCCCATTTAATATCAGGCCACAGCTCCACTTGCACAAGCAGCAGGTGAGCGTGTGCATGCTTGTGTGCATGCACTGTTCCACTTGTGTAAGGAGTGGGAAAGCACGCATGTGCACAACTCTATTTGTGCAAGTGGCAGGCGCACATGCCGGCCACTTGCACAAATGGAGCTGTGCATGACTTCCCCTCTTCCCCCTCACCACCGGTCCTCAAAGTTGGAAAGGTTGAGGACCACTGTTCTAACCAATTCTAGGCAACCCAATCAAAAATCTGAGTCATTGAGTGAAGCAGTTATGAAGCAAGATGTCACATGACCGCTTCTCTGAACAACTGCAATCCTGGCACCCGGATATGGTTATGTGATCTTGTGGGTCTTAGGCCAATGAAATTTGAGATAAGGAGTATGTTGATACCTCAGGAGAGTGGGGGAGACCCTGGAAGGCCCATCACAGGCTACAATGCCCAGTGTGGAAACTGGGAGGCCTTGGCCAGCCACTGGGCCCACTGGTATGCATAAACCTGCTGTGGTCCACATGACCTCAGTTGGCTACAGGGCCAACTGGGATGCGGAAACCTGTTGCAGCCTTAGCCTACTCCCTGCCTTACTAAACCCAGGATGCCTGTGCCTGCAACCCAGCTCACCAGGATCAGGAAGATTAGGTAGGATAGCATTGTTTGGGGACTTCATAGATATGTCAGAGAGACTTTGAATCCTGTGGATATTATGCAGGGGTAAGCTTCAAAAATTTTAGCAAGGGGTTCTCTGCTCGATTGCTGGGTGGGCATGGTCAGGGTGGGCGTGGCCTAGTTGGCCTCCTGCACCATGGGGGGGGGTTTGCCCTCCCCGGGCTCCGAAGGCTTTCCTCGAGCCTCTGGGAGGGCGAAAACAGCCTCCCCAGGCTCCGGAGGCCTTCTGGAGGTCAGAAACTGGCCCGTGTTTGGTCTTCCTGAACTTCTGGTAGGCTCGTTTTTTGCCCTCCCCAATCCTCCATGCACGCCCTGCACTTACCTGCATCCAAAACGGGCCGCTTGGGGACTCCTGGGAGGGGTGGGGTGGAGTGGGTGGGGCCAGCCAGGAGTCGGATTTGGGGATTCTCCAAACTGCATAGAATCTTAGCTACAGGTTCTCCCGAACCCCTGTGAACCCCCAGCAGCCCACCCCTGATATTATGCTACCACAACACATGCCTGAAATGTCCTCCTTTTGGTCCCTATTGGCAATACATATTGCACTAGTGAAAAACAAGGGGGGCTTCAGAGGAACAGTGCCACCTTGTCAATGGACTGTCATTTCCATGGCATCAAAGAACCCCTCAATTTAGTTCGGTTCAATCTGCTTCGTGCTACAATCACAAAACACTTATTTACAGGTATGAACCAGCCTTGAGCAATATATGTTTTTTAAAAAGTAATAGTTAATGTGCATTTGAAGAAAGGGAGAAATGTATTATTATAAGTCATAAAATAAAACTCATTTCATGGAAGTGACACATGGATGTTTCGCTGGATAAATTTTTTTTAAGAGCTAAGGAAAAGTCCCACTTTGGGACCCAATAGGCAAATCTCATGTCAAGCTCAGCTTTTCCATTAGAACTTGTTAGGCAATGCACTAGGAAATTGTTCTCACACAAAATTACTTGGTAAAGATTATGCAATCCATTTTAATCACTCTATTGAAAAGCAGTATTTCTTCAGACAGGTTGTTACTATACAACAAAAAATAAAGTCAAGGGAAAAGATTTACATAATGATAGAGAAAAGAGAGTTAAGGCAAAAAGTATACAAAGATAAAAAATGAATATATCAAGTACTATGTTCTGCAGGAGATAATTAGCTATTGGTCTTAGAGTATAATCAAAGAGAAAAAAACAAGAAAGACTGAAAAACTTCTTATGCGGAGGTGTTTTTTTCCGCATACAAATGAGTGCATGCGCTCACCTTCCCTTTGCTAGTTGTGGCAACGGTGAACTTACATTAGTTGTGCTAGTTCGCATACTCTTTGTACTCAGTAGGTTTCCCATGCAGATCTTGCAATATAATCCATCATTAATTACACAATGACAGGCATTAGTTCCCCAGTTGCAAAACCAGTATATATTAAAACAAAATCTCTGGACAACTGAGGTCAGCACAAGACTTGTGAACACCTGGTGTGTTTTGACATTGTTCTAAGGTTGTCGTCTTTTCTCTTTTCTGATTTTTGGATCTCAGCAGGTGGGCTAGAAATGGGAAAGTACATTATGCTAATGTTTTTAGTACTAAGCCGCAGAAAAGGAAACACAATCAGAGTGAAGTAATGATTTTCCATGGGAGGAAAAAAAAATCACCTCCTAGTTTTTTAAAATAGCTTCTCGTGCCCATAAGAAAGTTTAATTGTTGGAATTCATCTCTTGTTCATATCCTGAGCCCTTTTGTTCTAGAATCATTTTACATGAAAGTTCTAGAAATTTCTGAAGTTTTACCTGGCAGATATTTTATGGGGTGTGGTGAGCCATTAACTTCACATATATCAGTGGTGTGCTGAGAGTGCAGGAAGGTAGGATAATAATAAAGTGGTGTTAAAATCATAACTCGGTTATTGTTTGTTGGCATATTGTATGGTTTCAATCAGAATAGGCAATTTATGGGTTTTCCAAAATCTTGCAATAAATGGGACATGTCCCAAAGCATAGATTTTAGCTTGTTTCTTTAAGACATGGCATATGTGTACATTGAACATTGTTTCTCCAGTCTGGGCCCTTTTGAGGGGATTGACAGTGCTTTAAGGCTCCTATTCTCATCAGTGCCATGGGACATTTAGAATATAGTGCTGCCAGCACTTGGCCTTTCATTAGCCAGCTTTTCAGCCCATTTGGTGCTGGTACTCTATGTCCTATTTCATGGGAAAGGCATGCTGGGCATTTAATCACCCATGCCAGTGCTCTGGGCTTTGCTTAGGACATCACTGTCACCAACATTCCCTTCAATTGCCTATGAATTCCTGGTGTCTTCTTTGAAACTTCAGCTCTCAGTTTCTTCTATCTTCTTTTTTGACTTTTTTCCAACTCTTCCCTCTTTTCGGTCTTCTTCTTCAACGATGCACAACCAAGCCCCTTTTAAAGGAATGGCTTGCAAACTGGAAAGAGTAGGGGCCCTTGAAGAAAAGGGGAAAGGAAAGATGAAGGGATGGACATTTTCTACCAGTACCTACCCTTCTTTTTATAAATGCTGAAAGTGTCTCAGCAATGGCAGCACTTAGTCTACCTTGTCTGCACCTAAGCAATCTTGGGCTTCTAATAACTGGCTGGAAAACCAGCAGAAAATTTCAGGCTAGATTGGAAAGACAGACAAAGAAGTTCCAAAGTCCAGGAGAAGGTCTGCCACCTGTATAGTGGATACCAAGGGTATATAGTGCCTATACCAAGGGTGTCAAACTCAAGGCCCGCAGGCTGGATCCAGGCCATGGGGTGCTTAGATCTGGCCCTCAGGGCCTCATGCTGGCCCTCCTGAGCTCCATTTTCACTGGTAGAGGGTTACAGGAGGCCATCCAAGTCGAAAACGGAGATTGGGAGCCCATTTTCGCTTGGCAGAGCACTCGGGCCACCAAAGGCACCCCTGACATGAGTAACGTCAAGCTGGCCACGCCCACCCTGGCTACACCCACACCGACCCCCCGAGGTCAAATGCAACCCTGATGTGGCCCTCAATGAAATCAAGTTTGAGACCCCCTGCCCTACACGGTCTTTTTCATGACATTCTTACCAAGCAGGTATTCGAACTTGACAAAGTGTTATCTTTTTGTTACCTATGAGTTAAGAATAGAGTTATATTCTGAATAATCACTTTCTTAAGCACCCTTTTCAAATACCTGTCTCCCTATAATATACTTAACTCCAAATATAAAGCAGGATGGAGTGTAATTTGTCACTGGATCATTCATGAAAAGTTCTCATAAAAATTAGTAGAGTTGAGATTTAATGTGCCGTTACCAAAGTAATTTTGTCTTAAAATTAGTACCTTATCTGAAAAACAGTGGAAATGTTGTTTGAACTTTTACTAGCTAAGACTTTACTTTTACTATTCCTGTACTAGGAAGAAGTAAAAACTGGCACTTGAAAAGTTAATTGTAGGGGGTCAAATCCACTTGTTTGGTTTGTAAAGGTTCTCAATGTTTGAGTTCAGATCAACTTGTCTGCTTCTCCCTTGACCTCTATTAGCCAATTCAGAGTGGCATGTATTCTTTGCTTTGTTTGGGAATTGGCCTAATAAGTATGGGCCCCATCAGAGCTGTACAGACATCTAAAGAGTCCTCCATTCCTTTGACAAACATGAGGCAAAGTGCTTAAGAACATCTGTTTATTTTATTTCTTTAATGAGAAAACCTTCACTCTTCTTCCTGGTTCAGCTGTGTTTATTTACATTTTGTTACTCATGTGTGCTGGGTACCTTGGAATATTAAAAGCCACTGGAGCCTATTAGGGGACACCCCTCCTGAAAAATGAAACTTAGAAGGGAAAGGGGCAGAACAAGCCTTCAAAAGAAAGGCACAATTCTTTGGAACTCTATCAAATAGATTATAAAAATAAATATGCTTTAATTCATAAATTGGCTGGATTAATTCAATATGAATGAAATTTGGGAAGGGTTTTTGTAGGAAGATGGAAATATTTGCTTTAAGCAGATGGAAGCTAAATCATGTATTCAATGCTAAATAATAAAAGCATATAATGAATGCAGGCAGCTTCAAGACATTTTGAATTGGCTGTGACGATAGCACATTTAGCGCAAGATAGCTGGAATAGAATGAGCAGGGGTGTCAAACTTGATTTCATTGAGGGCTACATCAGGGTTGTGTTTGACCTTGGGGGGGTGGGAGGGGCGTGGCCAGGGTGGTCATGGCCAGCTTAATGTCACTCGTGTCGGGGGGCGGCTTCGGGGGCCTGAGTGCTCTGCCAGCGAAAATGGGCTCCCAAGCTCCGTTTCCAGCTGCGACGGCCTCCTGCAGCTGTCTGCCAGTGAAGCATTTGAAAGTATGCTGCATTTTTCCTTCCTCTGTATACAAGAATTTTATATTAATTCTGCTTGCGCCTGTGCCTCCTGGCAACCATTAATTTGCCATTATATGAATTTGTTTTATGAAAAGATTCATGACTGCTTATAAAAAAACAGTTGTCAAAAGAGACCCAGTCTGACTCTTTTATTAACATAAATGATTCCCCTAAGCAACATTTAAAATAAATAATTAGAGAAGAAAGGAATAAATGGCATTGGTGGAGGGAGGTAGAATTTGTTCTGGAACTCAAACAAACTTGCTTAAATACTAAGTGGTATAATTGCTTTCTTATAGTCTCATCAAGGCATAACACTCGACAACTAAAGAATAAAGGTAGCCTATCCTCACTCAGGCATGTGGCAAGCTCTTTTTTCTCCCCCTCCCAATCTCCTTTCTTTCTAGTTAATACAAGCAAACAAACTGGTTCCATTTCCAAGTAATTAAACCAAATTAAAACCATTAAACTCTTTGGTGACAACTTTATTATTAAAAGCTAACCACAAAGATGAGATTTAACTTGGAAGGCCTTGCATTGTGCAGTAATCTGCCTTTCACCTTTGGCTGACACCTCCAAGAGATAAACCCCCCTCCACCCTGCAGAATGGAAATCTGACAAATACGCTTAATTAATGCTTTCTTCCTGGTGGAAAAGTCATTATTTGTTCATGGCATCAGCAAGTACTTGGCAGGAAGGTAGAAAAGTCTGATTGTTTCAATACAAGAGTCGCTGGTGCTTGGAGCTTTTTGTGTGTATGGCTTGTTTTGGTTTTTTTTGAAAGAGATGTAGAAGTTCATGACACAAACATTTGGAATATCAGATGAATTGACACCTGGGTAAGATGGAAGAGCATTCAAGTTTTGGCCATTCACGAATGGCAGCGTACAAGTCCTAACAGTTTACCACTTAAAACCTAAGCCTGACTGTGAATGATTTGGAAGCCCAAACTGAAAAGACAAAGAGTGACTTGCGTTTGAGAGATTGCCAAAGATAAATTTGCCTCCAACTTCCTGTTACAATGTCAGCAGGGGTTGTACTGGTGATGATGGAGGAAGGGGAGTTGGGGAAAAATTGCATGCAGAAGTCCAGCCAAATTGATACAGACAATTTAAAAAACGGAGAGAGAAACCACTAGGTACATTTTAAAACAAATCTAAGCAAATGTTTGTTGGTTGTTTGTTTTCAAAATAAAACTAAGAGCCAAGGTTTCAGAGCCTGAAGTGATTTTGGGACAGCAAGTTTCATAGTCATGCTAATAAACACAAATGAGGAACTCCAACAGAGTGTTGCAAATAGGCCTTTCATGCACTCATATTCTTTAGTTCACATTCACTTTAATCTGTGCAATGGTCTCGCAATGAGTTGAACAATTTTTCTTTTTTTCAGTAAGAGGAGCTTCAGGAACTTAATAAATGTTCCCCTTCAAGCTGGCATCAAACAGATTATTCTGTTCAAAGCTTTAACTTGGAATATTTATTACAGAGCAAAGCACAGATTGTGGAGGATAAACTAAGTTGGACCACATGTGTAAATCTCTGACAATAATCTTTCTTATCCACAACCATCCTGATCGGTGTTGAGTCACAAAGTGTGACATCGGTGCTACTTGACTTTCATGGGGATGTTGCATTTTTAAAGCTAGCGTAGGTTTTTAAAAGAGAAAACCAGGCTGAGCTGCCCATGTAATCCATTGCGTTTGTATTTGTATGGTGACCCTCTAATAAGATCAAAATCACATTTTTAATATCACAACAACCTTCAAGGTTAAACCAGAATATGGTGGTAGTATCTTATCCAAGGCTATGTGATTTCCCAATTTCATGGTGATCTGTTCCTCTGACTTTAACATCTATCATTAAAATTATTCCTTTGGAAAATAAGAATGTGAATTAGGATTCCTATGAGAATGAGCAGTGCAGAGATGGTACTGGAGATTCTACATGGAAAGTACTACATTCGTACAAAATTATTCAAATGAGCTCATCACAAAGCAAGTGAAGCTGCTACTTGATGTGATTTGTGTGATGTTCTTACACTACATGGAATTATTTTTGAAGCAAGGATCCTGAATCCTGGATCAGGGTTCAAGCATTTTTCTTGATTAGTTTTGCACTAATTGTTAGTAATTACCCATAGTAATTACTGGTAGCACCCAGAAAACACAACTTCTTATTTACAGGTTCTAGCTTATAGGCTAGACTAAAACTAAAGCAGATATATAGGATGGGATTTTTATCACAAACAAGGGTATACAAGGTTTGAAAAACTTTTAGAATGTTTTAGAAGTGTGAGCACAATCACAGCACTTACAGCCTATTCATCAAAATTGTCCTTCTACAGTAGAAAATGTCCTTTCAGAATTAAAGCCCATAATATTTACTTTCTTGAACTTTTACTCTGAGTGTCCAAACAGATAGATGGAAAAACATAAATAGCTTTCATTTTTCCCCAATAGGACACTACTACGTCAGTTCGGATAGGCCTTATGATGGAAGAAATGATTTTCAATCTTGCAGATACACATCTGTTCTTTAATGACCTGGAGGTAGGTACTGATTTTGTTTCATTTTATTTCTTCTATCGTCTAACTGGGAATTATGAAAATTGGAGGGCACTAGATTGGAGGTGCTGGCTTGAACAATCATCATTTGTTTCTTCTCCCCTTCTTCCTTTTATCAAGCAAAGCAAAAAATTCTGAGTAAGGCTCAGCTTAATCACGGCCTGAGGCTTCTTCACCGAGGACTACTTTAAAGGTTGCAGATGATTCTTAGTTGATGTCCCATGTATCAAAGTTAGGAAAAGAAAACTAAAGCAGATATGCATACATGTTTGCTTCAGTAATTTTCCTGTTTCATAATACAGTATTATGGAAGTATGATAGTTACTAAGAAGTATGGAAGTCACTAAGTTAGTTAATAATAATGAAATGGAAATAGTTGCCTCATCTTGGCCACGCATGGAGATAAAAGGAATAGAATAGAATAGAATAGAATAGAATAGAATAGAATAGAATAGAATAGAATAGAATAGAATAGAATAGAATAGAATAGAATAGAATAGAATAGAATAGAATAGAATAGAATTCTTCATTGGCCAAGTGTGATTGGACACACAAGGAATTTGTCTTTGGTGCATATGCTCTCCGTGTACATAAAAAGACAAGATACATTCATCAAGAATAATAAGGTGCAACACTTAATGATAGTCATAGGCTACAATAAGCAACCAAATCATACTAGAAAACAATCAATATAAATATAAATCGCAAGGATACAAGCAACAAAGTTAAAGTTATGCAGTCACAAGTGAGAGGAGATGGGCGACAGGAACGATGAGAAGACCAATAGCAATAGTAATGCAGCCTAATGTGAATAGTTTGACAGTGTTGAGGGAATTATTTTTTTAGCAGAGTGATGGTGTTCGGGAAAAAACTGTTCTTGTATCTAGTTGTCTTGGTGTGCCGTGCTCTATAGCGTTGTTTTGAGGATAGGAGTTGAAACAATTTATCTTCCGGATGCGAGGGTTTTGTAAATATTTTCACAGCCCTCTTTTTGACTCGTGCAGTATACAGGTCCTCAATGGAAGGCAGTGTTAGGTGTTGTCAGCTAAACATTTTCTCTTTTTCTTTCTCTTTTACCAATCTGGAATTCACAAATCTAAAGACAGTTTTAAAATACTTTAGACTGTTACAGTGCTTTACTAGATTAAATAATAGCTAACGTTTAATATGTTAAGCACAAAATTTAACAACTGGGAGCTGTGTATTCAGAATCTGGGCATTTCCAGTATAATGACACATGTGGCAAACTGGGTCCTCTGACTAAAATGAATGTGCTATACACAACCACAAAATAAAGTTACAGAGCTAAAATTATACTCAGTTTAGTTTACCCAGCTGAATGGAGCAGTTTGCGTTGTGTTGTGGTTGAAATATCCATGGATAACATAGCATTCCTTTTAATAGGTTACCAAAGAAAATAAACAATTTTATAACATCAATTTATTTTCATAAATATTTAGATTGCACCTATAATTATTATTAGATTCTACTTATTCATAGTAATTTCTCCCTACTAATACTTTAAATCAAAATTTTACCTATTTTCAAAGTAAAATGCCTGCAAAAGTCCCAGTGTATGATTTTTATTACCGTGTTTCCCCGAAAATAAGACCCTGTCTTATATTTTTTCGAACCCTGAAATAAGCGCTTGGCCTTATTGCCATGTGCTCAAAAGCCCAATTGGGCTTTTTATCAGGGGATGTCTTATTTTGGGGAAAACAGGGTAGCATTCACTTCAGTGAATACAGTATAATAATAGTATACACTATACAGTATAATAATAGTATACAATATAATAATAGAGTGAATTCAGTGGAACTGGGATATTTCAAGATGGAAACGAATGTGCAGATCTCCCCGAAACTTGTTTTTTTGTTAATTCGTTAATTTTAAAAAACTTATAAATAGAAACTATGGAGACCCTTGATCAGAATGGCGCTAAATGCGAAATATAGACTGAAAATCTTTAGAACAATTATCCTAGTGAAAATATCCCCCCCTCTCTCTCCGTCCCTCCCTCCCCTCTCTCTCTCTCTCACACACACACACACTTACACACACACACACACACACACACACACACACACACACGGGGTGGGGGAGTACAAAAATCATGGGAAGTAAGAGAGACGTCTTACAGGTGATTGGTCCTGATATAACTTCACTTCCCCTGTTTAGGGAAAGAAAAGAAAGATTTTCATTATATAGGGGTTATTCTGGGAATTGAAGTCCACACATCTTAAAGCTGCCAAGATTGAGAATAGAATATTCAGCCCCTCTCTTTGAATTATAGTTCCATTCCTAATTGTACTTCCCTTAGTGACTGCTGTTTATAATTAATAAAAAATGTATCATGCAATTTGGCCCTCATTTCTTTGCTACTTAGAGGCTGAAATCAAAGATAATTTGGCTGAGGGCTTGTGGTTTTGGATACTAAAACACCAGAGGCATTAGAAATGGGACAAATACACTTCTTCTGATCAGTGACAATCTACCTTTCTTTAATGGCAAATATCAAAAGAATTTTTAAAAAAAAGATTTTAAAAAATTAATGTTTTTTTTCCATTTCAACTAAGAGCCAGTTACATCTAGTGGCTAAGGCACCAGGCTAGAAACCAAGAGACTCTGAATTCTAGTCCTGCCTTAGGTATGAAAGCCAGCTGGGTGACTTTGGGTTACTCATTCTCTCCCCCACCTCATAGGGTTGTTGTGCAGAAAAAGACATGAACATTAATTAAAAATATGTTTAAATGTGAAGATCAGATCAGATTAGAATCTGATCTTCTTTTCTTGTCTGTGTCAAAAGAACGTAAAATCCCCCCCCCCAAAAAATCTCATTTTTCACCTCTTAAAAATATCACTGGCCTCTTCATTCCTTAATTCCTGGTAACTAATTGTTGTAGTCATACTGAAGTCCCCCAAATTTTGAGCCAGGGAAGTAGTCAACAGTCTCAATTCATCTGTTTGGCGGTTCTACAGGAGGAAATACTGTGTGACAGTTGATGGAAACCGTTGCCCAAATTCTGGTTAGAGTGGATCTCTCAGGATTCAAACTGGATGAGATGTAGGAGACAGCGTAGACAGAAATACATTGACTAAAACTGAAGGAGAGCAGGGTGCTTGGCATTTTTTTTGAGGGTCATTTTTCTGAGCAAAAGTGCTTTCCCCATCAGCTTGCTTTTACTCCTTTAGGACAAATTTAGGACCTGCAAGAAGAAATGCTTCCAGGAACTTTTGATCAGAGGAAATGATGAGAGTTTGTTAGATTGGTAGACCTGGTGTCTGGACTACAATCTTAAAAACAATACAGTACATTAGATGCTCAGAGTTTGACCTAAAGCAGGAAAGATTCTAGAAAGAAGAGAACACTAAGCATGAAATATGCCACACCACCACCAAGTGGTTTAGGAAGGGATGCACAACTGATTTTATCCCACAAGCACAGTTGTATATTAGTATGTATGAAATTGTATGAGGGATGAGGCATCAGATTAGGTTTTTAGATTTTGCTCAGATGCAACATAACCTTTTGTTATTTCAGTTGCATAGGAAGTTCCTTCAGGTGTAATCTCAACTTGGTTTTGTATTTTTTTAAAATCCCAGTTGACATATTAACTATTTCATTAGTTAATTCAGTTTGCCTCATTGGAATAAACTGTATTTTAGTTAAAAACAATAATTTAAATCAGGTTTGGAGACTTGTCTCATTAATTCTTTGTAGCCCCTCCCCTTCCCCCCCACCCCCCGGTATGCCACAATTCTGCAAAAGAAATTCAGCAACATATTGAACTGTTTTGTTGCTGTAATTTTTAGGGTTTTTTACTTTTTTTTCCTCTGCAAATTTAATACTTTGGGATTTCTGCTGATTAATGACTGCAATAAATTTACCTGAATTCGAATCCTTTGGGATTGGAATACCCTCGAAATAACGTTAAGTAAATAAAATTAATGAAACCTAAGTAGAGAACTCATCAGATTATATAATGGAATATATGGGTAATGTTTTATCAAGTCTAATAAATTATTTATCTAGCAAATAAAAATATTTACTATTTGTAATTGATACTGTTGATGTCATTGTGATACTTCTTAGTTGAATCTGCAATTTTATGGGGCTTTTTTTTCCAAAATGTTTGGGACCTGATTGTTCGTTTGAATTTTGTTATCCTATTACTCCTTATGGATAAAATCCAAGGGTTCATCCGAATATATGCTGTCTTTTGTAGAGTTATTTTCATTACCCAATGAAATGTTCTAAATATGATAACACGATGATAACACGTGATTTGGGAGACCAAAAGTCGTGCCCATGTTTATTTTAACTGCCCACGTGGCCAGCATGATATCCACTAATCAAAGAACTCTACAGTATAAAATCTTAGCATATCAATTAAGGCTAACAGATGTGAACCCTGCACTTAGAAATAACTCATTACCACTCTGTATTTGAGAAAAACTTGAGCTTTACATTCAATCACCCAGATGTTCACTTCTTCCTGCCTTCCTCAACAAGTCTCAAAAGGAGAACCTGCAAGAATGAAAAATTAGTCTGGTAACATAGTAATGGAGTAAAACTATGATCTACATTCTTGCCTTGTCCAGTTTTGCTGCGTTTTGCCCAGTAACATGATAGTGTCAGTCAGCAGTGGACTATGAGGTAGTGTCTCACCAAGTGTCATGGTACTTTATTGAGTCAGAAATGTGATCGCTACTGTTGTCAAAGTTTAGCTTAGCGAACAGTTCATTCACAAATGAAGAAAGCAGATCTTCCTCAAATACCTTTCCCCTGACATAGCTGTGCTGCTCAGAGCAACTGAAGTTGAGTGGGCTGCGACAATATTGTTCCAGTGTGGCTTTCAAAATTCACATGCATGGTTGTGAATGGTTTTATCATTTTGGAAAGCCTGGGAGCATGATTATAGAAATGTGCTTTTAATTGTCTCAAAAGTGCTTTTAATTCCATTTTGTCAGGCCATGTTTTTTACAGTCAGCCCTGACTTAATATGCAGCCTGAAAAAGATTGAGGAAGGAAGGAACTATAAATATAACAATCAGTATGGAATTGCTATGTCAGATTTTCCCACAGCAAAAATGTTTTTATCTGTTAAAGTCTACAGCAGTGCTAAAGTGAATGCTGAGTTTTTAAGATAGAGAATGTTCTAAGTTTTAAAATGTTTCTAAGAAAGTCTAAGAAGGCACACCAGTAAAAGTACAAGGTTTTTCAGAAATTATATTTGTATGTAAATGCATATATAGTGCATGTAGTCCTCACTCACCAACCGCTATTACAACTGGCAACTCTGTTGTTAAGCAATGCAATTATAAACTGAAATCATATGATCGCGCCCGACTTACAATTCATCAGTTCTGGCTGAGGCTGTTAAGTGAATCATTGAGTGTCGTTATGTCTGATGACACCTGACCATGACTTGCAACTTTTTGAAATCTTCCCTATTGACTTGGCTTGTGAGAAGCCATCTGTGAAGGTCACAACCATCATAAATGCATATCTGTTGCCAAGTGCCCAAATTGCAATCATGTGACTGTGGGGATACTGTGATAGCTGCAAGTTCAAGGACGGGTCATAAATAATGCTTTTCAGCACTGTTGTAACTTTGAATATTCATTGAGCAAGTGGCCGATCAGCAAGGACTACCTGTAATGGCACATCTCAATAGCCTGCTAATTTGGAATTCTGGCATCATAACTTCTGTTCTATCCCTATTCTAGTTCTTTAGCATGTGTGAACTCACCCACTTGGACTTGTAAAACTAGCCTGTTTACCCCAAAATAAGACATCCCCTGATAATAAGCCCAATCGGGCTTTTGAGCGCATGGCAATAAGGCTTATTTCAGGATTCAAAAAAATATATGACAGGGTCTTATTTTCAGGGAAACACAGGGTATGATTTATATAGAACTCCTATTTATAATTATTTTATTTATTTTTATGTTCCTTTATTTCCTGGAATGAATAAAAAACAAGGGAACCTTAGGTAAATAAACAGTTCTATGAGTGAACTTATTGTCTATGAGTATTACCGAGTATAATCATATAATGTTACAGAAATGTTTAATCTGAAATGCTGCTTGAAATCTGATTACCATAATTGAGCAGAAATTGTTGTGGAATCTTCTCTCAGCAAAGTTGTTTTTCATAATGCCGTATTTGTTTCCTGACTGTTTCTGAAATGATTTTCAGGACTGTGACCAGATACATATAGATGATGTATCATCAGATGACAATGGACAAGATTTAAGGTAAGACAACCCAATCTTGAAGAATCCAGTATAGCTAGACTCAATAATACATATTGCTGTCAGGAAGAAAAGCCATGGCACAAATTCATATCCATGTTGGGAAATCTTTTATGCTTTTGAATATTAGAATATTAGAATTTCTGTATCGTGATAGGAAAATCATTGTATTGTTTTTCAGTGGCGGTCAAAAGTGAATTTGTTCAGAAGTGAAATAGATATATCCCTTATATCTCAATTAATCCTCTAGATTTTGAAAAGCTAAGCAGAATTAGACCTGATTAGTTCTGATAGGAGGCCATCAGGAAATGCCAGCACTACAAACTAGACTGGAAGGAAACTGTATTTTATCACACCTGAGTACTTTGACTACTTGCTTTCAGTGCAAGTCATATAATTGGGAGTATTTAAAAAAAATAGGACCGAAGAGGCGGCAGCATGGGGACTGATGTGCAATTAGTCTTTCATTGTTTTAAAAACTCAAGAGCTGAACAAGAGTTTTTGAAAACTCTTATTTCAGTGGCCTTGCACAAAACAACTTACTAATAAACTGGAATCATTGTCTCAACCCCATGATGGTGAACCTATGCACGTGTGCCGGAAGTGGCACATAGAGCCATCTCTCAAGGCACACCAGCTGTCGCCCGTTGCTCTTTCGGGTTCTGGTGCTGGTCTTCGCGCGTGCAGGAGTACCGGAAACCAGAAGAGCAGCTCCCTGGTGCGCATGTGTGTACTGGGAAGCTGAGCTTCTGGTTTCCAGCATGCGCATGCACGCTGGCCAGCTGGTCTTTACACGTGCATGTGTGCCAGAAACCGGAAGTCCAGGTGACTGCTGCACATGCACATGCCAGAAACTGGAAGCTCAGTTTCCCAGCACACGCATGCGCACCAGGGAACTGCTCTTCCAGTTTCTGGCACTCCCACGTGTCTACACCGGGGAGCTGCTCTTCCGGTTTGTGGTGCTCCCCCTGTGTGCATGCATACTCCCATTTTGACACTCAGTGTTGAAAAGGTTCGCCAACACTGTCTTATCCTTTCTTTTTGTTAACGCTGGAAGTCTGGGAAGCTTACTGAAGATTTGATTCCCTGTACCAACAGTGAATTAAGGTACATCAGATGACAGCTACATCACTGGCAAAGACAGCACAGTTAGGAGAGAAATGGGGAGGGGAAAACAGCATGAGATTCCCTACCCCCCTGTCCTTAACTTGGCCAGAAATCTACAACATGTCTTAATTTCTCTTCATTTGTCTTTGCTAGTTTCTCAATCCTAATGGAAAATTAGGTTATTATTTTCATTTCTTCTCCTTCTCTTCCTTCCTTTGCTACAGCACATATAATTTCTCAGCAGATGGTTTTCACAGTTCAAATACTGGAGCAAATCTTTGTCTGGGCTCCGGAGTTCACGGGGGAGTTGATTGGATGAGGAAATTAGCATTCCGCTACCGGAGAGTGAAAGAACTCTACAACACCTACAAAAACAATGTTGGTGGTAAGTGTCTCCCCAACCCATCAGGAAAGTCAGCTTCTCATCTCCCTAAGAACTTGCTTTTCTGTTCTTTAGAGCAAATCAAAGAACACTGTAATTTAGAAAGAGATGGAAACATCAAAGGAGAGAAAATGTTTTATGAATTTCTACTTTTCCTGTGGTTCATCTAGTAGAATCAATGGAGCTTTCTGCGGTTTGAATATTGGGTGATTGAAACAAAAGGCTCATGACTCTCTATTCTGCCTTTTATTATAAGTTGAAAATGGAGGGATTTTGTGTCTTGAGAAACACTATGAAATTTTGATTGGCCAGCACACTGCTTGGGCTAGTTAAAACAATATAGTGGATAAGTTCACTGAACGTGGTTAAACATAATATGTGAACTAGTCCTTAACAGTCCCATTTTTAAAAAAAAAAATGGATAAAGCTCTCTGTGTAAGACCTTGAAGATCTTTTTATTTTCATGTATATTATTTGTAAAAAAATGTAAACTGCTACGATCTTAAAAGATAACAGCAATGAACAGTTCAAATTATATTAAATTTAAATTGTTAAATATTATATTAACAGTTAAACTAAATTGTCTCTTTTTAGTTATCCACCGACATATTAAATGAAACATGTTAACAATTTCATACTAACACTTCTGGTGACAATAATTCTCATGAATCAGATTCTAGGCAAACACTATCTTGGGTTACATTAACAATATCATAGAATGTCTATCAAGGGAAGTAATTCCATTTTGTTCTGCCTTGGAGAGATCTCACTTGCAATACTGTGGCCAGTTCTGGCACCATGGGCAGTTACAAAGTGAAGCCACTTCAGAGGAAGTGAAGGATCTGGAAAGCAAGTGCTATGAGATGGTTAAATGATCTGGGTAATGTTTAGTCTACCGAAAAGACAACAGAGACAAAATATGATAGCATGTCTTAAGATTTGTCACATAGAAAAGTGAAGGGTCTTATTCTCTGTTGCCCCAAAGAACAGACCATAATCAATGAGTTGTTGTTATTAGTTGCGAAGTCGTGTCCGACCATCGCAACCCCATGGACAACGTTCCTCCAGGCCTTCCTGTCCTCTATCATCCATTTAAGCTCACGCCGACTGCTTCAGTGACTCCATCCAGCCATCCTGTTCTCTGTCGTCCCCTTCTTCTTTTGCCCTCAATCTTTCCCAGCATTAGGCTCTTCTCCAGTGAGTCCTTCCTTCCTTCTCATTAGGTGGCCAAAGTATTTGAGTATTTGAGCAGTCAGGGTTGATCTCCTCTAGGACTGACCGGTTTGATTGCCTTGCAGTCCAAGGGACTTGCAGGAGTCTTCTCCAGCACCATAGTTCAAAGGCCTCAATTCTTTGGCGCTCAGCCTTTCTTATGGTCCAACTTTCACAGTCATACATTGCAACTGGGAAAATCATAGCCTTGACTATACACACTTTTGTTGGCAGGGTGATGTCTCTGCTTTTCAGTATGCTGTCTAGATTTGCCATAGCTTTCCTCCCCAGGAACAAGCGCCTTTTAATTTCGTGGCTGCAGTCCCCATCTGCGGTGATCTTGGAGCCCAGGAAAATAAAATCACCAATGACTTAAACAACAACAACAAAAAGGAGATTCAGCCTAAACATGAGGAAGAATCTCCTGACTGTACAAGGTGCAATCCAGTGAAACAGACTGCCACATTTAATTGTGAGTCCTGCTTTGCTAGATGGTCATCTGTCAGCTAGTCTAATGGATCCTGCACTCAACCAGTGGTTGGACTAAGGTCACTTCAAATTGTATGATCATTATCAAGCATGAGTATACATATATAGATGTAATCCTTGCTTCCTCTCTTGTACGAGTGCCACGGTGGGACTTCAGCAACTCACCTACAAAGAGGTTGTTGCAGACAGGAATGTTCTTCCTCTAATCAATTTTTATTTCTATTACTGTACTACTCTTGAAATAATTTTAATGTTTTAATTTTAACATTATTAACATTGGATGACTGGGCCCTTTCCTTTTGAGCTCAAGTTTTCCGGTTCATTCCATACCCAACCATTCCAATATTTCAGGGGCTGCCACAAAGAAGAGGGAGTCAAGCTATTCTCCAAAGCACCTGAGGGTAGGACAAGAAGCAATGGATGGAAACTAATCAAGGAGAGAAGCATCTTAGAACTAAGGAGAAATTTCCTGACAGTTAGAACAATTAGTCAGTGGAACAAGTTGTGAATGCTCCAACGCTGGAATTTTTAAGAAGATGTTGGATAACCATTTGTCTGAAGTGGTGTAGGGTTTCCTGCCTAAGCAGGGGGTTGGACTAGAAGACCCCCAAGGTCCCTTCCAACTCATTCTATTCTATTCAACCTGTGATTCCAGGCTTTGCAGAAGCCACATAGAAGTGATTCCATGTACTGAGTCTTCCCATGGAACTAACTACACATGCTGCTTCCTTTGTAGGTTTAATAGGAGCTCCTAAGAGGGAAAGCTGGCTGCAGTTAAGAGCAGAACTGGAAGCACTCACTGATCTCTGGCTAACACATGCTTTGAAAGCGTTGGATTTGATACATTCCCGGTAAGAGTGACTTAACAAGTTGTTCCCAGGCTGCAAAAGTTTTACTTCTCTCCTGTGTTCTCCAAAGGCATATTAATTTCAAGGACATCTTCATCCAAATTTATGGACATGGGTGGAGGAACTAGTTCCAAAGGTCTCATTCCTAGCTCATTCCTTTCCCCTTTCCAGAAACTGGCTACCCCAACAGGAACACAGGGTCAATGCTATTGAAGTTTTACACCATTTATATCCCTATTGTGTACTTAACTATGGCATATTTCACATTCGGACTAGTTTTAGTTCTAACAAATTACACAGAAAGAAAAAACATCTAGTCACTATTAGCTGTGTTAATCACTGATTTCATGGGACTTGTTGGCAAAACTTACATACTGTTTCCAGATTAATATAAAGCAGGAAGACAAAAATCCTTGTTGCAGAAAGTAAAAGGCCCACTGTAACTTACTTTTTGATGCTGCTTTCTGTCCTGTAGGCCTAACTGTGTAAATGTTTTGGTGACTACAACTCAGCTTATCCCAGCACTTGCAAAAGTTCTGTTGTATGGACTAGGTGTGGTCTTCCCCATTGAAAATATTTATAGTGCAACCAAGACAGGTAAGAACAACCTTGAAAAACTGCAGGTTTGTAATGATTGTTTTATTAATATTCAACATTGGACTGTCAACAGTAATTTGATTTTAAAGTGATAGGAACGATAACATCCATTCTCCTTTGCATAATTCAAATCCCACCTCGAGTACTATATCCAGTTCTGGTATTACAGGTTCAAATAAGGGCAATGAGAATGATCAGGGATCTGAAAACCTACGAGAAAACTGGATATGTTTCAGCCTTGAATACTGCTGATTGTTCAGAGATTTAATTTACTTGATTCAATTTAGGCACCGTCCGAACTGATTCTGGGCACTGTATAATAAAAGCAAATAAAATAAAAAATAAAAAAATAGAGTACATTAACAAAGGAATAAAAAAGGAAATAAAGAACAAGAATGGATAGTGAATCCTGCTAACAGCCTCTACAACCCCAAACATTTCCATCATAGGTCCAACGAGCTTTACTCAAGGTTTGGGAGAAAATCCAGGATATAGCACATAGATATATAAACACAGATATGCTCACATACTCCCACTCCCTCTCTCTCTTCTTCCCTCTCTCTCAATATATGCATTTGAGATATAGTTCTCCGAGTAAAAGAAAGCCAGAATCTGTTCTCTACTGTTCCAAAATGCAAGATATAAAATAATAGTCATTTTACTAGTCACTGGATGATTGGGAAAAACTAATAAAAAGATCAATGGAACCAATTATTTAAAATAGTATTGGTAATCCTTGATTTACAAAGTTTGTTTAGTGACAGTTCAAAGTTACAACAGCACTGAAAAATGTGACGTGACCATTTTTCATAGTTATGACCTTTGCAGCATTCCCGTGATCATGTGATCAAAATTTGGATGCTTGGCAACTGGTTCATATTTATGACCTTTGCTTTGTCCCAGAATCGTGTGATCACTTTTTATGACTTTCTGACAAGCAAAGTCAATGGAGAAGCCAGATTCACTTAAATTAGCTTACTAATTTATGAACTGCAGTGATTCACTTAACAACTGTGGCAAGAAAATAGGGCAAAACTCAGTTAACAAATGTCTCAACAGAAATTTTGGGCTCAGTTGTGGTCGTAAGTCAAGGACTACTTATATTGGATTCTGATCTCTTGAATGCTTTCTAGTACAGTGAAGATAAGAATTTGTTGATGAACGAAATTGGCATTAGTGATGGTTCCTTTTGCCCAAATGATTTGGGAATTTATTGTTCTAGTTATCGTTCCCCAATGCAGGTGCAGATTTTCAAAATTATTACAGAACACATCATTATCATTATATAATTTAGATAGCTCTAGCAGGGTGCTTATAATGGTGAGACTCCGAGTTGTCACTTCGTAGAGACTGCCCTTTGATTCCATTACTTGCTTAGTCTTAAGACAGTGTAAAAAAAGCAGCAGTTTATATGGATAATAGTTATATCAGCCGGAGGTAAATCATAATGTGGTATGGCTAATTGCTCTTATTTTAGATGAGAATATGAGTAACAATAAGGCAGGAAATGCATAGAATAATAGTTTGGATCACCAGTTTGTTTAGTTGGTTAGCAAATAATTGAATTGTAGGTTGTTCCAATTTATGTATAGAGATACTGGCAGGACTGTGTACTGAAGGTTTTATTTTAATCATCTTTTACAAGCAATATCTATCGTAGAGTGTCTCTTCTTCCTTTCATTTCCATTTGTATTTTATTATGGAAATATATGGGATCCGATCCCTTGGGGCAATGAAAATAAATAGGTGGATGAACCCATCCCTAAAAACCAATGGAGAGAGCAAACAGCTGCCTTAGAAATTTATTTACTTATTTTATTTGTACCCCACCTTTATTATTTTTACAAATAACTTAAGACAGCAAACATATCCAACACACCTGCATCTTTCTTCTTTCCCTTCAACAACAATCCTTTGAAACGAGTTGGACTGAGAGAAACTGACTGGCCCAAAATTAGTCAGCTGGCTTTCATGGCTAGAGGGGACTTGAACTCATGGACTTTTGATTTCTAGCCTGGTGCCTTAACTCCTAGACTTTTTGTCAGAGTAAAAAATCTGATATACATTGAATGAATGAGTGAATGAATCAATGAATCAATGAAATAATATCAAGGCTTAGCTTTAGCTCACAGTTCTATTGCAAAGATATTTAATGCTTGTCCTTTCCTACACAGGGAAAGAAAGCTGTTTTGAAAGGATAATGCAGAGGTTCGGGCGGAAAGCTGTGTACATTGTAATAGGAGATGGTGTTGAAGAGGAACAGGGGGCCAAAAAGGTATAGTTTCCTATTTAGAATTCCAGTTAAAGAAAAAATGAAAAAGAATTTACCTGAAATAAGACAAAAATCTCTTCCCTTTCTAAGGCATTTGGAAGTATTCAATTTTTCAAGTTTAAAAATCCAATAAAGCATTCTAACCAATTTCCTACTGTATAGCCTGCTTTCATTTCCCTTGGCAGTTATTGAAATCTTTCCAACAAATTTTTACTTGTTACAGATACTACTCTTGATTAACAGCACCATTGTTGAATGCATAATAAGGAGCAAGATCTGTATCATAACCTGTCCTTGCTCATTTCTACTTTCTACTTTAGATTACACTTCTAAAAGCAAGTGGGATTAAATACAGCACCATGAAATGGAAGCTAGCAAAGTAATTTCATAAGACATTAGTTTTCTCTAGTATGTATTATTTTCTTTCTTTTTTTAACTTGTGCAGCAACTGAAAAATAACAAATGAGACTGGATTTGTGTAACAATACACACACATATACATGCACAAAAAAGCTATATAACAAAAATGTAAATATCCAGCCATGGTTGGCAGCAATTTTCACAAAAATAAAACAGATAATGTTGGATTAGAGTCAGAGTATCAGCCAGTGGTGAAATCCAATTTTTTTTTACTACTGGTTCTGTGGGCGTGGCTTGGGGGTGTGGTGCGGCTTGGTGGGCATTGTTTGGTGGGCATGGCAGGGGAAGAATACTGCAAAATCTCCATTCCCACCCCACTCGGGGGCTAGCCAGAGGTGATATTTACCGGTTCTCTGAACTGCTCAAAATTTCCGCTACCGGTTCTCCAGAACCTTTCAGAACCTGCTGGATTTCACCCCTGGTAACAGCGGAGGACATAGTTGAACAACATGATGGTCCAAGATCTGGTCTTCTAATGTTTTTAAATGCTAGAAAGTGAAATAACTTTCACAGGCAAACAATACAGAAAGGGAGATTTGGACCACTACTAAAATAGTGGGTGTGCAGAGACGCGATGGCTCAGTGGCTAAGATGCTGAGCTTGTTGATCGAAAGGTGGGCAGTTCAGCGATTTGAATCCCTAGTGCTGCGTAATGGGGTGAGCTCCCATTACTTGTCCCAGCTTCTGCCAACCTAGCAGTTCAAAAGCATGTAAAAAATGCAATTAGAAAAATAGGGACCACCTTTGGTGGGAAGGTAACAGGGTTCTGTGCGCCTTTGGCGTTCAGTCATGCCGGCCACATGACCACGGAGACGTCTTCGGACAGCGCTGGCTCTATGGCTTTCAAATGGAGATGAGCACCACCCCCTAGAGTCAGGAATGATTAGCACATATGTACGAGGGGAACCTTTACCTTAAAGTATTGGGTAGAAAATTAGAAGAAAATTGATACTGTTGGACTTTAGTTCACTCAGTTCACTTCTAGTGGAAGTAAAGAGAAGAAGGAAGTTATAGAGGAGAGGAGAAGAGCAATTACTTTTTCTACTCCTCCCCCAATTTCAGCCTTTCTCCGTATTGTTATGACACCCTAAGAGCTCAGGAGGAAAACTCATGTCTTTGGTGGTCTAATGATCCACAGCTCTATAGCATTTCAAAACTCTGCACCAAACTCTTCGGACCCCTTTCTCCCATTTCTGGTTTTCTCTAAACCAGAGGTGTAGATTTCACTTTTCCGGTATTCAGCAATTTTCTTTCTTTAGCCACATAACTGTATTTTACAAGCTGGGCCTTTCTCAAGCAAACATGGTGGTTCACCAAGAGTTTAAAAAGGTCTACAATGGAGAGATGAAAAGTGAAGGGATGATAAGAGTGAGGCCTCAGACGGGGCTTCTGTGGACTTCAAAAAGCAACTGGGTCAGTGCACATGATTGCATCAAAGACCACCAGGCCTTAACCGAAGAGTTAAGCAATACCTTTTGCAAGTCTGCTCCAAGAGGCCCCTTGGCTGGTGTCGCCTGCTTTAAGCCTCCTCCCCATTAACAGGAAAGCATTTTTCGCTGGATCTGTCAGGGCCTTTGATTGATAGTGACCATTAGCACGGGTGGCTACACACCTGAGCTTTATAAGCCCATGGGAAGGAGGGCACCTTTCACTGCCTCCCCAGCAGCACTGATGGTATCTCAGCCTGAGTGAGTCATTTCTCTTCACCTGTCGCCCACATGATAAATTGATAGCAACTAAGTAGCAGGTGTGGCTGAACTGCCAACATCTCCTCTCTTTAGAGAAATTAAAATAGATATTTTAAAAGGCAACTAAGCCACATGGAAACAGCAGATGAATGCATGGATGAGACTGACACTCTTTCCTTTAAGCAAAAGCTGTTTTCTAATCATTTATTTTGTGCTATCACCCATCAATTTCATCCAACAGATTATATGAAATTATTTCATTTCTTCTTCTCACCATCTACATCAGAGATCCACATACCTGAGCAGAGATTTGATTTTCCTCAATCTGAAAGCAGAACATTCTGCTTTCTGTCTCATTAATTACTTTCCCACTTTTTATGAATTAATGTATTGTTATGCAGTAGCAGCTCTGGTCAAAGAACAAGAACAAAATGATTAATTGACATCAAAATTCTGCGGTTCAGTCATGAGTAGGCTGGATTTAGACTTGCTTTAGACTTGGATTTAGACTTGCTTTAATGGTGCATTGCTAAAATTGACACAAAATTCAGATTTGAATTGTCCTGAGATAATAAATTCCTACATCTTTTAAAATGTGGATAATAGAAGTCTGCATCAAATAGCACTTGCATAATAAAGAGCCAGAAGTCATCTCAACCAGAATACAACAATTGGAAATCGTAGACCAGTATTTTTCAACTTGCTGTTGAAACACATTATTAAGACTGTTACTATCAAAATTCAATTATGAACCCTGGATGCTGTAAACCCAGTGCCTCTGGAAGACATCAGGTTAGGGAAGGCTGGTGTTTATCCCTATGCAACAAGCATATAACAGGACAAAGCTAATATATACTTAGATCTACACATGCAATCTTGCTTAAGTGGTTTGTGATTTATCTACCTAGCAGTAGAGGTGAAACAAAATGCAATACACACTACTTGTTTAGGAAAACTGAAAGCTGAAAACAAAAATGAATGAGTTAACTGCCAATGCTCTCTATTTTGATAATAGGCTCCAGTTGATCTCCTGAACCTTATTTTCAAATTGTAGAAGAGGGACAAGTGTTTTCTAGGTAGATTGGAACAAAGAACTGTGGTGGCACAGTGGTTAGAGTGCAGTTCTGCAGGCTACTTCTGCCTGTCGGCAGCCTGCAATTTGGCAGTTCAAATCTCACCAGGCTCAAGGTTGACTCAGCCTTCCATCCTTCCGAGGTGGGTAAAATGAGGACCCAGATTGTTGGGGGCAATATGCTGACTCTGTAAACCGCTTAGAGAAGGTTGTAAAAGCACTGTGAAGCGGTGTATAAGTTTAAGTGCTATTGCTATTGCTAAATGTTGGTGTACAGATTTAGGACAGTTTTCTCTTTGAAGTTAAAAACAGTTTGATCCTTCTGCCTTTGGCTTTCTCAAAATGTCTACAAAAAAAAGAAATTAAAGCCAAATTACAATAAATTACCTTTCCCCCAAAAGATAGCCACTTGCAATTTGGTATCAGAATTCTCTACTTTTTTTGTCTACATGCAGTTCTGATGCATGTAGTAAGAACCTTTTCAACATGACCTGTTTCATATGGAGCTCCACAATAGAGGAAACATTTTTGAAATCACTGAGGGATATGCTGTGTGAAAGGGATCTGAGAAACTAGTTTCATTATCTTTTTATAAATCATTAGTCAGTCAGTCAGACAGACAGACAGAAAGACAGACAGAAAGACAAACAAAAGAGCCTTGGTGGCGCAGCAGACTAAAGCACTGTTAAGTACTGTTAAGTGACACCAGCTGCCTGCAATTACTGCAAGTTCAAATCTCACTAGGCTCAAGGTTGACTCAGCCTTCCATCCTTTCGAGGTAGGTAAAATGAGGACCCAGTTTGTGGGGGCAATAAACTGACTTTGTATAAAAAAGAACACCGCTTGGGGGGGCCGAAAGCCCTACTAAGCAGGTATATACAAAAAGTATGAAGGCTATTGCTTAATGCATTGTAAGCCGCCCTGAGTCTCTGGAAAAGGGCGGAATATAAATCGAACCAATAAATAAATAGATAGATAGATAGATGATAGATAGATAGATAGATAGATAGATAGATAGATAGATAGATAGATAGATAGATAGATAGATAGTTATCCAACATCTTAAAAACTTCCAGTGTTCGAGCATTTACAACTTCTGGAGGCAAGTTGTTCTGCTGATTAATTGTTTAACTGTCAGGAAATTTCTCCTTAGTTCTCTCCTTGATTAGTTTCCACCCATTGCTTCTTGTCCTACCCTCAGATGCTTTGGAGAGTAGCTTGACTCCCTCTTCTTTGTGGCAGCCCCTGAGATATTGGAAGACTGCTATCATGTCACCCCTAGTCCTTCTTTTCATTAAACTAGACATACCCAGTTCCTGCAACCCTTCTTCATATGTTTTAGCCTCCAGTCCTCTAATCATCTTTGTTACTCTTCTCTGCACTCTTTCTAATCGTGACAATTGGTCTTGTTTCCTTCCACACATACCACTGTACATTATTATTTTCTGTCCATTTCTCAAATTGCTTTACAATTCTACAATGATTTAAGTTTGATTAATGTATTTCTAAGATGATAACAATTAGACTACCAGTTCAAAAACATCTTCTGAACTTCTTTTTTTTTTTTTTCCTTTTTAAAAATGCATCATTTTAGCACAACATGCCTTTCTGGAGGATCTCCTGCCATGCTGATCTCGAGGCTCTGCGGCACGCGCTTGAGCTAGAATATTTGTAGCAAATCCAGATGTGTCTGCAGCAGCTTTCTGATCCCTGAAGATGACATCTATTTTATTGGCATTTTCTGCTCTCCATTTCCTGAGTGGAGAACCTTCCAACGAAAGAACCTGCATCAGAAGCTCAAAATATTCACTTCCTTTTTTTTTTTTTTTTTTTTTTTTTGAAAAATGGAGGAAAAGCGTTGAAATTACTGAAAAACTGGATGCTTAAACTGAATGGAACTTTTGCCTTGTACATATCTTCCAGGCATGCAGAAGACCAGGTGTGGGTTTATTTGATAGTGTTTTTTTTTTCTCTTTCTTTAATAAATGGATAAAAGTTGGGAAGACATGACATGGAGTTTCTACGCATATAGGCTGGACAGTTATCAATCTGAATCAGTTTCTGAAGAGGAAAAAAAAAAGATTGAAATAGATGTGGGTTTTTTTGTATTTTTTAATTTATGAACTAATACTATTACTCCAATGTTAAGCTCAGTACTTGTGTTTGTATCTACTGGGTTGGATGGACTCAGCCCTTTCTAATTTAATATCTTTTTTCTCCAGGGTGAACTTTGGGGGGACAATCATAAATAGCGTCCATTTGAAATGAGCACATTTGGGACTGTCAGTCTAAGAAGTAGAGCTAGTTATAAAGAACAGTGGCATGTAGTCTTCACACATGCCTACATAGGCTACCACCTTGATTTTCTCATGGTTGAGAGGAGAAATTACCTTGTGGTGAGTGAATGGCAATAAAACTATGTTTACAATATAGAGCTAAATGTTGAGTTTTTGACATGGATTACTTACCGACTTTCTAGTTTTTTTCTCTGGAAAAGTCCTTGTAAAGGTCTACTTAAATACAGCCAGTAGTTCCCTGATAATTGTTTAAACAATGACGTGACTTTTAAAGCCAAACGTTGTCTAGAGTTGCTTGGGTTTTAGAATCTCTAGCATCTAGATCTTGAGAGGACTCCCATACTTTCAAAAATTCTGTAAAAAAATATAATAATTTAGTGCAGAGTTCCCCAACCTTTCCAGCTTTGCAGACCAGCCGGGGTGTGTGTGTGGGGGTTGGAGTGGATGGTTCTGCGTGAGCGGCCAGTAAGCGCATGTGCCCACACAGCTCCATTTGCATCAGCAGCGGGCATGTTCACCCGCTGCTCGCGCAAGTGGGGATGCACGCGCATGCACACCCCAACGCATCTGCAGCCCGGTTCTGAACAGTTCATGGCCTAATAGTGGGCCACAGCCCAAGGTTTTCCACTACACAACAGCAGTAACTGAAAAAAGTGTCAGCATTTCCCTTCCATGTGAGTTTTAGAGACAGAGGAAGCTATATATTAGATGGAAAATAAATGCTAGCATACCACCTACTTTTACGAAAATATTCAAACGAAGTCTATTTAACCAAGTGTTATTTCTTCATTAACCAATCAGGTTTCTCTTCAAAAGCCACAAGCAAGACATGCTTTGAGAGACCATCGCTTCTTTGTGACAGCAGACCATGCATGCATTTCTGTTTTGAAACTGTATTAAAACAACCAGCAACTTACACCAGCCTAGATTCAGTTAATCAACTGTTAATCTAAGTCATAAATGGAGAAATGCATGGAGTGTTCTATTAGAAATAGCAATAGCACTTAGACTTATATACTGCTTCACAGTGCTTTACAGCCTTCTGTAAGTGGTTCTATAGAGTCAGCATATTGCCCCCAGCAATCTGGGTTCTCGTTTTACCGAACTTGGAAGGATGGAAGGCTGAGTCAAGCTTGAGCTGGTTAGAATCGAAGTCCTGGCAGTGAGCAGTAAGTTAGCCTGCAGTACTGCATTCTAACCACTCTGCCGCCACAGCTCGTGCCATACATTATTAGCCTTGCTATTGCACTGGGGTTTTCAGTACTTAATTGGCTAGAGATGAATTGTGCACTCCGTAGTGTTAGCCAGATGTACCTAGGCTCCCAGGATGGAAATTAAAGTATTATTCTGGGAAGCATCTCTGAGATCCTCTTGAGATACCTGAATTTTCTATCCTGACAGGTTAGAAAAAGAGAGCCAACACCACGGTTAGCTCCATATGTAAAGGTGTTCATTGACTCCCTATATTTGAGTGGGCCATGCCTGTTTCTGTGAAACCCAACCAAGAAAGTTGTTGCTATCAGAAATTAAACATTTTTTTCTTCTTCTTAATAAGGATTATCTAAGTTTTCCCATTATTCACTATAGTTTATTTCCACATTCCGCAATCTGATTTGTGTTGAAATAGTAACTCCAGCAAATTTCCAGCGAGCATTGTTAACATATCTGGAGAATATTTATCCAGTTAAAGTTCATTTCACTAGTGTTTCCATATTATACTATTACTATAAATTTGTGTTGAAATTTCAACCCTATTTCAACACAAATCAGATTGCAGAATGCTGCAATAAACTGTAGTGAATGATGGAAAAACTTAGATAATCCTTTGTACCAGACTAGAGATTTGAGAATTATTTCTGTTGGAGAAGTAAAAAAAAGAAAACTGAGTTACTCCAGTTATCAACAAGTGGAGCCAGCTTTGCCACTTATTTGGGAATTACAAACCTTTGGGAATCCAGTTTTATTGAAGACGGAGCAGTGACATTAAAGAATTGATTTTATGAATCGGACAGCATACAAGTTTAATAAATTATTATTTTATTATGAGAAAAAAAATACTTCCAGCATTCCTAAGACATATTTGCTGATGGATCTGTCTGAGCTATTAGAAAAAAAAAAGATTTGGGAGATCTTTCCAGGAGATACTGACACTGGGTGATCATTATGATAGAAGATCTCTTAAGTGTCCTGCTCACTGACTTGAATTTAGCAGGGTTACTCAAAACACTTGACACAGTTGGATAAGAATCTGCATATTAGAAGAAAACCTTCTGGGACAATGAAAATGATCTCAGAGATATAGATACTTCTTTACAAGAAAAGATTAGAATATTTGGAACTCTAGTTTGAGGAAAAAAGGCAATGTTGTGGGAGGGGAATATGAAGGTGTATAAAGAAAACAAATGTAATATGGAGGAAGTGGACAAGAAAATGTTTTTCCTCGTCTCAGAGTAAGACAAGGAGTTATCCAATGAAGCTGATAGGAAGAAGAGATGAAAAGGATTCTTTGCACAGAACAGAATCTATGGAATCAATTACTACAGAACATGGTGATGGTCACTAACTTGGATGACTTCAAAATGGTACTGGATAAATTCATGGAGGACGGGTGACGGGTCTATCAAAGGCCATTGGAGATGGTAACTTTATCTCCTGGATCTTTTTTCTTTTTCTTTTTTTCTTTTCTTTTTTTTGCTATGATGGGGGTGGGGGCTGGAGAAGAACCATCTTCCAACTACCAGTTGTATGGGAACAATGATAGGAGACAGTTGCACCTCCATCCTCTGCTTGTGAGTACACCATAGTCAGTGACTGAGCACTATGAGTAAGAATATGCTGGGCTAAGATGGGCATTGCAGTCTGCTAGGACTTTTCTTCAGATCTTATCAGTTTTATAGAAGTACTCAAATTACTAAAATCTTTAATAGTTTGAGGATATAGTTATGTTCTGCCTTTAATTTCCTGCTTTTAAGATGCTCAGCTACACTTTCCACCAATCCTATGTAGTCTTGGCTAATCATGAGAAATGTTTGGAACAGATATTCAGTAACATTTACAGAGCTTCAGGTTTCTCACTCAGATCCTAAATTTTATATTATGATTAAGAAACGTAAGATCTTCCTGGGGAACCCATGATATTGTTTGAGATTATGTGGCAAATTACCTATCTTGCATACAGTTGAATTAAAATCAGTAAAGACATCTTCCTTCTACTAGTTGCATATTAGTTAAAATAAGAGCTCGGGTTTCAGAAGATGCTCAGAATTCATGCAGGAATGAGAGGATGGCAAGAGATCAAGTGGACCTTCTGCTTGGGCTTTATTAGGCAGACCCCCTTTGACTGCTGTTTGTTGCTCTATTTAGGATTAATCCCATAGTTTTATAGAAGACCAAAGCCACCGTTTGAGGGAGATTGTTGCTTTACTCAACAATCTCCCTCAAATAATGCTTATTATCCGAAATAATGAGTCTTTGCAGCAAACAGAAAAACACCTGGTAGCCAAATGATAAAAGAACTATTTTTTTTAATCAATTCTGTCTGTCATTACATTAAAAAGATTATATAACAGGGGTGAAATCCAGCAGGTTCTGACAGATTCTGGAGAACCAGTAGTGGAAATTTTAAGTAGTTCGGAGAACCAGCAAATGCCACCTTTGGATGGCCCCAGAGTGGGGAGGGAATGGGGATTTTGCAGTACCCTTCCCCTGGAGTGGGATGGGAATGGAGAATTTGCGGTATCCTTCCCCTGCCATGCCTACCAAGCCACACCTACAAGCCACACCACGCCCACCAAGCCACGCCCACAGAACCGGTAGTAAAAAAATTGGATTTCACCACTGTTATATAAGAAATTATTGGGGGGGTGGAGAGAAAAGAGGAATTCTGTCTATTCAACGTCCCTCAATAGGAAGTCAACTTGTCCAAAAGCTTTGTGCTCTACAACAAAATATGTGTTTGTCATGCGTACAAAGGTAGCATTGAAGAAAAAAAATTGATACAAACATATAACACGCTTATATCGAGCAAAAAACTAGGCAGTGAAATAAATTGCACTAACTCTAGTTGGTTTGTTGTGACTTTGTCTCGGATAGCAATTCCAATTCTCCAGACATTCTTAAGGGATGATGCAGCAGTTAATATTGTTTTGCTTTGTTTTTAAAGTGCACTGATCATATTTCCCAAACCATGATTCGTGGGGAAAATTATAAGAACTAGTCCAGGCTTGCTTTTTTGTGTTTTGTCCTGGAAGCTGTAATTCAGCTGGTGGCAGAAGGATGTGAATGTTGATCTCCTGGAAAGGTGTGACTATCTGCTTCTCTCCCCATTTCCTAGCAGCACAGATGCCAAGGGGACTGCAGCCGGGAAAGCTATAATTATAAAAGGAATAAATTGCTCTTGACAAGATTCGTCTTGCAATGCTGAAAGGCAAGCCGTTTCCAAGGGAATGGACTCTCAGCATTTTACCCCTTCTGCTCCTACAGTGCTTTGTTACCCCAGCCCTTTTCTCCCTTGCTTCCCACAGTACTTGTGCTCCATGGGAGTGCCCTTTGCAGTTGTCCTTTGTGATAGAAAAGATACAGGCAACAGCCATAAACCAGACAGATGTCTTGTGCAAGCGTGAATGTGATCCTGTCTCAGTTAAGAATGTTCAAATTAAATTTAATGTAGTAGGGAAAAAAAGTGGCAGAGTCAATTTATAGGGGAAAAAAGCTGGGGAAGAGGGAGGGACTATTTAAAAAAAACAAACTGGCTATTTAGATTTTTTAAGGCAAACTTTTCATTCTCACTAGCAGAATGTAAACTATGCTAGTTTCAGGGTATGTCAGCCCCTTGAAGTAGTCCAGGCAAGAAACAGTAACCAGGAGTCCTAACATTACTTTATTGTAACATTACAATACTGTAACAGAATCTTGCAAATCTTCCCTTACTCTCTTCCCTTACTTTTACCCTCCTGAAAATTAGCGAAGGTCCCTTTTGAGATGCTTTCTCCATCCCCATCCCTCCGCAGACTCAGATTTCATTGATCAGACTGTTGTGTAGACTTCAATTCTTACTTCAGGTCATTCCCATATACCTTTACAGTAAAATGACCGTATGTCCTATTATTATAAAAAGCAGTCCTTTATTTCAGAGAGCTGTTCTTGAGATTTAATTTAACTATTTTCTTGCTTTTGCTCTTAAATTTTCCTTTATAAAGCAAAGCTATAAACAAAAACTTTTTTTATCCTTATGAGCCTCTTTCAGATTTGCCCCTTTTTCAGGTTTATCCTTTGTTGTTGTTTTTCCTAAGAAAACAATGGTCATTGTACACTACAAACTAAAGTAGTACAAGTGCTTCTCCAATGCCTTGAATCTCTCACATGTTCCCAAAGCTCTTGGAGATTTTGTTGCTGTCTCTTTACCTTCTGCAACTTTAGCTCAGATGTTTAGGATTTCAATGCTCAGGATTCCCAGCTAGTATTACAAAAGGAGCTGGTTACCTATTTTATCTGTAGAGCACAAACCAAGGAAAGCTGCCTTGAGCAATATTAAGAATTGGGAAAACTTATTGGGAATAATTTGGGAGAGAGCTGTTCATTACTCTCTATTTTCAGTGGTCTTGATAAAATTGTTAAATCATATAGTTAAGTTAGATGCATAGAGTGAGAACAATTCAATGGATGAACTGTCACTTTGAGGTGGAGGGGTCTATTTAGCCAGATGTGTTCTGGGAAAGACTAGATCAGTGATTGTGAAACTTTTTGGTACCAGGTGCCAAAAAGGTCATGCGGAAATGTTGCGTGTGCATGTGCGTGCATGCTCATCGGGGTCGCACTCCGGAAAAGCCTAACTTCTGGATTCTAGCACGCATGCGCCCCAATGATCAGCTGGCCGGTGCACATGTGCACACCAGTTTTCAGCACTGCTGCGTACACGAAGGACAGCTGATCGTCACGCACGCATCTGCACCAGAAACCCAGAAGACAACACACGTGCTGGGTGACATGCCTTCGTGTGCCACTTTGAGTATACGTGCCATAGGTTTGCCATCATGGGACCAGATAACCATGTGTTGAGGATACTTTAATCTGGATTTCTTAATGGAGCAAGAGGTGAGATCTGGCCAAGAAGACAATAACCACAATGGTACAATCAAAGCTCTGCTTGTTTCTTATGGATCCTTTATTAATATTAACCAAAAAGAGTCATAAAAGAGTCAGCTTTTATGTTTTCCAGGTAAGATATTAAAAATCATGAAACAAAGTAGGAAGAAGCTGAAAATTTAGATTAAATATTTCAGATACAATGTCATCAGTTCAAAGATTATCTCAAAATTGTGATCTCAAAATGCTATAAAACTTCAATCAGTCTAGCAAAGACATTGCCTCTTTGGATTTGTGATTTTGGATTTCTAATCTGAAAAAAAAAATAGTCTGAACATTACTGGGTTATTACTGAAAACTCAAAGGCCATCAGGGCCCAATCTGTTTTCTGCCATAATCCTAGCCTGAGAACAAACTGCAAAGTTTCTATGTCCATATTGCTCCAACTTAATTTTGAGTGGCATACAGATGCTCCTCAATTTACGAACACAACTTTGACCAGAATTGCTGATGATAACCAAGGCAGTTGCTAAGTGAGTTACACCCAATTTTATGACTTTTTTAAATCAAAGGTGTTAAAAAAATCAGAAGGTCATTAAGCGAATCCAGCTTCCCACATTGACTTTGCTTGTCAGAAGCCATCTAGGAAAGTTGCAGATTGTGATCTCATAAGGATGCTGAAACTATCATAAATACAAATACACTAAAGCAAAGTGCCTGAATTTTGATCACATTAATGTGAGGATTTTTTCAGTCCTGTTGAATGATTGCTAAATGAATGGAAGTAAGTCAAGGACCACCTGTGCTTAGAAAAGGGAATTGAAACAAGTCATAATTAATATTATCTAATGGTGATGGGAAGAAATTCTTAAACTGCACAAGCCCTCCTCAGGGTGCAGAAAATAATTCTGAGCCACTAAACACTGGGTCTCTAAATGTACCTTTTCCCGAAAATAAGACTCAACCGGAAAATAAGCCCTAGCATGATTTTTCAGGATGCTCGTAATACAAAGCCTATCCCAAAAAAAAGCCCATTTAAGATTGTCAGCCAGACAGTTGCATTTAGTACTGTACTTTCCTGAAAATAAGCCCTAATGTGTCTTTTGGAGCAAAAATTAATATAAGACCCAGTCTTATTTTCAGGGAAACACGGTACTAGCCAAAGAATAAAAAGCAGTACTATTTATTTATTTATATCAAATTTAGAGACTGCCCATCTCTCTCTTGGAGTGACTTTATTGTCATTCAATAAAGGCTGAGAACCTCTGTTCTCAATAACACATTCCCAGTGACAAATTATTGTGAGTGGAGGAACGTTGCAAAAGCATCACAAAGCAGATTTACTTCATTTTAAAAAGTCATGAAAATTAGTCATACTGGCTGAGGAATTCTGGAAGTTCATTTTATTACTCCAGGGATTGGGAAACATTGATATAGAAGATCACACCTTGCACATGCCCTCGATGCTAACTTTCCAATCTTCCCAAATGTGAACACACGAGGGCAGCAAATTCTCACAATTCACTCTGAGCCAGCAGGATTCTTCACCTTTGTCTACATTACAATATGCTTTGTTCATTTTGCAGTAGGGCATAGCTGGCTGTTTTCCCCATCTACCCAATTGGAATACAGCCACCGAATTGGAATACAGCCAATACAGAAAATGATTTTTCTTCAAAAACATGATTTCCTGCTTCTGATACGGGAGACTGCCTTTCCTCAAAATATAGACCATAGTATTTTATTTATTTAGCTTATGGCATATCATACATGGACTAGCAATATTTAATTTAATTTAATTTAATATTTAAATTTATATACCGCCCTTCTCCCGAAGGACTCAGGGTGGTGAACAGCCAGAAGTAAAAAACATCAAATACAAAATTTAAAAACAATTTTAAAATATATTAAACAATTTGGCCCGACAGTTAAAATCCCCCATTTAAAAATCCAAATTAAAATTACACAATTGGAGAGATTAGGCCAGCCCGGCTTGATGAAATAAAAAGGTTTTGAGGGCCCGATGGAAAGTACGTAAATCCGGAATTGTCCATATCTCCCAGAGGAGCTCATTCCAGAGGGCAGGTGCTCCCACAGAGAAAGCTCTCCCCCTGGGGGCCGCCAGTCGACATTGTTTGGCTGACGGCACCCAGAGGAGCCCCTCTCTGTGGGAGCGTACTGGCTGGTGGGAAGCTCTTGGTGGCAGAAGGCGGTCCCGTAAATATCCAAGCCCTAAGCCATGGAGCACTCTAAAGGTGGTCACCAACACCTTGAATCGCACCCGGAGGACCACCAGGAGCCATTGCAGCTCACGCAGGAGAGGTGTTACATGGGAGCGCCATGACACTTCCATAATCACCCGCGCAGCCGCGTTCTGGACCAGTTGGAGCCTCCGGGTGCTCTTCAAGGGGAGCCCCATTTAGAGAGCATTACAGTAGTTCAGGCGGGAAGTGACGAGGGCATGAGTGACCGTGCGCAATGAGTCCCGATCCAAACAGGGATGCAACTGGCGAATCAGGCAAACCTGATAAAAAGCCCCCCTGGCCACATGTTCTTCTAAAGACAGCTGTGCATCCAGGACACCCAAGTTGCGATCCCTCTCTGTGGGGGCCAACGACTCGTCCCCAATAGTCAGAGATGGCACCAGCTGACTATATTGGGACGCCGGAAGCCACAGCCACTCAGTCTGTTTCTCCCCATTCAGATCTGTATGGCCTCCAGACACCGGGACATCACGTCAAGGGCATCATTGGGGTGGTCCGGGGTGGAGATGTACAGCTCAGTGTCATCAGCGTACTGATGGTACTTCAACCCGAAACCATGGATGATCTCACCCAGCGGCTTCACATAAATGTTGAACAAAAGGGGCGAGAATACCAACCCTTGAGGCACCCCACATACAAGGCGCCTCAGGGTCGACCTCTGGCCCCCCATCAACACAAACTGCGACTGGTCAGAGAGGAAGGAGGAGAACCACCACAACATGGTGCCCCCCACCCCTAACCCCTCCAACCGGCACAGCATGATACCATGGTCGATGGTATCAAAAGCCGCTGAGAGATCTAACAGGACCAGGACAGAGGAGCAACCCCTGTCCCAAGCCGTCCAGAGATCATCAACCAATGCCGTTTCCATGCTGTGCCTAGGTCTGAAGCCCGACTGGAACGGATCGAGATAGACCGCTTCATCCAGGTACTGGGGGAACTGTCGCGCCACCACACTCAACAACCTTCGCCACAAAGCAGAGGTTGGAGACTGGACGGTAATTTGCTAAAACAGCTGGGTCCAAGGAGGGCTTCTTGAGGAGGGGCCTCACCACCGCCTCTTTCAAGGCAGCAGGAAAGTAGCCCTCTCTCAAAGAAGCATTGACAACCTTTTGGAGCCAGCCTCGTGTAACCTCCCGGAAAGCCAGCACCAACCAGGAGGGACATGGGTCCAATAAACATGTGGCCGTGCTAAGTCTACCCAGAATCCTGTCCACGTCTTCAGGGGTCACTGGGTCAAACCCCTCCCAGATAACACTCTCAAGACCTGTCTCCGTCACCCTGCCTGCATCTATTCAGTCAGAGTCCAGGCCTTCCCAAATTTGAGCGACTTTGTCATGCAGATACTGCACAAAACCCTCAGCCCTGCCCTCCAAGGGGTCCTCCCACGCTCCCGGATGGAGCAGGGAGCGGGTCACCCTGAACAGGGCAGCCGGGCGGTTATCTGCAGACACGATAAGAACGGAAAAATAATTAAACTTTGCCGTTTTTATCGCCACTAGGTAGGTCTTAATATGAGACCTTACCAGTGTTTGGTCGAATTTGGAAAGGCTAGCCCTCCAACTGCTCTCCAGGCGTCTTTTCCGGCGCTTTATCTCCCTCAGCTCCTTGGAGAACCAGGGAGCTAAGTGAGATCGGCGCCGGGTCAGAGGCCGCAAAGGCACGACACAGTCCAAAGCTCCAATGGCCGCCCTATCCCAGGCGGCCACCAGGTCTTCAGCCAGGTCATGAGCCAGAGCCTCACGACCCAGCTGTTGTTAATATATATTAACATTTCACCTAAATTAGTAAAACCACAATAAAATATAAATGTTAAAAAGACTATTGTAAATGTGCTTGGTCTTGCCAAGGGACACAAGGTTCATTGTTTGGATTGACAGATTAATGTGATTATCCGTTTAGAAAAGTGTGTCTCAAATCTTAGCAACTTTAAGATATGTGGACTTCAACTCCCATAATTCCCCAGCTAGCCATGCTGACATATCTTAAAATTGCTAAGCAGGCTGGCTGGGGAATTCTGGGAATGGAAGTCCACATATTTTAAAGTTGCTAAGCTTGAGAAACACTGATTTAGAATAATTTAAAATTTCACTGGCAGAATCCCATCCCTGCCTTTGTAATTGCAATTACATGGTGCCAGTTAGGCTCAAGTCTCAAGATGTTTGGGCCTGTCCTGATGCAGCCTTCAGCATCTCATGAGGAAACAAAATGGTCTATTAAATCTCTCTGCTCAAAACCCAGAAATGCAAACTTTACAATGTTGTATGCGGGGAAGATTTTCCTGGGACATTTCCACGTGAAATCAATGGAACCAAACTATTAAATATTTAAAGAAGAAAGAATTCCACACACCCACAGGATATTGTAAGGGGGAACAGAAGAATAAAAGTGGAGCGGTGTCATCCTGCTGCATGCATTGTGATGTTTCACTCGAGTAGGAATGGGCAGAACCAGGCACAATGGAGGAAACATTGCTTTCATCTTTTCATGAAAGCAACAAGAGATTGTGGATGTGGATGCCTACAGGTTCACATCAAATCAGTGCAATCAAACTAGCTCAGTGATGGTGAACCTTTGGGGCTCAGGGTAGCAAAAAATTTTTTAAAAAATCTAATTTGTCTTTGCTGGCATGTACCCCGCAAACAAAAGATAAAACAATTCTTTTATATTCATTTTAAGAAAATATAGTCCAATCATGTTTATGATCCCCAAGATCTGCCACATACGGTCTTTCTACTGACAGGAACTTGGGGCCTATCTGAGGCTGTTCTGGGTCACACAAGCCTTTGTCCTTGAAGTGGCTTTGAAGAATGCTCTTCTGAAACATCTGCAGCCTCCAAAAACCAGGTAAAAGAACACATTTTAATGCAATTTTCAGAGGTTCCAGAGACCATGATAGAGCACAACCTTCTCAAGCAATTTCTAAAAACTCTGGTGGTCATCTGAGAAGCATATCCCATTACTGTATAGCCTTGGCAGCCTCCAAAAATCATGCAAGAACAGTGATATTAGTGAACTGTTGTCTCAACCAAAACATGGATTGTTGTCTCTGATGTGTGTATCCTAGGTTCATCATCACTGACCTAGCTAAACTAGTGACTCAATACCTCCTTAATAAACACTTGGATTTTGTCATAAATTCTGTGTTCATAACAAGGAAAGTGTTGCAGCTGGTATTTGCCATGGCTAAGCATCCCTTGTCTTTTGCTTTCCTAAAACTGTTCTTCCTTCTTGAAAACTAGGTACTATCAATTCACCAAGAGCGAAAAACTAAAATTGTCCCATTTTTCCCCGTTGGATAACTTTTAGATTATTTTCCCTTCCATCTCAGTTATGCTAAACAACATGATCTAAATTTATCCCATACTGATAACATTGAGCAATTTAATTTCCACCAATGGTGCTACTGTGTTAATGGAATTATACAGGAGGGGCTTTTGCCATGGGGTGAGAAGAAATAAAAGCAAAATCCAGGTCGCTCAGCATGAGGTTAATATAATTGACTTCTAGATCATCAAAATTGCAGTTGTGACTCTAGGAAACATTAAAGAGTATGGGGAATTAGGAATTCACAAGTACACTTCATGATGAAGATCTGGCAGCAAAAATTTGATGAGTCCCAATATAGGATAAAACTAGTCATGTACTGCCTCCGGGTGGTTTGTGTAAGTAAAAATGCCACACAGAATACACACTGTGTGAATGATAACACGGTAAACATGACAAACATGATAAAACCTGAGCTTAAGGTAAAGTAGACTGCTATTAACATTCATGTAGGTAGTTAGTTAAGGAAACAGTAATACCCCTGTATTACTAAATGAGCTTCACTTTGACATTTTGACATCGTTTTCTTTAAATTTCATCTCATTGGGTATAGTTAGTGACTTCCATTTTGAAACTGAAGCTCTTCTAGTGAAATGCCAACTTCTATTTCTCCCTACAATATTTGGAAACAGCTGAAATATAGTAAATTTCTCACCTTTTGTTTCTTAACTAATTTATATGTTAAGTCAGTGCTGACTCTTAGCAATCACATAGACTTTCTCTGTGATCTGTCCCTAACCTTCAGCTATACCAATAGTGCACCAATCATTACTGTTCCTGAGTAGTTTTTTTTAAAAAAATATTACAGCATTTGCAAACAAACAAACAAAAATTAAATATTTTCTTTAATCAAATAGGTTCCTGTATTTAATATGGTATGAGGAGGAGGATATAGTGCTTTGGGGGTACTTCGCACTAACCATCCGAGAATAGTTAATTTAGAAGCTAAGATGGGAATACAAATGCAACAAAGTGAGGTTTGAAAGATACATGTAAGTGTTCCAGCCTTTCACAAACAAAATGGAAATCTAGTATTATGTTTGATTTAAAAATAACCCAGACAAAAATGGAAGCCCCGTAGTTTCGTGTGTGCCACCTGTTTTAGTCATAAAGAAACACAATAAGCAAAAAAGATATTTAGTTTAATACAAATTTTATACAAAGAAAATGTGAAAAAATACTTCCATATGCTAAAAGCAATTATGCTTCACAAATAAGGCCAGCTAGGCTATCTTTGACACAACTGCAATTCACAAATAGTCTGCTCTTGATTTGTTTTTCCTGTTCATTTTGTTTTCTTTCCTCTAATGTGCATACTAGCTGGAGACTGTACAGACTGCATTCTTTATAAACAATGGGAGAAATCAATTATGACTAAAATGTACAGCAAAATGTACTGGAATGATATCATACAATTAAATTTGCTCATATACATACATCATCTTGCTTTGTTCAATGCTTTGTTTACACAACATACAAAATGATACTACAGTATAAGTGTAACAGACAGTGTTTTCATGGATTACTTTCTCTCTCATACTGTACTGCTTCATGCTCACATAAAAACATAAAAAAAAATCCCATAATACATGCTCTAGCCCAGCATCAATGTCTTTTGCTCATTTTTCCAAGTGACCTGGCCATTTCTTGTTCTTGTGTTCCCTTTTTCCAAAGTCCTCCAAAAAATCTTGTATGGATGTGTATGTGTGTATAAACCCAGTACGAAGGATATCTTCCAGATCCACTTGTGTCCAAAATATTTGATTACTGTATTGCCAACTGCTATTAAGGTTCTTGCTTCCTTTTCCTTAGTATTAACAAAACTTTATTTTTTGTAAACATTCTCTCTCACATTAAATACGCTACACAAAATTTGCTGTTTAATGTACTTGAGACCCAAAGATTGAAAATTATTATTTTTTTAAACGCCAGCACTAATTTCAGTTGCATACACAAGGCATTGTCTTCTTTTCCAAATACAAGCCAAGTACTTCAGCTCTTTTCTTCTTTAAATTCTAAAGAGGAAGAATGGTTTCTATGTGCAACTGTCATTCCCAGAAGATCATTCCTCTTGATGACATTTGTGGCAAGCCTGATTTAGTCGTTCCTTCACAAATTTCCAACATGTGCTAAAGTCAGTACAAATATAAAAAAGGGATGGCACTCTTAACGTCATCCACAAATTGTACATAATTTACAACAGTATAGATTTACCATCAATTTTACCAGTCCTCCGGCTTTTTAAAGCCAACACTAATGCTTTACATTAATGTAGTGTAGTTAACTGCTTTGTACACATGTACAAAGGTAAAAGTCTCAACCTTTGAGGTTAATCCAAAAAACTGTAGGCATTTTTTCACATTTCTAATGAAGAGATTATTATTATTCCAACAGTTGCCTGGTCTCCTTTGTTAACAGTTAGACTCTTCGTACTTGGACAGGCATTGTCGTTTGAACGTACTGAACTCCTGTTCTCATTGCCATGGTCCCAGCTGTAGGACTTACTACTACCGGAATGGTCTGCAGATTTAAAACAAAAAGATACATCGTCTCAGAAATGAAGAACTGTGTCATGCAAAAAATTCAAATAGGCTATCATCAAAGACTTCATTGCACACCACCATTGTAAACTACTTCTGTAATGATACAAGACAGAGTATTTTTTTTACACTAGTGTTTGGTTCCACAATATGCATTCTCAAGCCTGCAAATACATATTTTTCAATATATTTGCAAGTAATTCATTAACAATAAATGACACAATAGAGTAGATGTTTAACATTTTGAATATATCAATATGCTGACTTTTAGTGAAGAACAATGAATACCTCAGTAATTACATTCAGTACCCCATAATAACAAAGTGAAAACAGAATTTCAGAAATGTCCGTAAATTTATTAAAAAGAAAAAACTGAAATGGCATAAGTATTCAGACCCTTTGCAACAACACTTGAAATTTAGCTCAGGTGACTCCCATTTCTCTACATTATTGCTGACATGTTTTTACACCTGACTGAAGTCACACAGCCAAGACAACACAGGAGGGGCTTAGGGACAACTCTGTGAATGTTCTAGAGTGGCCAAGCCAGAGCCCCAACTTGAACCCTATTGAACATCGCTGGAGGGACCTGAAAATGGCTGTCCTGCGACAGTTGCCATCCTATCTGACTGAGCTTAAGAGGATTTGCAAGGTAGAATGGCAGTATATCCCCCAAACCAGGTATGCAAAGCTTGTCATGTCATACCCAAAAAGACTTGAGGCTGCAATTGAAGCCAAAGGTGCTTCAAGAAAGTACTGAGTGAAGAGTCTGAGTACTTATGCCAATGTGATATTTCAGTTTTTTCTTTTTAATAAATTTATAGACATTTCTAAAATTCTGTTTTCATTTTGTCGTTATGAGGGGGAAAATGATTTTCAACAACTGTAGAATCAGGCTGCAGCATAACAAAATTGACAAAAGTGAAGGAGGTCTGAATACTTTCTGAATGCACTATATGTGTGTGTGTGTACGTGTATGTATGCACACACACTTATTAGAACTATTGTTTATTCTTCGTCACCTCTCAAAGATGTCTTTCAGAGAAGTACCAAATATTTCAAAAACAAAACTTTTCTAGCTTGAAGTTTTGAAATTAAAACAAGGTGTTGGACTGTTCTTACCATCACAAAAATGTTTCACTTTAACTAAAAATGGATTGGCCTGTTTCAAAGCCTGAATCTGAAATATTTACATATCTCTATTGTACTCTATTTTTGCTGCTGGTAGAACTGGATTAGAAGAGTAGAGTTTATATAAATTTCTACCAGCAGCAAGAATAGGGTACAGTAGAGATATGTAAATATGTAAAATATGTAAATATTTCAGATTCAGGCTTTGAAACAGGCTTTTATATATATAATTTTTTTTCATTCTGAAAAGTACAATGGTAGATGAGCCCACCCAGTAAGTTCATTAGCAAACTCAATATGCATTCCATTATTCTAGGAGCATACAATAAACTAATACAATAAAACATTTTTAGTATTTAAAGAAAAAGAATTAATGAATTTGGGCATGCCATGGAGCATATGAATATCAATATTATGATGACATACATGAGAGTAAATGTATATGCTGCACATTTGGAGCTACCAGTGAGATGTATGTTGATGTCAGCCAAGGTCCCTCTACCAAATTATTTTATTTACAGTTGAGGTGCTCTTAGAAAGTACAGTTCTCACCAATAATCAATCACACCTGCACTCCTGTTCCTTTCCTTTCCTTCCTTAAAGAAACTTTGGTCACTAAAGGATAGCAAAAGCTGGAGGCTGTCAAACTGCTTCCCTGATATGCTAGCAAAAACTTTTCTTATATGGACAGAGTCAGTCTTCGGATTATGACAGCAATGGGAACTGGAATACTGTTGCTCAGAAATGCAGTGGTAAAGCATGACAGCACGTGTCATGTGTCATCACAATTGCTGACATTGAGACCACACAGGTCATTAAGCAAGGACTGCAGCATCTGGCTTTCTGCTGACTTCCTCTTTGACTTTGCTTGTGGGAAGTCAGCAAGTTGACTCCTCCTCATCTGATAAGTCAAATTCATTCAAATAGTCTGATTCTGGATTTTCCTCCTCAAATTGACTACAATTAACTACAGAGTGTTGCATAGTATTTTGAGACACATTGTAAGATGTTGATGGTATAGGTTCTGATAATAAGCCTGATTGTTGCAATCCTGCTTGGAAAATGCGAGAAAATGTTTGTGAAAGTAAAGCTTGGAAATCCAAATTCTGACTCTGTAATAGACCTTCTCCAACACGTAGGCCAGCGGCCATAGGAGTGAATGTGGCCTCAGGGTTAGCCTGAACAAAAGTCTGTTGAACTGACCCCACTGTGGCCCTGTTTTGAGATTCTGTATTCATAGGCTTAGCAGCCATAGACAAACTTTGATTTTCTGATGGCAAATCCGCCTGTTGCCAAATCATTGCTTCCTCATCTATGTCAGGATATATTATTTTTTCAGTAGTCTGAGGTAAAATCACCTCCTGAACCTCTCTTTGAGGTATAGCTTGAGCTGCCATTCTGGCTCTATTGAACTGTTTTTCAAGAGCATTATGTCTGCGTAAATCATCTCTGGAAGGTTTGTCCCCTTGCCTGGACATAGATTGCTCAGACATACCCCTGGTCCTGGCTCTGCCCTTCTTAGATTTATTAGGCTTAGGGGATGGTACCCTAGGAGGAGAATCCTCCTGATCTAAGTCTGATGAAATATTTACCTCTGCCATTGTTTATAAAATAATTAAAATAATTAAAATAACCAAAAATTTTATACTTTCCTTTGAGAGTAGTTTTCAGGAGGTCACACAATGCCAGACAGCGTCTGTAAATGACTCCTCACAATTGCTGTTAATAGTCCACCAACGACTTAGATGAAAAGCTGCCCTTGACCGCTCTAAGCAATAGGCGGGTAGGCGCTAAAAGATCAGATCAAATAGAAGCGCGAGATCGGAACCTCAAGCCGACTCGGCTTCAAATGCAGCCTCCTTTGTTAACTTCGTTGAAAAATGCTTTGTTAATATATGGAGTTTGCTTACAATGCAGGGACTCCGAAGCCGCTTGTGAAGCTAAACAATTAAGGCAGAGAGTTGCGAGAGCGAGGGCGGTCTTACCGGCTAGCCAAATAACCCTCTTCTCGCTCGCGGCTCAAACGGCTGCTTTAGGACCGTTGCCAGGTCCTCCTCCCTCGTGCTGTCCCAATAACTGTCAAAGCGGCTGGCGTCCCAGCTGGGAAACCGCCAAAGCCGCGCAGCGCTAAATAGTATCAAATTTAATTGAAAGCAGCTGGCGCCCCAGCCGGGAAACGCCGAAGCTGCTCAGCACCGACACAATGTATCTCGTTGAATCCACAACTCTCGGAAGAAAAAAATTACCAAAATTTCTGCTATTTGCAACAATTTAAGCCAAGAACAAAAGCACACCAGTCTAATCACCTGTGACTGAGTGAAAAGACTGGACATGCGCAGAAGAAAGGGGCGTGACCAGGCTGTAGAGGAAGTTTGAATGGCACCCAGTCAGTCCAATGACAGTGGATCATAGCCCAATCGGTGGAATATCTGAGCAGCGAGGGAGGAAAATGTGATACGCTATGACAGAAGGATACTGCAGTTTCAGCACCACAAGCATATGAGCTAAACTGCAATTCACAAAGTAAAGGAGAGTCCAAAATCAGACCTGACTGTTAAATATAAGTATTTTATGATTGAAAAATGGTGGCCTGGTTGTCAAACAAGGCCAGCAATGCACAGCAAAACACATCTGCTAAATAAATGATTTTAACTGAGTTTATATAACATGGTAGGCTAAATATAGTTGGCTAGACTGAATTAGTGCATTCTGTATCCCAGTCAGTCTGGTCAACCACTGAGTTAAGAAAACAAACAAGTAAGCATGAACAGGTAGTCCTCACTTACTAACAATAGTAAGTTATTGACTAATTGTAAGTAACAAACTTATGACAATCAGTACTGAAAAAGGAGAGTTACAGCCAGTCCTTGAAGTTGCTGCCACTGCAGTATCCTTGTGCTCATGTGATCATAATTTGGATGCTTTACAACCAATGTATATTTATGATGGTTGCAGCATCCTGTGGTCATGTGATTGCCATTACAACTTTCACATTTAGCTTCCGACAAGCAAGTCAATGGAGAAGCCGCCAAGAAACTGCAAGTTACAATTACATGATATCACACTTAATGACCATAAGTTGGCATGGCCACAGGACATTACACTTAATGACTGTGTGGCTTAGCAATCAGTTGAAATTGTGTTTGGTAAATTAGGTCTACCTATAGTACAAACACTGACCTTAGTTGAAGAATGCTGCATATTATCATTTTCCAATTGTAGCATAAAGCAGGTCAAATTACAAAATTTTTAGCACAGGATATTTCCAATTGTCAGCCATCACCACTCCCACCCCCATAGTTCCTGAGAGATTTTATTACCTCTCTGGATTCCTTTAATGAGGATTAAAAGATTTTGGGAGAAGAGAAGCACCAGCTTAAAAAATTAAATGAGGTTCATGCTTATTGCCAATATGGGCATGGAACAAAGACACAATTCAATGATATGCAACCTCTAGGACAGTGATGGCTAACCTTTTGGCCGTCATGTACCAAAAGCAGGGGGAGTCGCGCGTGGGCATGCCCACATCCATAATTCAATCCCCCCATGCATGCATGCACGAAATCCCTCCCCCGCGCCCAGTTTGGGGTGTAGCAAGCCTCCCTAAAGCCTCCAGAGGTCGAAAACGGCCCATTTCCAGACTTCTGGTAGGCTCGGTAGGCCCATTTTTCAACCTCCCAAGGCTCCAGAGGCTTTCTTGGAGCCTGGGAAGGGAGAAAACGGCCTTCCACACCTGCCCTGGTGGCCCTCTGGAGGCCAGAAATAGCCCATTTCCCGACTTCCAGTGAGCCTGAAGGCCCGTTTTTACCCTCCCAAGGTTCGAGGCTCTCTTGAAGCCTGGGGAGGGCGAAAACGGCCTTCTCCACCCACCAGAGGCCGAAAATGCCCGCCCAGAGCCTACACGCGAGCCCTGTTCTTACCTGGCATCCAAAACAGGCCACGTGGAGTCTCCTGGGAGGGGAGGGATGGTGTGAGCGGGGCCAGCCGAGAAATCAACTGGCCCGCGCGCGCATGCGCTAAGCTAGGGCAACGGCTCGTGTGCCTGCACATATGGCTCCACGTGCCACCTGTGGCACACATGGGTCTAGGATGAATGTGGAATCTAATAGCATATTTGTTCTCTGACAGGACTAAAATATTTTTAACTTCCGGAGGACTGGAGGCTTCCAAGTCTTAAAATACTTGTTTTGTCCTTACCATCAATGCCCTCGAAATGCAAAACAGCCTACATCATAAAACTCTTGACACTTTCCAACACTTTCCCTGATACTAGATGGAGTACAAACCAAATTGTAAACCTAGCCTAATCTTAAACTAAGAGCATCACTGCCCATATCAATAAGGAAATTTCAAAATATTCTATTCTATCTCTGTTTATTTTCTAAACCACTGACGGGACCAAATTTCTTGGATATATAAAAAAAAACTATTAACAATTTAAAATATCCAGAATATTTAAAACATTAATCTATGGTAAAATCCAATGCGCAATTTTAGTGGCTAGTGGGAAGCATTGGTTATCTTAGATGGTGAAAATCTTGTAGGAGAAAGTATTCTCTCATGTGACCTAGGATCAATCCATGTAAGGCATTCAAATAATACGTAACACTTTGTACTATACCTAGAAAATAACTGACATCCAATGTATCACAGAAAGCTATGGAAAGTTCCAATTCCAAATTCAGAGACTGAGGGTTAATTAATTAGTATTAATTAAAATTAACATTCATTAGTTAATGAATGTTAATTGTCCCACAAGTTTAAACAACTATAGAAGAATATTTAGATATGGTCATGAAACAAAGTATCACTTCCTTCTGTATAAATTGCCATAGCACAGACTCTCAAATGACCTCCATGCTGTGCCTTATTGGTGTTATAATGAACTGTCTGTCATTAGTGTTCTACCCATCTTACTTTCTCCTTCATTCCACAGTGCTCTTCCATGGACTACATACCATGAGGAAGATTTTAAAACAAGGAAGGTGGTATTTATGCAGTTGTGTCTACCACTCTAGTAAATTCCCAATTCTAGAACTCAATGAAGCATTGTCTGAATTGCCTGCAGAATCTATTCTAAAACAGTGTTATGACTCCTGGAAAAACCAGCAGATTCAAGAAACTGTTTGGAAAAGCAAGCTGAATTTGTTCTCCACCCCTGCACAGACGGAGAGTGATTGCAAGTCCTACCTTAACCAGGCAGTGGTCCATTCATGACAATGGGAATTCACCCATGAATCATTCTTTCAGCCAGAATAAAAGACCAAGTGAGTAAGCCAGCAGATCTTTGCCTCTAAGATCCAATGTCATAAATGTCACAGCTGCTATGAATTCCTGAGTCATACCAGACAGTCCAGGCTGAAATAGATGTGGAAGTCTCCTAGAACCTAGAATCCTATAAGCCACCTAGACTTACTTAATTGAGAAAGTATATAAATAAATCAGTGAATTACTTAATGAGCTGGTTGTTACACACAGCCATATTTCCTCTCCGTCTAACTTCCTCTAGCCTGCTTAATTACTGAAACAGATCCTCTTGCCTCATCCAACTAGGTTTGTTATACAAGCCAGGTCAGCTCTCATCTATGATCAAATCATGAAATGTTTCCAATTCTGTTGTTTATTTATGTGCCACAGAAAAGAAGCAAGGGTGAATTCTATGTGGAACTGAAACAATTCACTGGGAAAACTAAGTTATTGGATTAGCTAGCAAAAGAAACTAACTGCTAATTTCACTTTCTATCTAGTGACATATTGACTTCTACCTTCTTATTCTCTACCACCATCAAAATACTAGCCCTCTTGACAAAACCCTTACCACCATGTCCATTACTCACTACTGGTCCCTGATGCTTCTTAGTCAACCAATTAATTAGAGCACATGACAATTCCTAAATTTAATGCAATTTTGAAATAAAAAAAGCAAAAACACAACAGCTGAAGAATAGCATAGCTTTCCCTAAACTGCTTCAGAAACTATAATAGCAATATAGAATTTTAAATCAATAAATAAAACTTGAATCTTTGATTGTCCTAGATGACAATGTACGATGTAAAAGAAATGGCAATGTATAGCAAAATAAAGCATTTTGCACAGCAAATTGAATTAAGACCAGTGAATTCATATTGTGGTAACACAGGAGAAAACCCATCCTCCCTCCAAAATAAATGAGCTGTTTCAATGTCAAAAACAGTACTTACAATTGTGGGTTGAGTAGTTGGTATATAGGTAGTGGTCTGCGGTACCTGGACCAACTTTATAGGCTGGCTGCTTGTCACACCTGTTGCTATCTGCAGAGACAGCACAGGTAACCAGAGTGAAAGGTTCAGTTTTTATGTCAATGCCACCTATTTATTAACATGGTTTTGGATTTAGATCTTGCCTTTCCTAAATGGAAGGACTGCCTCTGACTGCTGGGGGAAGAGGGGAAATGATTTTTACAGGTTCCTCCTCTCTGCTGTATCAAAAACCCCATCAATCTGCTATGGGGGACAAGGAAGAGTTGATAAATCTTCCTGAAGCATGAGACATAGTGCTAGGTATTGTAATAGATGGGAAGCAGCTAAAATTTACCTTCTATCCATCTTTTGGTTCTTAGTGAAACTTGCTCACAAAATATCCCCCATTTGTGAAACCAAACTCTGGATTTAACCCATAAATATGTCAATGCTTGGCTTAAAAAAAACACCCTACATTTTAATGAATTCACAGGTTACATTTTTATAAATAAAAGCAAAATTTAAAATATGAAAGTGAGCAATGCATACAATTTGATGTTTCAAACAGATATAACAATTATGTGAATGCAATTTGAGATTTCCAAAGAAAAATATTTCATGATAAAAAACTTATCACAGAGAGCACAGTACAATTACAAGTAAGGTAACTATTTAGCAATTTCTTGTTAAGAAATACAGTATTTTTCAGTGTCTTTAATTCTAAATATGCACTGGGCCATCCTTTCTTTGTCTCTAGAATGCATAAGACCTATGACACGTTTCCTTAGAATAAAGCAAGGCAATTAAATTATATAGTTTTGTAAGAGATACTGATTTCTTGAGGTGGAGCTGATATAAAATGTCACGATAAAAGAGTTTCATTTTTTTCAACAGAATGTACTATTGTGCTTTAAGAAAAACTAACAGGGACATATAGGAATGGATAGAAATCAGAAATGTACTTGTTAATAAAATGTTATTGTAACTGCTAGTGTTGCTTTAAAAAGAAAGCCAGGACCCATATTTGACCGATACAAGATAAAGAACAACAATAGTTATCTATATATGATTAACAATTCTAGTATCTGTTATTCTGCAGAAGAGTAAGGATACTGAATTAGATAAAGATGTGGGTAATGTTTTCAAAACTCAGCTTTCAGCATTTGACAGAACACGTGTGTGTATGAGAGTGTGTGTGTGTGTGTGAATTTCAAAATAAGAGAAGTCTGAGGGATATGTGTGATGAGCCTGAGCAATCACTACATCCCAAGTGGGTGGAAACAGGGCAAAATCACATGAGAATTTATAACATAATGCCATGATAAAAAAAAAAAAAAAGGTAGCACATACAACATTAGATACATCCTGGATCCTTAAGAGCTATCTCTGAAATGGTGAAAATAAAGACAAAGGTATTTCACCAGCCCTCAATAAAATAAAATAAAATCTCCTTTATTGCTTTGTACAGCTTTTAAAAATAAACCTTAAAGCGAGGGAACCTTAAAGCACCAAGGAAGGACATACTTACTGTAACACTTTCCTTGCTTTTTTCCACAGCTGCCTCTTTTTCTTTTGGAGCACTGGTTGCTTCTGTAGGTGCAGGCTGTGCACTGGAACCAGGTTGGGATGCTTTGTTTAATGTTTCTGAACTAACTTCACTCTCTGTCTCTTGCTGGGTTGCAGTAGCTAAAATAAAAACCAAGGGAGTTTAAAAATGGAGGTGAGATTCATTCACAAATAGATTGAAAGATAAACAGTGTAACTGTAGAAACACTAGCCCATTACCTGATTGTGTACAAGACTTCATATGTTCTGGCCAATGAGCTTGTTGACAAGGATAGTCACAATAGCTGGTATTCCAACAACAGTAAAAGATGGCCTCTTTTTTGCAGTTGGCACACCACTGCTTCTTTTTGGTCTCATCCACAGCTTGTTGCTTTTCCAATTCCAGTTGTTTCTTCACTTCAGCAATTAAACGATCTCTTTCTTGCTCTAAGCTTTGTCGCATTTCAGCCATTGTGAGTTCTAGGTAACAGATGAACAGCATGTAATCTAACAACTAATTTAAATGGCCTGTCTGTTAAGTAATAATGGTAAGCTACCTTAAGGGAAATCAAAACATACTGATTTATTACAATAAAGGCAGACAAATTTACATTATAATGTGCAGTGGTGGGATAATTTTTTTTTTTACTACCGGTTCTGTGGATGTGGCTTGGTGGGCGTGGCAGGGGAAAGATACTATAAAATCTCCATTTTCTCTCCACTCCAGGGGAAAGTTACTGCAAAATCCCCCATTTCCTCCTGATCAGCTGGGACTCGGGAGGCAGAGAATAGATGGGGGCGGGGCCAGTCAGAGGTGGTATTTACCGGTTCTCCGAACTACTCAAAATTTCCACTACCAGTTCTCCAGAACTGGTCAGAACCTGCTGAATACCACCTCTGATAATGTGTATACTTATGTATGTAATCTTATTGTATAAGATCTTAAGACATTCAAGAAATAATTACCAATCAATTTAGAAGGTTTATTAACTATCATGATGACATACTGTGACAACTGAGCTAGACTTCTATAATTGATTATCTATATGAAAAACAGATCAGCACAGATGTTTCTTTATATGCCGGGCCATGAATCACGAAAATATTTAACAAAAATAATGTTGTTTTTATACCCAGATTATGTTTCATTTCTGAGAGCTCTTGCTGATGTAACCACTGAAGCTTTTCAATTTCAATTCTCAGACGACGAATCTGAAATATTAAAAAACAATAACAACAGGAGTGTCAGTCAAAATAGAATAAAAGCTTTCTTTCTCCTCTATCCCCACATTTGTTTCTGAGGGGGGACTCTTTAAATCAGATCTGGGTGCATAGGGAAGAGGGAGGGAGAGAGGCCATGAAAGGAAATCCAATTGCATGGATGACAATCTTTATTTAGAAACTAATCACTTTCATGGAAAAATATCTCGGTGTTGTTAATAAGATCAGAATAAACATGCTTTCTATGAATTGGGCAAAATAAATAATGGCACCTATTCTTTCTCCTAGTGGAATAGAGAGAAAGGAGGGCAAATGTGCATGAGTAAATAAAGCTCTTCCCAAAGACATATACTTGTTTCTCCTGCCTTATAGTAAATACTATCCCTCACAACACAAAGTTGTATTGTATTGTATTCAGTACACACAATCCGATATAATGATATGGTGAATTAAGTATTTCCAAATGTTAACTGGATCTTGGATAATTTGTGCAATAGGCTAGGCTTTACTACTTTTTCTGGTAGAGGTACTAGAAAAATCTTTAAAAACTGAGTTTGCTGTATCTATCATGAAGTAATGTTATTATATTGTTACTTTTAGCATAGAAAGTCTCAGCCGTATGACATAAATTCTTCATTTTACTGTGCTCTCTCAGGCACACAGCATCCGATTAATAATTTCAAGAGTTGACATAAGAGCAGAGACAGAAACAGAAGATTTGAAATAGGGTTGTACAACTTTCATTAATTTCATACTTGGCTGTTATGTTATTCCTCAATCTTTCAGGGCCCCAGCCTAGATTACTCTGAATGGTTTACAAGATTTCAATATTTAAGGTGAAAAAAACAAAAGAACATATAATCTGCAATATTCCTGAAAACATATATAACACCATTTTTTTCAGGAGCAGTTATAAACCTTCCATTCCAGGTCTTCATGGCTCTCCAAAATGTTAGTAAGACAGGACAGGCTATAACTCTGAGGGTAATTTATTTGGGGGGGTGGGGGAGACTTCCCCAAGAAGGAATAACAGTCACAGTCAGAGTAGCAACTGCTCAGCAAGGCCTTCTTTTTGGATTTCATTGGATGGATGCATTCTATTTGAAGTAGGGAGTTTCCTTAAGCTACAAAGTGCTTTAAAGTTTGCTACCAACAGATTCAATTGCAGCAGGAGGCCAGTGTAGTTCCTGCAGCAGAGGTTTTATATGCACAAACTAGGCTGAACTTACTAGCTAGGCTGTAGCATTTTGAACTGAATTTTGTGAATGATTAAGGACAGTTCTCTGTAAAATCAGATAAAATAACTAGTTATGTGCCAAGCCTGCATTCCAAAGTGGAGGAAGCCAAGTCAAGTACCCACATGGACTATTCAATTAATATGACTGCTCCCCATATATTTAAATATCTCCCTTTCTGTCACATTAACATTGTATTGATACTAATTTTTGAAGAGTGTCTAGAGATTATAATCAAGACTTTTAGGAACTGTCAATGGTCCTCAAGCAATAGGTATATACTCCTGATTTAACACAAATATTATATTTTAAAGGTAAGATTTTTAACTATAGCTTAAATGCAGCTCCAAAGAGCAGCTTGGAAAACCCGATCGAGTAAGAGAATAAAATAAGCAACAAAAGCATAAGAATTACCACACACTTCATGCTAGGGGAATATGAAACTCCAAACACATACCATAGCAGGGTATACTGCCATTTATCACAATTCCACACTATAACCAGATTTTAACAGCTTTCCAGACAGCTAACAGGGAGAGAGCCAGTCTAATGTCAGGGAGGAGGATGGGTAATGCTGTTCTAAAGAAGAGGGGACAACCCTTTCAGAGGTGCCCAAAGAGAGTCCAGATCTAATTGGATGAGCAGAAACCATTGGGAATAGTGGTTCCAAAGACATTGAGGTCACAAGTCATGTAGGGTTTTATAAGTGACATCCAGGACTTTGAACTTAATGTGGAAAGTAACTAATAATATAGTAGTTCTGATAGTAGGAGTATCACATAGGAATAGTAAGTGGCACACTAGCCACTGCCTTCTTGATCAGTTGTAGCTTCTAGGTGGCTTTCAAGGACAGCCCTAGGCAGACAGTAAAGAATACGAACCTCAGCAATTGTGCTTCCAGTAGTATTTTTTGAAAGGTCATTATATATTTCAGTCATTGTTCCTTTTATAGCATCCATCATCTGTTTAAAAAAAATATACAGAATTAAACATTTATTTACTGGGAAGAGCTCCTTCAGTTTTGTTTACACCAGATATGATGAAAAGGATTATACTGGAATATAAAATGAGTGTTGTAGTTTTCATACTTAACATTCATTTGCCATTCCAGAGTTAAATGTTACTTCCAAGCAACTGAGCCTGATGAAGAGCAATGAATGTATTCCCATCCCCAAATTTAAAGCACAAGTACCCTGTTCCCCCCAAAATAAGACATCCTCTGATAATAAACCCAATCAAGCTTTTTGAGTGCATGGCAATAAGGCCAAGCGCTTAATTCAGGGTTCAAAAAAATATAAGACAGGGTCTTATTTTCAGGGAAACATGGTATTAATGTAAACAGGATCCTCCCCACTTCCAAGCTTACCATTGCTTTCACTTGACAAACAAAAGCAGCAGCTCTATCTCCAGCAGCTACCTAGCAATGTATTCCATAGGAAACCATCTGGCATTGCACCTTAACTTTGGTTCAAAAAACTATAGAGGAGACTTGGCAAAAACAGACCCTATAATCTCTTTGTTTGCTTTAAAATATGGGTATCATGCCATTTATATCAATATATATATAACCCAGATCAGAGGGAAGACTAAAACATTATTTGACTTTGCCTTGCTCTTCAAGTGAAGAACCTAGATAACTTGAGGGTTATTGTTCACTTTGCATTCTAAACCTTTTGTCCTCAATGCTATAATCTAAACTCTATGAAAGACTACTTATCAGTTCTGCAGTAAGACTTAGAACTAGCCTTGAACATTCAAATTAGCATGTTCCTAGGAAGGGCATAATCAAGGAAAATTTGACATAGTTCCACTAAGCACTATGGGGACCAGTTTAAATTCTCACCATAACAGATTATTTGTCTCGGAGGGGTAAGTATGCGCTGGCAGAGAAGGTGAGCTAAGATGAGTGAATGTGTGTGTGTGTGCATGCATATTAAGTAAATGAGATGGAGGGGGAATAGAAAGGATCTGTGTCTGCTCTAGGCAAATGAGCCATTGAAGCAGGCCTGCCATGACTGGCCCTGTCCACTGTTGTTATGTAGTTATATCGATCTTTGTTATCTAATGTCACACACACACACAGAAACACACACATGTAGCACAGAGGTAGATTTTATAGGGAGAATAAGGATTTATTCAAAACAACTTTGACTCCTGGTGACTTTACAGATGTGTCCATATAGTTATTTTCAACAACAGTATGGAATCCCTTCTTGTTTTTTTGTCTGGTAATTTTTTCGTATAGCCTACACCCCTGCTATCTCCAATCCAAGTACTAATTGTACCTAACCCTGTTTAGTTTCTCAGCCTAAAGAAGGTTGGCCAGGTTTTGCAGAAAAAAAAGTATTGGTGTCAACCCACAATATTTTGGCTAATATTCCCCTTCTATTCTTATCCAAAAAACACAGAACAAGTAAAAAAAAAATTACACATCTTCTGGTTATGCATTAGGGAGACAACTTAAAATGTTGCTGCTACGTTCTTCTGTGAGCTCAAATGTTAATCCTATCCATGAGAATGGTGAAAATAACAAAGGAATGATGAACCCTCTGTACATGTTAAAATTGCATTAACTGAAATCAAGCATTAAATAACACTTTTTTTTAAAAAGCTTACTTTACTAGTATACTTAGCAATATCTGCAGCCACATCTGCTGAAGCTGTTGCTATTGGCAAGTCTGTATTAACTGAAGATGAAAGTGTATTTGCTGATCCAGAACTGGTTACTATAGAAACAGGCTGAGTGCTTGTAACCAGGGTGATAGTTGACGTTGAAGTACTCTGAGTAATTTCTTTTTGCTGTACAGCTAGAAGACAAAACAAATCTGAAAATGAGTTACTATATATTTCAAGGCATTTAGAAAATTAAAAAGAGGTCACTTCTGAAATAAATATTATTTGGTAGTTTTTCAGTCTCGTTACTAGAACTATAATACTATTTAATCTGTGAATGATGTTATTAACAGGTAAAACCAGCCTTAAGATAAGGGCAGGAACATAAGAGTACACATGCTGATTTTATCAGCTGTAAAATGCCCTGTAGGTATTCACCAATTAATAAGGCATTATGCTTATTAGGACAACTAGAACATGGGTGTCAAACTCACGGCATCATGTTGCCATCATGTGATGTATCGTGATGTTTTTCCCCTTCACGGAGCTGGGGTGGGTGTGGCCTGCGCGTGACGCATGCAGCTCATGGGCCGCCAGTTTGATACCCCTGAACTAGAACATTACAAAATCATTTAAAAGGTTTGAGTGTAAAACCAAAGTGGTAGTGGAAAAAAAGAAGTGGTAGTTCCAAAGACTGCAATATTTAAATTTCTTAAAACAAAATACAGACAATATTAAGTAGATTTAAGTCAATTTGTTTTATTATATACTATATGTCATAATATATACTAGTATATCATAAATATTCAAAATATCTGAAAGACTGCTGGTATAAATATAATCATAACTGTTCCTTAATATACGTTATGAACTCAAGAGGTTTATTTAAAGACAGTTCAGTCCACAATCAAAGATTGTAAGGCACTGTAAGCCGCCCTGAGTCTCCGGAGAAGGGTGGCATATAAATCAAATTTAAAAAAAAAGAGAGAGATAGATCCAATTTTTTCTTTCTCCTGCAATTTCCCTCCACCCCCAATGTAGCTGTGAAGGGCTCAGTAATCACTTGTGAAGAAAGGATGGTCAGCAAAAATAACCGCTTCATCCTGCATAAGGAAAGCATCTGCTGGTTTCAAAAAACTTTCATATTTGAGGGGAGGTTTTCCTTTTACAGGATGGTCTATCTAGATCAGGGGTGTCAAACTTGTGGCCTGCGGGCCGGATGCATCACAAGCTGGTCATGCCGAGTTTAGCAAAGGGAAGAAAAGTCACAGTACGTCACCTGACGAGTTTGACACCCCTGATTTAGATTCAACTTATCACTAACTACAGTGTTATTATCATAATAACCTGTGTTCTTATATTATTTTTATATTAAATCCACTTGGTTAATTAAATCATCGATAAAAGGACTGGACAATTCATATTCCAACTGAAAGGTTTCTTACTATATATAGTAGTGGAATGTTTGATGATCTCCTCATTTTTGTGCAATTCATATCTGAGGTCTGAGCACAACTACTGTGAACGTATTGCAATGAGCAGACATTAGGAAAGGTGGGCAATACCTTTCACTGCCTGTCTTGTCTGGTATCTTGTTCCTTGGGAAGACTGAGGCTGCTGCTGCTGCTGCTGCTGATTTTGCTGCTGCTGCTGCTGCTGCTGTTGCTGCTGCTGCCTTTGTACCTTCTGCATATGCCATTTCTGGGAAGAAGTCTGAAATTTGTTTGAAGAATTCCACACTACCCGCTGCACTGCTGGGACGGTTTCCTTTGGTAGGAGAGGTCTCTGTTTTTTTACGGGACTGCCAGTAGCTGCCGCTGGAGTGTTGACAGCAGAAGCAGCACTTGTTGTAGCTGTAACACCAGCTGGGGGTGTCTGGGATGCTGATCGAGTAAGCACCTGAGTTTCAACTGGAGGCTGACTGTTGACACTTGAAGGAACTGGGGTTTTAACTGTAGCTAACCAGGTTAAAAAAAAAAACAAGAACAAAGATTTATTGGAAATTCAGTGTTATAAGGGAATATGATAAAACATAGATTACCAAGCATTTGATTCTTTGTTATCAAGTGAAAAGTCTATTGTTTTAGATTTAGAAAGAAATTTACAAGGGTTTGCAAAAATAGTTTCACCTGCAAGTATGATTAAATGAAAATAAATACTGTATATAATTTGGTTAGAGAGTTTAAACTTTTTGAACTTTTGGCATTTCACTCTTGTACTCTCCTGTCATTTTGTATTATACATATGTCCTGTTTGTAATATCCTTTGTCATGGATTTATATTCGTCCATGGTATCAGAGCCTGAAATCTTCCTTCAGATTTTGAAACAGTAAAACTGAAATCAAGGCATTTACAACACTGAGTCCACTTATTTTAAGCAAGATCCAGATAAGCAGGATTTTCAGAGAAATTTAAAGATTTCTGGATGGCATGTAAGACAATGATCCACTTGAGATGCAATAATTTTGATTTAATTGCAATCATTCAGTTTACATAGAATGAATTGGCCCTCAAGGGGAAGAAATATTATGAATGAAGGCAAAATATATATGACCCAGGATATTGCTGCAAGTGTCAACTCTGAGGTGAACATAGCTGAGGGAGGGAGTGGGGGGGGGGGGGGGAAATAGTTAGATGGGGTTTTGTAGCCAAAACAATAAAGCTTTCCTGTGGGAACCCAAGGACATTCTCACAGGTGGCTGGCCAGAGGAGTGAAGTAACCAAGCAACCGGCCAGCTCCTGGATTGGACAGCGTGACCAGTGACTTGGGGGAAAGGAGAAATGTTTACTTTTAATTAGGTGAAAGCCACGGGAACTTTTATAGTCGGCTTTCACCAGTCTTGCCAATATGATGTATCCAATAAAACTGTTCTTTGAGGAATTTGCCTGCCTCAGAATTCTATTTTCTATGGGTGTATTATTTGGAACCCTGACAGCAAAATCCAATCTGGGTCGGTGACGGAGACCAGAGGTTTACTCTTTACTCTTCCGAAGATTCTTGTCCAAATTGACATAATACTATGTATCTTTTATATGTATCCTATAATATATACTATGTATCCTCGAGTTATGACAATTATGATGCCCACAATTTATGCTACGTGAAAACATTTGTTAAACGAGTTTGCCCCATTTTATGACTTTTCTTGCCAGCTAAGTGAATCATTGTGTTTGTTAAGTTAGTAACATGGTTGTAAAGTAAATCTGGATTTCCCATTGACTCTGCTTGTTGCAAGGTTACAAAAGCTGATTACATGACCCCAGAACACTGCAACCGCCATAAATATGAACCACTTGCATTTTGGTCATGTGAAAAATGGCCATGACACTTTTTTCAGTGCCGTTGTAACTTTGAATGGTCACTAAATTAAATAAATAAGTTGAGGATTGCCTGTGTAATGTACCCATATAAACTAAGAAAAAATATCAAATTTTGGATAATATTTAAATAAGGAAAAATGGGTAAGAAACAATAGCTGCTTTAGCCCAAATAAAGGATCATTAGGAGCAGGTAACACACAAATTAATAAGATCTATTAATCTTTTATTAAAGAATCATGAAATAGATGTTTCTGAATCACCCTTGCATAATATGTATAAATTATTCTGACTTAATGACTGCCCTGTTTAGTGACTGTTTGAAGTTCCAATGGCACTGCAAAAGTAACTTTACAACTGGAACTCACACTCAATGACTGTTGCAGAGTCCCCAAGGTTATGTAATTGAAATTTGGGTGCTTTACAATTGGTGGGCATTTACAAAAGTTGTCATGTCTTGTGGTCATCGTTTACAAATTTCACAGTCAGCTTCTGACAAGCAGTCAATGAAGTAGGCAGTAAAAACATAAGTTGCATCACGTGATGTCTCGCTTAACAAGTATGAGTGAATTGCTTAACGACCAGGGCGTAAATGAGGCTGCAAGTCCGTCATGGTCATATGTCTCACTTAACAAATGTGTCACTTACTAACAAAGTTGCTGGTCCCAACTACATTCATCAAGCGATATGGGAACTCTTTAAACCCTTAGCTGTATTAGCATTCATATTTTGCATAAGACACATATATCTATTCTATATATACTATCAGTTTTGTTTCATTTGTATCTGAGCAGAGGTTCATATATCTATTCTTTTCTTAATTTTTAATTTTCCTAAGGAATGACTCCTGGATCTTTTGAATATTTCCCTCTGAAACAATAATTAAGCTATAAGTGCTAGGATATTTTCTGCAGATGAAAATTCTTATGGAAGGTAACACGGATAATATCTTCTAATATCTTCAGAACTTTAAAATAACCATAAAAGTTACAGGTTACACGTGTGAGCTAAACTCGAAATAAATTCGAGGTTTTTTACTTAGGAAAAGAAATTGAATGCAGAATAGACAATATAGGTACTTAATCACAAACTGAGTATAAATCAGTAGTGTGATATGGCTGAATAAAAAGGAAGGGCAATTCTTAAAATATTTTTTTAAGCTACCTTTATTAGTTTTTTATAATTAACTCAAGGTGGCAAACATCCTTCTTTTCCCTACAATAATAATCTCATGAGATGGGTTGGACTGAGCGAGAATGACTGGCCCAAAGTCACTCATCCAGTTTTTCGTGCTTAAGGCAGGACTAGAACTCACAATCTTCTGGTTTCTAGGCCAACCACTACACCAATTATAATATGCTGCTTAGATTTTAAGAGAAAAACGTAATTTCAAAAATGTCTTAGAAAAATGAGCATAGTTGAAGGGTAATAATGAACAATCTTCCAATTCTATTTTCCTCTACTTATGGTAGGTAATTTATAAAACACAATCAATACTTCCTTGACATTATTTGGAATAGAACAGTCAGAATTCCCTGCTAGCATATGCCAAATCACTATCACAAGTGTGGATTCCTTATGTAAACACAAGAGGCAAGGTCTGACTCACACACACAGATACACACCCTGAATGCCTTTGAGCCTTATCTAGTCTTTCCCAGGAAAATCTGCTAGACTGGGAAGATTCTTGTGAAATTGGTATACAGAATAATAAAGTAGCTAGTTTGAACTCAGGGTTCCAAGTAACACCCCCAACAAAAGAAAACTCCGAGGCTTGAGTTTCCTCAAAGTCCCATTTTATTAGATGTCATATTGGCACATCTGGGAAAACTCAAATCTGAAAGCTTCCAGGTTTTCCCCACCCAAAGGAAAGTTCAAGTCCCTGCCCAACACCCAGATGTCCATTACATGGTCCAATGCCAACACTGTGCCAACTGGAGATGTCTCCCAGTTCCAGCCGTCCAGGTGCAGGGCAAGATGTCCTTGACTTTCTGAGAAAGGAATGTTATTATGACTATATATCACCCAGGCTCCATATAATCCCCCCTCCCAATTTCCCACAGTAAATGTGGCAGGCCTGAAGATCCAATGAAAAGAATGGCTTCTAGGCCTGACACTCTACATGTTCAAATTGCATGAATTGACTCCATGGACTCTCCTACCAATCTCCAAGCAAATAGATTTCTTCCTTGCAATCTTGTTTAAAGAGAATCAAAAGCTTAGAAGATCCTATTCCACTAACCTCTCCTTTCAATTCTTTTAAAAAATATTTCTGAACTAAAAAGTGGATTTAATCAGAACTGACATTTGTGGCTGTGGTGGGTTGGAATAAGAACTTTGAATCAATATGTATAGTTACTTATTTTAGGAATAGCACTGTTGTATGTTTCTTTAGGTGTACTTTTCTGTACCTCTCACGTATTGTGCCAGTCAGGAGATAATTGACCAGAGTTCATGCCTTGAGAGGAGGCAAGAATCAAGGATATATATTGCCATACTTCTTTAACTCTTCCTACTGTAAAAGCAGGATCAGCTTGATAGAATAACAATTAGAACCTCAACTCAATTTCAAAGACTTTTCAAAGAAATGCTATGTTATATTTCCAAGAATGTGTTTGAAATGTTTTGAAATCATGACAGATACCCTGTGCTTGTGGCAGTTTTCTGTAAAGGTTAGTTATAAAGCAGTTCTTCATTTAGGATTTCTGTGCACACAAACTATCCTTGATTACTTTATTATGTAACATCTGTGCAGCTTTGTGGTTCTTGCTCTTGTCATTACTGGGCAAGAGACCAGTAATTGGCTGTAACCTGCTAGCTCTGAATTCATAAAATGATTGTTTGGACCCTTTCCAGTTTGTTGGTTTTCTAAGTAATTTTTTAGCCATGAGAATGTCAATTGAGAAGTATGGGATTTTTTTTCTGACTGGGAATCCAAATTGACCTAATCTCACTACTGTATTGTAATATTGTGCAACTGATGTAACTTATTTCCTTTACCCTCTCCATATATTTGGTTTAATGAATCCAGCTTCTTTTCCTGACTCATTCTAAAAAATGAGCCAGAGTCACTTATTTTAATAACACCCTAAACAAGCCACTGGAGGAACAGTTTGTTAATCATATCCATTTGTTGACTACGACAGTACAATTAGATTTTTTACACCACTTCACCCAATTGGCCTATACCCGTGATGGTGAACCTATGGCACGCGTGCCACAGGTGGCACATGTAGCCATATCGGTGGGCACGCAAGCTCAGCTCCAGCGTGCACTTTTGGGCCTTCTGGGTCCACCAGAAGAAGGGAAACAGGCTATTTCCTGCCTCAGGGAGTGGTTGGGAAGGCCCATTTTTCTCCAGAGCCTTTCTAAGAGTCTGGGAAGGGCAAAAATGGCCCGTGGGACTGGAAGTTGGCAAACGGGCCATTTTCGCCCTCTGGAGGGACTCGGGGGTGGGGGGAGAGGGAGGCTGTTTTCGCCCTCCCAGACTCCTAGAAAGACGCTGTAACCTGGGGACAGCAAAAAATGGGTCTTCCGGTCCCACTGGAAGTTGGGAGCCGTTTCTGGCCCCCGGAGGTGTGTGGGGAAGGCCGTTTTCGCCCTCCCCAGACTCTTAGAAAGATTCTGGAGCCTGGTGAGAGAGAAAAACGGGCCTACCGGGCCATCACATGCCAGGAGCGAGGGGAATGTTGGGGGGGTCACACGTGCATGCACATAGAATTATGGGTGTGGGCATGGGTGCCCGCGCCCCCCCGGCACATGATGGCAAAAAGGTTAGCCATCACTGGCCTATACTATTTCCATTTTCACATTATTCTCTTCTCTCGTGCTTTTTTCTTTTTCTTTTCCTACAGATAGTCCATAGTTAACTACAGTAACTAGAATTGGAATTTACATTGCTAAGTTATGCAGTTGCAAAGTGCAACATAATGACCACATTTATAAGTGATAGCAAATTCTGTAACAACAGCGTGGAAGTTCCCACTGCTGTTTTTACATTGAGGATTACATATTGTTAAGTGAGAACCTCCTTGTAACTTCCTGCCAGCTTCCAAAAAGCAAAGTCAATGGGGAAACTGGCAAGAAGTTGCAAGTACCAGACGGTTTATAAGGAGGTGGGTAGGCAGCTAAGTGGCTGCAGCCCAGTGAGGGAGGGTGCATGGGTGCCTGGTGAGGTATGGATGGGTGTACAAGTTGCTGGCAAGATGCAATGCACGGACAGCAGTACTGATGGAGAGTCTGCAGTGCGAGTGCAGTGGAACTAAGGTAAGGTATGCAGGTGGCTGGCAAGGCATGGGTGGGGATGGCTGCTGCTTAGGTGAAGGAAGCAATGGGTGCAAGGGTGGCAGACAACATACCATGTGAGCATAAAGTGACTAGAGGAAAATGTGTGAATGGTCAGCAAGGCACATGCACTGTGGGATTGGGATAGAGTTGGCTGGCAAGATGTGGCAGGGCATGGCTGTTGCCAGAAAGAGGAGGGTGCAGTTCGCCAAAGTATGAGGGGGTTGGGTGTGTGAGGCACAGCACAAACGTAGCAATAATGGGTCAGGGTGCAAGTAACCCCAGAGCCACAGTATGGCAAGTCCCAAGAGTCCCATGCATGACTGGGATGGCTAGACCAGTGAAGGGAAGGCAGGCAAAGATGACAAGGAAGAGCTAAGTGATGAGGGGCAGCCATAAATGTAGGCTGGCTGGCCTGAGTTTTTATCATGTGACCATGAAGGTGGCAATTGGCTGGAAGTCCATTTTAGAATAGAATAGAATAACAGAATTGGAAGGGACCTTGGAGGTCTTCTAGTCCAACCCCCGGTTAGGCAGAAAACCCTACACCACTTCAGACAAATGGTTATCCAACATCTTCTTAAAAATTCCAGTGTTGGAGCATTCACAACTTCTGGAGGCAAGTTGTTCCACTGACTAATTGTTCTAACTGTCAGGAAATTTCTCCTTAGTTCTAAGTTGCTTCTCTCCTTGATTAGTTTCCACCCATTGCTTTTTGTCCTACCCTCAGGTTCTTTCGAGAATAGCTTGTCTCCCTCTTCTTTGTGGCAGCTCCTGAGATATTAGAACACTGCTATCATGTCTCCCCTAGTCCTTCTTTTTTGTTAAACTAGACGTACCTGGTTTCTGCAACCGTTCTTCATATGTTTTAGCATCCAGTCCCCTAATCATCTTTGTTGCTCTTCTCTGAACTCTTTCTAGAGTCTCCACATCTTTTTTACATCGTGGTGACCATTTTTTTCAGTACCATCATAACTTTGAACAGTCACTGAACAAATGGACCTTAAAGCAGCACTACTTGTACTGATTTTCTGGAGTAGTTTTTTTTTATATTCCTCAAGTATTTTTGCACCTGAAGACATCTTTGGATTATCTTGAGTTTTCCAACTCCTTCCTACTATATAAAAGTTTCTTTTATGTAAAAGTCATATAGTTTTGGTTGCAGAAAGGTAGAACAATGTAATAGCTCCATTTTTAAATGAATTGTTTTCATCAGTTTAGAAATATAAAAAAATATTTCATTAAGGGCTTTCAGGACAGCTCTGAAAGTGGTATTCAGTATTTTCATGATCAAGAAAAAATGTTGAAGTATCCTACCTTCTTGTTTAGGAGGAGATTCCTTGGCTTCTTTTTTGTTTTTTCGTCCCTCACGGCCACACTGGTCTTCACCTAAATCAATAACCAGCTCATTTTCTGAATCAGAATCTAGACCGAGATGCACTGTTGGTGAGTCTGTCTCTTCTTTAGTTTTCAGTTTTTCCTTTGTGGGATGTGACAAACTTTTCCCCTTTTCTGAAAGCTCTTTATCAGAGTCTACATTTGCCTTCTCTTTGGCAGGGCTATTTATTTTCTCCACTTCTGAGCTTGTACTTTTAATTTCCTCTTTTTCTTCTGTTGGAGTCGGTGGCTTTAGTTTTTTTTTAACAACTAAAGGTTCTTTATCATTTCTTATGCCTTCTTTTTCTTCTTCTTCCAGATCATTTTTGGATTTCTGTTCGTCATCACTGATATATTCACTATCACTGGAGTCTGACTTTTCAGAATCCTCTGAGTCGCTATGCTCTACTGCAACATCTTCGGATATTTCATTGATTCCTAATCATAAAAAAGAAACAATTTTTTTACCCCCATTTATTTCCAATAGCTTATTCTTTAAAAATAAAGTCATGTGAATCAGTGAACATGCATATAACATATCTAATCATAGAATAAATAGAATTCTTTATTGGCCAAGTGTGATTGGACACACAAGGAATTTGTCTTTGGTGCATATGCTCTCAGTGTACATAAAAGGAAAAAAAACATTCATCAAGAATCATAAGATACAACACTTAGTGATAGTCATAGATTACTAATAAGCAATCAAATAATAATCAATCAAAATAATACTAATAAGCAATAGCAGCCCACCGATTTCAAATCTTACAAAATCCTGTGAAAGAAAATCCTTCTTTAATACTGTATGGAAGTAGCATTTGCTTGTTCAAAAATCAGAACACGAAGGGCTCTGAATCTTTGTTTCTTTGGATACAGAGCCAATACTGTATCATCACATGATATTTATGAAGTATTGACAAAAAGAATGTATTCAGTGGCTATACAATCAATCATATCAAATGCACACACATACCTAGTTGTGCTTTACAACTCTCTATTGTTTTGTCCAGATTCAGCTGGAATCTGCTGCGAATTTGTCGTTTTGGTGAAATCAGTGGCACAGGAGTAGATTGCTGCTGGACTGATTCACTCAACTCTTTCAGATCCATTTCAGCTTTACTACGATCTAGAATATTAAGTGACAAATATTTCCATTAAGTAACTGAATTTTAAACAAACACAAACAAATTTAATTACATTCATTAACTATTATTAATGATTACTACTGCAAATATTGGAAGTACGATTAGAAACTTACAATAGCTTATTTTAGGACAGGACAGAAGAAGATAAGAATTATGTATTTAATTATGTATAAGATTGTACCTAGTCAACACTCTGAACATTCCTTATGCCAGTGAATAAATACCCTGAATAAGGATACAAACGATCCTTGGCTAAGTTGATACAAAAGTTCCATATACTGTTATAATATAGTCGGTCCAATCTTCAATCAGTGCTCTCACATAAAATCATCCATCATATTTAAGTAAAACTGATCAATTTTTTCAGCTGTACCTATTGCATTTAGGCTGAAAACCAAGAGAATATTAATCCAAAATTTAGTATCAGCAGTTGCAAGCAGGTGCGCCCTCTAATCACCACTATCATACGTAAATCTCATATCCATTATGGACAATGTTATTTTACCAAGATTAAGATTAAGAATGCTGCCTGGAGTAGATGTTCTTTCTTGCTTTGCAGCTGTAGGAGTTGATGGTTGAGGAGAGAAAGGTTTGGGACTACCCGACAAGCTTCCTGTTTGGCCTGTCCTTGTTGGTGCTGGAGAAGCTGAAAAAGAATGTAATTGACATAAAGTAAATTTCAAATATATGCTGAGGTTATTTAGGCAGAGATAAAGGTCAAACCCCTCTTTGTAACTCCTGTTTCCCCTTACTTTTTGAACAGTAATACCCTGCCTACACGGTGTCACAAATTGCTTTTGAAACAGAACAAACACTTTCTCACATGTGGGAAATGATCAATAAGGTACATATGCAAAATCAATAAAAAAAACATAGATAAGGAACATGCAAATGTAGTTCTTTTGTATGTTGGCCATGGAGTCAAAATTAAATGGTCTAATGTCTTCTCACAGCAACAACAGGTCCTCACTGAGGCACTATACAGAAAAGAAATAAGAAGCAAGGTACAAAAGTAGTGAGAAATTTCCTCAAGACTCCCAATGAAACATGCATTTCTAACCACTCTCTCTAACTCTTATCACCTTTTAAAATTGATTTAACCAATATTCAGGGGAAACTGAACATAGGTGGAATGCTTTTATAAATCAAGAATTATGTAAAATATGAACTTGCTAACTCTTGCATTTTAGAACAGGAATATTCAATTTTAGAATTCTTTCTTTTTTATAGCTATTTAAATTTCAAATTTTTCTTGTAGTAAATTTCACATTTAATTATTTATTAAATATGAACCATATTTAATAATTAACCACATTTAATGGTTAATTTTTCTGAAAAAAACATTCAAAGCAAAAAGACTCCCTTGAGGTATGTTCAATTCTGGATGACTTCTGTTCTATGTCTATGTAGCAATAGCACCTAAACTAATATACGGCTTTTACAGTGCTTTACAGCCCTCTCTAAGTGGTTTGCAGAGTCAGCATATTGCCCCCAACAATTTTGGGTCCCCATTTTACCCACCTCGGAAGGATGGAAGGCTGAGTCAACCTTGAGCCTGGTGAGATTTGAACTGCCAAATATGCAGGCAGCTGTCATTCAGCAGAAATAGCCTACAGTACTGTACTCCACTGTGCCACTATGGCTCATGTAGTTTCTTTGGTAGCAAAGTAGTTGTAGTTTGTCACTGCTATCTTCAGGGATTTTTCAATATCCAATCTAACCTAGTCCTGGTATTTCCTGATGTTCATTCATCAAGTGGCATTTAAGGTCAGATTATGTCTAGCTTTTGAGGGATCATCCAAGAACATTTATATGCTGCCACTTAATTACTCATTAATTAAGACAGTTCAGATATAATGATTGGCAAAAATAAATCATATTCTAACTTCCCCTTTTGGTATCAAGCTAAGCAAGAAGCCTAGGATAAGATTTATGTTATAAAATACATTTCAATATGCTGTTTAGTCTTTAAAAGCAAAGCCATGAGTAATCTTTTGTTTTCACATCATTTTTTCTAATGCAACTTAAAGTGGTTAATACAAACCTTTGTGGCTAAATAATGGTCAATGTGAAATAATGAAAAAGTGATCAATAGAGACCATGTCAGAATATTCATGACTGGGAAGACATGGTAACAAGGTCAGCCAATGAATAGACATAGCAACTAAATCAGCCAATTGGGAGCTGAGAGAGACTCAAGCCAGGGTGTGTCTTAGTCTGTAGCTTCTGAGTCTATAAAGAGAAACTGAAACCAGTGTGTGTGTGTGCGCGCGTGTGTGTGAACTTGTCTGCTGATCTGAGCTGAAATGAAACTGTGAATCTGCTGTTGGTATTGTAAACTTACTTCCTGTATTATTGTGTATATAAAGAAGTTAATGAATCCTGCTGCATCTATTTATCTGTGTGTGCTTCTGGATTTGTTTTTTGCAATGAACTCTGACAGACCAGGAGAATGATCAGGTCTACAGAATAACAATAATACTTTGAAAAATCCATCTGAAGGCAATAGGTGAGAAAAGACAAGCTAATAAGAACTGCCCAGGCAGCCATAAGCAAAAGCCATGAAGTATAGAATGACAGACCCAAAAAATCCTGCTTTTGGGAAGTGGCTGATCGATTTTTTTTCACAAGAGAACATAAACTACAAACTCTTAAACTAGGAATATTTGAATATACATAAGTACTGCATTTATTTCTAATATTTTTATTTTCTTTCCATAAAATATCCAAGAAATATAAATGAAATGAGAAGAGAAGTTCAAAATTAGGTGAGATATTCAATCGTCTTAAGATTTTGATGACTAGTTTGTATGTATGTATGTATGTATGTATGTATGTATGTATGTATGTATGTATACATATACATATACATATACATATACATATAACAGGAATATCACAAATCTAGTAAAGTACAATTTAGAACCTCAAAGTCATTGTTCAAATAAATAAGGCACAATTTATTTTGTTCAGTTCTATTTTAAAAAGTGTCATTAAAACAAGAATGCATAACAATTTTTTAAAAATTACTCTAAAATGTTTTAAATGTACTTTCCATAGGTAAATTGCTAAATAGCAGAACAAAAACAATTATTTAAAGAAAAATATCAAATTCAAAGTTATCCAGACTGGATCCAAATGAAGTAACATTTACTTCTTTGCTCTATATCAGAAATAGCCGTACATCAACATGTAGGTAGTCTTCTGATATTATTTGTCATTCATCTAAGGAATTAGGTGCAGATTAGTATGTTGAGGATAATGCTTGGTATAGAATAGCTGAGCTTTCCAAATAGATTATAATAATTATAGTTGGCTTATAATAGATTATTCTGCTTAATGCTAACATTTGGCAAGCATCGGTTTTAAAAAAGAAAGCAAATTCTGAGTTTCTTCAAGATCAGATTATTTCATTTATCTGTGGCCCAAATTTCCAAAAACATAAAAAATGTTAAATATAGTGATGCTGACATAAATATTCCTGAAACAATAAATTAACTTGTTTTCTATTATCTTAATATTTTTGCCCTTGACTGTAAGTCAAATCTTGTTTCTGAAAGGTAAGTACTTTTTTCCTATACTCCAAGAAAAATGTATAAAAAACTGTAAGAATGGCATGAAATATTTTGAAATCCAATCCCTATTATTATGTACTTATCATTTCAGTATTCTCTGAACTCTGATTCTGTTTCATTATAATTTAGCAGCTGAGGACAACCAGAAATTAATTTTTATCTTAGACTACTAAATTCTTTTAAATTAGGGGTGTGATCCACAATGATGTAATATGATATAAATCTTCAGGGCACTAAGCAGACGCCTTGCTGAAAAATTGTTGAGTGCAAAGGATACTAATGGGAGTAAGAGTCCAATTAACCCTGAAGACTATAAAGCATTTTTCTATGTACTAGTTTGCTTGAACCAAATAACCACATCATGCTCCTCTTCCTTCATGAAGCCCCTCTACTGTGATACCTTTTGTTCAATAACCCATGGCTCTTCCCTACATTATAATTTAAATTCTTCCCAGGCGACTGATCTACCACAATTTACCGTTATTAGTGTGGAAGACAAACTTTACTCCTCTACCTTATTCTTATAATTGGTCCCAAGAACATTGGATAGAAGTTTTAGGAATACTGCTGCACCTGAGTCTACCGGTAGTAATATATCCTATAAAGCATTAGACAAACTTTCCTTCCAGTTTTATGAAATTCCATGCACTGGTTGATGTTAAAGTTCAACCACCAATTGATGTAAGCAATTTTATTTCTGTACTCTTACCTGTACTTTTATCAATAAAGTCCATGGATTCTTCACTTGCACTAAAGTGGCTAGAGGTTGCTTTTTTCTCTCCATCCTGTTCAACATCAGATCCAGTGTGTACTGATGAATTTGTACTCATTGGTGAACGTGGCATGTCTGTTAGGGAAATTCTTCGTCCAGTACTGCTGCTTAGCATAGGTTTGCTCATTAAAATCTTGGGTGATGCTGTCATATCAAAGTTAAGTTTGATTTTCTCTTGTTTATCTGTTTTAGCAGTTCCAGCCCCAGGATTTGAAGGGTCTATCAACATTTGGTACTGATTGTTGGGAGTATATGGTGTCCGGAAAGGTGCATAATTAAATACACCAAACTTTCTACGAATGTTCTCCACATAAACCTCCATCTCTTGCATTGCACTGTTGAATATGCTTTTAGTCTTTTTCACGGAAAAAGGAATTTCTTTAGACATGAGGTAGCAATTATTTACTGGAACCCAGGCCCTGCAAATAAGACAGTAAAAGAAACCATATAAATGGTATGGTATCTAATTTCTATTTCATTCTAAACACTGTTAAAGGCAATTGTTACACTTTTTAATGGATGTTTGATATATGCTTAAGGTAGAAACTTTAGCAATTACTTGTAAACTGAAAGGTCTATTTAATCAGTCCCCAGAAAAAAGTAATAGTTCTAGAAATACAGCTTTGAAAACAATTCATTAAAAATCAATTAAGGAAATTCAAAATCCAACCTAAAAATACCAGATGATATGCAAAAGAAGACTATATATTACAATTCAAATTTCTTAAACTGAACATGATACAATAACAAAGAAATAACCGTCAACTTCAGTTACTCTCTTGTTGCACAGTAAATCATTTAGCAAATTAGTTTAAATTATCATTTAGTGCATTCTACATATGTGATGATTTCCTAGGTCTAAGTTGATCAACCAAATACTATTAGTATATATGAATAATTCTTTCTACTGTTACATTTGGTGGTCTCATGCTGACCAACAGTAAAAGAAGGCTCCCCTATAATAAATATAAACATTTTTACATATTTGAGGATACTAGTCAAAATCCAGAAAAATAATTACTTTCTTCATAAAAATAAAAGCCCATATTTTAATTGGCTCTCTTCATGAAGTCTATGTATACATAAAGTTTCCTGTTAAGTAAAGAATACTAGAAATAGTTAGAAATCCTGTAATTATATCACAGAAATGATAGCAGTGAACAAAGAGGCTTTTTCTGTCACTTGAACAAATATCAAATCTTTCAAACCATGTGGGATAAATCCTTCCCTCATGATTTACACTGAGGTTTAGAGCTTTTATGTAGCCAGCCCTGAAAATTCCTCCTTTTTACAGCACTCAAGTTAATGGTCCACCATGACCATTTCTGAAGAAAAATTCCTTTTACAAATCCTAACTACAATGGACCTTCTAATTCATAATTCTGTCGTGGTTGGTAACATGTAAACATCGGTTACTAAAATTGACTAAATGTATCGCTTCAGTGGACAAAATTATGTTATCTTTTTAGATTTTTTAAAAATGAGTTATCCCAATGTGCTTCTTATATTCTGTACAAAAAATCACTATTTGCAGAATATTAACATATGCAGCTACCACCTAATCATTCACTAAAAAGGAATGATCTGAATTATTTCATCATCTTTTGATTAATTCCCACCTGTCATGTTGACCAAAGAAACGAGCATCAACTTGACCATCTTTATCTCTCAGTGCTTTAGCCGGCCAGAATGGGAAACCCTTGAGTTTAGCCCAAACCAATGGGTGTGGATTGCTCTAGAGGAAAGTGCATAGTGACCACATGGTGAGAAAACTATTTTAAGCCATGCATTATTTTCTAACTGCTGACATGCAAGACAATAGTTTTTATATGACTGAGATTGTAAAAATGTCTCAAATTTACAACTTTAAATGAAGTCATTCTTTGTATAGCTTTGAGAGTTTTCCCATCTTATTAAAACAATTTTTGTCTTCTTTTAAAACCTGTTTTCTCTGTAGCAACAAGTTGCCAGTGAATTTGTGCCTCATTCTGAATGTTCAGAGATAACTTCAAAACAATAATTCAAATATCAAATCAATTTAAACTAATCCGTAGAGATACTCCATCCTCAAAATACAATATTCATAATTTTAATTTAAAAAATCAGAATATTACTATTGCAGGGGAATATGCTCAGGAAAATGCTTACATTTGGGTGGTGCAAATAATGCTTTTATATAGCTCTCTGTTTTCACAGAAACATAGAAAACTTAGCAGAAAAAGGTCTAAGCCTGCCTTTTTGTTTTAATTAATTAATTAATTAAAATTATTAAAATTATTTTTAAATTTATTTTATTTTTAAATTTGCTGGATAATGGACATGTGTTTATCACAAGCATGTTCAAATTCAATTACTAATGATTAACCCACTACCTCGGCTGGAAGTTGGTTCCAAGCTTCCATTACTCTTTCTGTGAAGTAATATTTTCTAATATTACTTTTGAACTTCCCTCCTGTCATTTTGAGGTTAAATGGATCACATGAACGTAAGTATACACTTAAGTTATTTAGGATTTTGCAACATATAGAATGTAATGTAGTCTATCACACATAGATATAATTTATAGTTTATAACAATAAAATAAGAATAACAAAATCTGTTATGGATTTTTTGAGTTTAAAGGCACCATATTTTATATCATGATGTGAGGATTAACTGTAATGTGTTACTGTTTCAGTTTTTCTTAATTCCACATCTATACTGTGCTAGTTGTAAGCACAAAAGAAATAAAACTTCTGCTATTGCTACTTAAAATGTGTGTACATATGCATATGTCACATCATGATGCATATCATTCCCAAACAGTTCCACTACTAAACAAGCAGTCCCCAGTTTAAGAACAAGGTTCTGTTTCCAACGCCTGTTCTTAAATCAAATTTGAATAGAAGCTGGAATGGTATTATTGTATAATGCTGTATAAGTAGTACTGAGTAATGAATCATTTAACTTGAATCATTATATGTTTAACTTGGAGTATGATCCAATGGGCTCTGTTCTTAACTATGGCTTGTCCTTTAACGGGAGTGTTCTTAACACAGGGACTTGCTGTATATTCTCCAAATCACAAGAACTCCAGGCAGGCTAAAAACATATAAATGACAGGCTTTACAGCATAAATGTAATACTTTATAGAAAAAAGTAAGGGCTTCTGAGATTTGATTTAAAAAAAAAAAAAAAAAAAAGCTGATTGTTTGTAGATTTCAAAAGTTTCAAAAAAATTATATTTGAATGCTTTGAGGGTTTAATGTCATTTCACTACAGGTGACAAAGCAGGGATGAAACAATGGAAAAAGCTTTGCCTCAGAGCTGAGTTGTGATTCTAGTATGTAAGCCGGAATAATAGTGCCAACTGATTTTAAGATTTGGAAATATTAGCCAAATCTAGATCACTTATATTTTTTCTTGATACTAGAATGAAAAAAAAACTAACTATTCAATTTCTATTAATTATCAGCGGCAGTGTGTGGGTTTTGAGCACAAACAGAAGAACCTTCATTTAAAACAATATGTATAAAAATGAAATCCACTGTGCTTCTATATATGCTATTTATCATTTAACAACCCCCCCTCCTTCCTTTTTTACTTACACAAGGTTCACAAAACCAATTTTCTCGTTTTTGGCAAGCAGCTAAATAACATTCTGGACATACTTCAATTTCATTCATCTGTAAAAACAAAAATGAACTATTATGGAGTTGGAGCATGAGATTAAATGCATTTACAATTCTATTCTATCCTGCAATCAAGAGTAACATGGCAGTCATTTATAATTTTCTACCCCAAATAATTATTTTGTCCTGCTGTGCATTCAGGAATGTATGCATACTAATTTTTGCTGCTTCACAAGATTCAACATCAGTCTTTTACTATACAGTAAACAATGACTATATATAAATAAATGGAAAGTGTGAAAACATTGTGCTTGATAGCAACAGTCATAGTTTTGCATAAGAAAAACTTAATTTAAGCAATAAATTTATAGGATGTTGGCATGTTGAGTTTTTATAAGATCCTCAGACTTTTTATGTTTCTGTATGGCATACAATGTGCCTTTATCTGTTGATGGAACAATATTTATCAACACAATCTGTTTAGGATTATTTTGGAGGAGTGAAGAAGGAAGAAAGCTGCACTTCCACTACATATGGAAAAAGTCAATTAACTTTGGACTTAATCTATTATCTTAATACTTTCAAAGGTGTTTTCAACTTGGCAATGCCAAATCTAGATCCATATTTTTCAAAACAGATTTTTTTATAAACTTAATATATTTGAATAATGCTATAAAATAGCCAAGTTACTGAAAATAATTTATAGTCTGATTTATATTTAATCTGAAATTGTAACTTGATATTTATGACAACAATTAGTCTATATGCTTAATAGGCACAGGAATTCCATATATGTCTATGCAGAAATACATATTTTATGTACAGATACATGAGAAGAGGACTGCAATCTAAAAACTGGAATATAGATTATTCAATTCCTGAAATTTTGAAATTCTACTTCATTTTATATTATGTAAATACTAAAACTATGATTTCTAAGTTTTCCTAGCATTACATAAAATTGTTAGTTAAATTGGTATAATAAAAATAAATGCTAACTTGGAAATACATACCTCATGTTCACAGATTTTAATTATGACTTTTGCTGTTTGTGTCAATTTGTGATTTCCTGAGGAAACAGGTAAATCTAATTAAATCTGTTACAAAACATACTTATTATTTGTATTATGAATCTAGGGTGCAAACATATAGTTTGACATGCATGTTTCAAAAGGCAAAATTCTTTAGTGTTACCTTGTAACATTCCCAGAGAAATCAATTTAAATGCACCTTTTTGACCCAATTTAAAAGACAAATGAACATATCTTAGATATATCACACCTGATATTATTTATTTAGATTTTCAAATTATAGCATTATTGTAAAGGAGATCTAAAATATTTCACAGTTTATACATTAATATATAACACACACAATTAATCTCAATATAAAACCTCAATGTGAAAAAAGCTACTTTCAAAGACCTGTTTATAGAATCTCAGCTAAAAATATTAAATATTAACGGTCCCATCTTATCTAAAAAAATTCTTACATTTACAATTAGAAGAATATCCAAGAATGATGTTTAGAACTCCAAATTCTCAGTCTCTATTTCGACAGAAGACCGAGTCTAACTGGGAAGGAACCAGTCAAAGGAGGTGTGGCCAAAAAAGATGACTTGGTCTTCAGACAGAGAAGCAGAGTTACAACCCATTCCTGGATAATCTTCCCCTCAACTATGGAGAAAGGATAAATTTACTCTTTGAGTCATTTAGGGCTGTATTCAACGTGTTTCCTTCTATTGATAGCAGATTTTATGATGTTGAAAAAACAGACCGATTTGGGAAAGATTTGCATCGCAAACGCCTTCCCGGGGGGGGGGGGGGGAGGGGGGTGAACGACATTAGAGGAACAATGGAAAACTCATACCACTTTCATTAATACATTTTTGAAAAGGTTTGTGTTCTTTCTACTTGGAATCTTTGGGCCATTTACTTCAATTTATTGTATAAAAATTAATTAGAGGTTTTCCTTGCTTATTGACTGCCTTGTTTAATGACTATTCAAAGTTAGAGCAGTGCTGAATAAATAACATTACAATTGGTCCTCGCACTTATGGGCTTTACAGCGTCCCTAGGGTTACATAATTAATATTTGTGGATTTCACAGCCAAATTCTGATGAGCAGAATCAACAAAGAAGTCAGCAGTAAAATGACAAGTTTATCAGGTTGATGTGACATCTCCCTTACTTCAAGGAAATACGCATATACGTACCCCCATTGTAAATAATGCAATTGTGCAAAATCCATTTGGCATCAGCCAGAAAGGCTTCAGTGCAACCATACATCTTCTTTTTAACATTCTGAAAAGGATAATATAAATATTGTATTAAAATGAGGAAATAATATCTAAATCCAGAAGCTATCTACTATATCATATTTTCTTAATACTTTTATTCCAAATAAATGAATGGAAAGATTAAAATTAGAATAATCATCAACTGGAAGTAAACAGTAGATTCAGGAATGAGTTATCAAAAAGATGTTAGATATTATAAACCTCAATATAATCAATTAGGTGCCATTTTGGCTACCAACTTTATTTGAATATAATTACAGCGTATTAAATATAATTACTGAAGTTTGACCAAATTATAGGAATTTTGAAACAAGTATTATTATTGTCATTTCTTTTTTTTTATATATGAAAATCTACTTTGTATCATGGGACAGAGCACCATAATACACTTGAAAAAAAGAATCAGGTACTTTATATTTTTAAATTATGTCCTTTAAAATAAAATAAAAAATCACATTTGAAGCTAGCCTCAAAATTGATTCTAAAAAACAGATATTTGAATGCCCTCTGTAGTTAAATTAAATTAGAGAACTAACATCTCACTCTTTGCCTCTCCCACTCTGTCAGAAACTTTGCATGCCCTTATTTCCAAAACTCAGAAATGAAATAAAAGCAGAAGGCTCTTAGATAAAAGTAACTAAAACTAAACAACTAACTGGCTCTATGTTAAAGTTCTGGGAACGTTTGTCCTGCAAAAGAGACAACTATGGGGACACGTGACAATAATTAAGAAGGCTGTCACATACAGCAAGAGGTGGACATTCTCTATTGCTCCAGAGGGCAGGACCAGAACCAGTGGATTAATATAAGAAAGGAGATTGAGGCTAGATGTCAAAGGAATCTTTTTGTCTCTATGATCTGTCAACCGATGGAACAAGTTGTTACAGGAAGTGGTGAGTCCCCTTTGGAAGAGATCCTCATCAGAGGCTTGATGGTTATTAGTCAGAGATGTCCAAATGGATGGGTGGGATTAAATGACCAGTAAGATAAAATCCCTTCCAACTCCGTATATTTTCACTTAATGGATTTCTTAATGAACTTCATACATTTGAAAGAGAGATATTTATCACATCAACCAATTGAAAAAAAATTAAAATGATCTAATATATAGCGAAATAATTTCCTTCCTGTCTACCAACCTTTTCTAATGTACAAAGGTCCATTGGATGAAAGATGTATTCTGCATAATCTGGATGCTGATCCAGTGAAACTGGCTTTTGAAATGGCTCTGTCTGTTTCAATAAACACAAAAAATTACAGTTACAATACAAATCCTATTAAAAACAAGTATAATGATTAAAAACAAATAGTGTGTCAAAACCAGGGTGATTATGTTTGCAATCTGGTTAATCAATCAAACTGAGCAAGAATCAATTGTTTAAATTTGATCCTGTAAAAGCTTGAAAACCAGACTTCATGTATTATAATCATTGGCATTCACTGCACATTCATGGTCAAAGAACAACATACTGTACAGGTAGATTTCTTTTTACAATTGCCCAGTTCAAAATTACAAAAGTGCTGAAAGTTAAGTTTTCAAGACCAGTCCTCAGACTTATGACTGTTGCAGCATCTCAAAGTCACATGATCATGACCATGTTGCTGTCCTAATTATGGTTGACGACTCCCTATAATTGTCATATGTTCATATATGTATAACAAACATACGTATATGTGTTAATTTAACTTTTAACACATTCATATTTAGAGACTCCCCCAAGCCTATACTTAAGTGTTTTTTATTAAAACATTAATAAACATTAAATAAAAATAAACATTAAAACGCACAGCAGATCTAACAATGCTCTCCCTCTTCAAAAGTGAAATTTAAATTTATGGTATTTATTTATTTTTTAAGGTTTTATATGATATTTTTACTGAATAACTGTAAGCTGCCTAGAATTGCCTTGGTGAGATGGGCAACCAGATTAGATAGATGATAAGATAGATAGATAGATAGATAGATAGATAGATAGATAGATAGATAGATAGATAGATAGATAGATAGATAGATAGATAGTCAGTCTATGGCGGCTCGGGAGTTCATGGCTTCCATGATGGCCTTGGACCTGACTCAGTTCATGACCCTACTCACATGGGGGGACACACTCTGGATCTGATTTTTGTCTCTGGTCAGTGGCAGAGTGATCTGGAAATAGGGGAGTCATCAAATCCTTGTCATGGTCTGATCACTCTCTCCTTTGCCTGGACATTCAAACCGCTACCCCTCGCTGCAGGGAGATGGAGCCGATTAGATGGTTCCATCCCAGGCGCCTGATGGACCCTGACAGGTTCCTGACAGAGCTTGGGCTATTCCCTGAGGCACTGGCTCACGGCGCAACTGAAGAATTGGTGGCCGCCTGGGATAGGGTGGCCACTGGAACTCTGGACTGCGTCGTGCCTTTGCGGCCTCTGACCCGGTGCCGATCTCAGCTGGCTCCCTGGTTCTCCGAGGAGCTGAGAGAGATGAAGCGCCGGAAAAGACGCCTGGAGAGCGATTGGAGGGCCAGCCGCTCCGAATCTGACCGAACACTGGTGAGATCTCATATTAAGATCTACCTAGTGGCGATAAAAGTGACAAAATCTAATTATTTTTCCGCTCTTATTGGGTCTGCAGAGAACCGCCCAGCAGCTCTGTTTAGGGTGACCCGCTCCCTCCTTCATCTGGGAGCGAGAGAAGACCCCTTACAGGGCAGGGCTGAGGATTTTGTGCAATTCCTGCATGACAAAATCACTCAGATTCGGGAAGGCTTGGACTCTGATTGGGTAGATTCGGATGGGGTGACGGAGGTGGATCTTGAGAATGTTATCTGGGAGGGGTTTGACCCTGTGACTCCCGAGGACGTGGACAGGATTCTGGGTAGGCTTAGCGCTGCCACATGTTTATTGGACCCGTGTCCCTCCTGGTTGGTGCTGGCCTCCCAGGCGGTTACACGAGGCTGGCTCCAGGGGATTATTAATGCTTCTTTGAGTGAGGGTTTCTTCCCCCCTCCTCTTTGAAAGAGGCGGTGGTGAAGCCCCTCCTCAAGAAGCCTTCCCTGGACCCGGCTATATTAGCGAACTATCGTCCAGTCTCCAACCTTCGCTTTGTTGCGAAGGTTGTTGAGAGTGTGGTGGCGCGACAACTTCCCCAGTACCTGGATGAAGCTGACTATCTAGACCTGTTCCAGTCGGGCTTCAAGCCAGGGTACAGCATGGAAACGGCATTGGTCGCATTGGTTGATGATCTCTGGAGGGCTCGGGACAGAGGTTGTTCCTCTGTCCTGGTCCTATTAGACCTCTCAGCGGCTTTTGATACCATCGACCATGGTATCATGCTGCGACGATTGGAGGGGTTGGGAGTGGGGGGCACCGTGTTGCGGTGGTTCTCATTCCTCTCCGACCGTACGCAGTTTGTGTTGGCAGGGGGACAGAGGTCGATCTCGAGGCACCTTGTTTGCGGGGTGCCGCAAGGGTCGGTCCTCTCGCCCCTTCTGTTCAACATTTATGTGAAGCCGCTGGGCGAGATCATCCGTGGTTTCGGGGTGAAGCTCCATCAGTACGCTGACGACACTCAGCTGTACATCTCCACCCCGGAGCATCCCAATGATGCCCTTGACGTGATGTCCTGGTGCCTGGAGGCCATGCGGACCTGGATGGAGAGGAACAGGCTTAGACTCAACCCTTTCAAGACCGAGTGGCTGTGGTTCCCGGTGTCCCGGTATAGTCAGCTGGTTCCATCGCTGACTATTGGGGGTGAGATCCTGGCCCCCTCAGAGAGGGCTCACAACTTGGGTGTTCTCCTGGATGCACGGCTGTCTTTGGAAGAGCATATTTTGCCGCGCCCTGCGCACCTTTTGCCGCGCCCTGAAGACCCTCTTGTTTCAACAAGCCGGGCTGGCCTAACATGAATATGAATTTTAATGGGTGTATGTTAGTTTTTAATTTGTGGGCCAAATTTTTGTATATTTGATTTTAATGGTTTTTAAATTTTGTAAATTTTATGTGTTTTAATATGGCTGTACACCGCCCTGAGTCCTTCGGGAGAAGGGCAGTATAGAAATCTAATAAAAGTAAAAGTAAAGTAAAAGATAGATAGATAGATAGATAGATAGATAGATAGATAGATAGATAGATAGATAGATAGATAGATAGATAGATAGATAGCACACACACACACACACACACACACACACACACACACACACACACACACACAGTCTGCCCATACCAGACACTGTACAATATTAACACATACTGTGTAATTAGAAATCTAAAGACAATTTATTTTCAAACAAGCAATAAGTACAGTCAAATATCAACACGTATCTTCTTACCCCTGGCTGTTTCATTTTTTGTAGTGCAAACTTGAGCAAGTAGGATAGCTGTTCAATAGTGAGCATTGTCATAGCTTTACTTTGTGTTTCTATGCATTCTGCTACAGTAATTTTCTAAAAATAAAAATCAAAAACACTGAAAATTCTCAATAATTCACAATTTTCACATGCAAAAACAAGCACTGAAATTATTTTACATTACGTGGAATTATGAATACCACAGATATCCATGTTCATGAAAATACCATGCTATTTCTCCAGGGAGGAGCGTAGATGTTTTTGTCCGAGTACATGGATGCGTCTGACCAATATCAAAAAGCTAAGTAGGGTCCCATCAAGTTAGTATTTGGATGGCAAACCACTAGGAAAACTTAGGGCTATAAAACAGACTGGGAAATCAAGCAGTGGCAAGCTACTTGTTTATTCTTGTCACTAAAACTACAGGGATGATCCATTACAAATCTAGCATGACTGGAAGCAGGTTTCACTTATTTTCCTAATTGATTTTAAAGGCCCATAAGGCAACGAACTATACATACTGAAATACATAGCCTGAATCTAGATTTGATTGTGTTGAAATCACTGGAACTACTGCCTCCTTAAATCTCACTAATTTCAATGAATTTTCTAAGAGTGACCAACTCTGGATCTAATCAACTTATTGTCCCAATCTAGCTTTCTTTCTTAAGCATGCCCATGGTCTAGAATTTTTCATTGGCAAGTAGAAGTACAAAATAAATACAATAGTTATAAAACAGAATTTAAAGTAAGATAGCATAGTTTCCTATATATACAGTACAAATAAAAGCTTGAGTAGCAATATCAATCCTTTGACACAGGTCCCATAGCATAAAAATTCAAACAGTCTATGAATACGAACTATAAATACACTTTTTCTAAAATAATCCTATTTCTTTTTAAGGATCGTGGTAACAATTAGCAGATTTTGTATGAGGCAAATTATTAGTCATATCTAGCATGTTTTGAGAAAAATCTATTATGTTATTCTCTATTCACTTTCCTTATACAAATAATCTTACAGACACAATGATTTCAACTTGTCTTTTAAATGGTATTTTAAATTTCTGGAAACTGCTTTGTTCTGAAACGTTTTCACACTATACAAAGAATACTTAATACACAAAATGAATAATTTCAAAATAAAATTAGGAAAATGCCACAATAAAACATTTTATCATGATAGCATGTAATCTTAGTATCCTCTGTTTTCTCATTCACATCTTGCCTTTCTCCATTATATCTGACAAAGCAAATCCAATGAGCCTACAAAATAAATTGTAAATAAAAAACCAACATCGTATCAAAACATACAACTGCTAAATATGGTAAAGGCCTTAATTTGTATGATTATTTACATTAACCTATCTTTTCAAGACATGACTACACAGTCAAAGTCAATGCAAGAGAACAATTTTCTAGTAAGTGAGAAATTAGGAGCAGGGAAACAAATATGGGCCTCATACCTCACATTCTGGGCAAAACCAATCCCCCTCTGGCTCCGCTGTCAGTTTCAGACACTTAGCATGATAAACCCGAGGGCAGAGTTCACAGCAGAGGACTTGGCCTTCCCGATGACAAACCCAGCAATAGAAATCATTCCGTCCATCCTGCGGTACAACATCAACAGGGTCTGTGGTGAGTGGCTGCTTCATATAGTAAAACGGACCATGTCTTAGTTCTGACTGAAATGTAGGCAAGAAAGACAGGTTTGGTTTCAAAACAAATTTGTATTTTAAAATTAAAATAAGCAAATATGACCAACCAGCCCCCACCTAATATTTAAGCTGTTCCAATCTCTCATTCAGCACACCAAGCATTTGAAAACAGAGCTTATATTTACTAAAGTAAATATAATTTTTCCAAATCAGATGCATTGGATCTTCAACTAGAGGCAAACTACATAAACCATTATTCATTTGCTTAGTAATTATGTGGCATTAAAAAAAAACAATCACTATTTAGGGATAGGTGACGAGGGTTTTATTCTTTATGCTATATAGAATTGTTCTGGATCACAAACTTCTATAACTGAAACATGCATATAATTAAATTTCTTCTCAATGTGAAAAGCGGCCACTGGAAAAAGGTGGAGTCAGGGGTTGTGAGATGGATTGAGACAGAGCTGAAAAAAATGGTGTTGGGCTTTCTAACAGCTGACTCAATCCAGAAAATAATTATTTCAAAGCATGGTTCACAATGAATCTTCTTTTAAAATATTTACTGAGACTAAAGCTAATTACAAGAATATTGAAACTGAACTATTTCCCTCTGAGAACTGATTTATCCCATAATATATTAGGAAAGAGACTTTCTTAATTCTTTCTAATTTCTTTCCTGTGAACTGGCAAGCGATTCTTTTCAAGGTTAACAGGAATAACTTTCAGCTGTCTGTCTGCCCAACCATCTCCAGCCTCCTTATCTGTGAACCCAATCTTACAAATATATAAGGTCCAGGCTGCATTTTTTGGTTTGTGTGTGTGTGAATAAGATATACAAAGGAAGTGACATAGATATCTTTGCTATTTTATTGATGGGAAAATACAACTGTTTTCCCAAATAGTATGCATAATTATGTAATGTTTTAAACCTAACAACCTCTATTACAGAAATCAATGAAGCTGTGATTTATCTAGCATGTTTTATACTTAAAACTCTTGTACCAAAGGAATTGCACAATTAGATAAATTGCTAACATATCTCATAAGCACGTAATAATGATACATTGGCTTCTTTTTAAGGCACAAACTATATTTTGAATTAGTTCTGTTACGAGAACATAATTATATTAAATACTACTGTATTGAGAAGTTTGATTTGTTTTAAGAAACAATGGAAGAATCGCTACAATATCACTTACTTCCTATTAACTATCTATGGTAATTAACATTCAGCCAAGTTAATAGCCCAACGTAATTTGTAAGACTGTCCTCTCAAATATACATTTTACTTACAATCCCTTCCATAACTACTCTGACAGTTACTCTGTCTGGGAGTCCAAGTGTGAACATTGTATGCAGCTGTGTCTTGAACCATTGTCTAAATCTCTAGATGTACACACTTTGGATCAGGTTTTTCTAGCCTTACAAAAGGCAAATAGGGTTGGGACCAATAGCTGAAGGAAGGATGTTCCATAGAGCAGGGGCCACTGCGTAAATAGCTTGTCTTCTTTTCCTCACCAGTTGACACCCTTTGGTTGACGGAATTTGCAGCATGCCCATTCTGCTAAATCGGGTTGAACAGAGACCCTTGGAAAAAGAGGTACTCCAGTCCCAAGCCATGTAGGATTTTAAACGTGACAACCACCACTTTGAATTGCACCTGGAATCACATCAGTAATCAATGCAGCTCAGGCAAAAATGGTGTTACGTGGGGTGTACATCTGGCACCATTTACTACCTACGCAGCCATATTCTGCACTAGATGAAGATTCCCAATGCTCTTCAGGAACAGCCCCATGTAGAGTATATTACAGTAATCTAAACGAGAGGTTACAAGGGCATAAATTACTGTGAGCAGGGCCTCCTGGTCCAGATATGGGTGTGCAAAGGCTCTCCTAGCCACGCCTGCCACCTGCTCTTTGAGCAGGACCCGTGAGTTCAGGAAGACACCATATTGCACACTGGGTTAGTCTCAGGTAGTGTAATCCCATCCAGAACTAAACATGGAAGAATATTGTCTCTTTGTCCCAATATTCGCAGCCACTCCATTTTGCCCGAGTTGAGTAGAGTTCATATGACCTATCCAGTCCCCTAAAGCCTCCAGATACTGGGATAGGACATCCACAGCATCACTCAAAGGGCCTGGGGTAGAGATACAAAGTTGGGTATCATCAGCATATTGATAACTCATCCCAAACCATTGGATCACCTCAACCAGCAGCCTCATGTAAATCTAAATAGAAGGGGAAAGACAACAGTACCCTGAGGCAGAACCCTGAGGAAGGAGGAGAACCAGCACAATACAGTGCCATCCACCTTCCAATTCCTGAAACCAGCCCAGAAAGATATCATGATCAATGGTATGGAACACCACTGAGATGGATGCACTACCTCCATCTCGCTCCTGCCAGAGATCATCTATGAGTTCAATCAATGCCTTCTCAGTCCCAAGTCCCGCTGTGAACCCCAACTGAAAGGGGTCTAGATAATCTGTTTCATTCAGGGTTCTCTGAAGATGTTATGTGACCTCTCTCTCCACCACCTTCCTAGAAAGAGAACATTGGAGACCAGACGAAAACTGTGCAAACAATTTGGGTCAAGTGAGGAGGGGGCCCACTGCCTCTTTAAGAGCTGATAGGATCACTTCCTTTCTTGAGGAAATAACTACTGCCCAGACCCACATGTCCTTCCCACATGGACTTAATTAGCCAGGAGGAGACAACACATAAGTGACTGAACTAGCAACTGAGAGGGCTCTGTTCATGTTTTTCTGACACAAATTCTCTTCTTCCCAAAATACATTAAAACAAATTAAAGGCATAAAATTAATACAGAATAAGGAGTTGGTGGAAAGGATATCTGCACCTGAGAAGGAAAGGAAAAGTGGGAATAGAATTGGGCAGAAATGAGGCCAAGAGAATAACAGGAAAGGGGAAAAAAGGAAAGAGGGAATAGAAAAGGATTACATTCACCAAAAACAGTTTATTCTCAAGCATCAGCTAATCTTCCAATGTATCTATACTTTTCAATACCCATTTGGTCATTCCTTTTGGTCATTCCTTTCTTTTCAGTGTCTTATTTGTGCTTTCAACTATGTAAGAGAATCTCCTCCAAGTGTATTAAAACCATTTTTAAAAATATCTTTCTTTTTTTGCACATGCTATATACTAATGGACATAGCCCAAATACCTGGCTAATAATCTCTTCAATTTCAATTATTTTATAATCCAATCAAGTAATTAGGGCAAACCATTACTTATGAAGAGACTAATCTTTGCCAAAATATTCTGCTCACATTTATTGAACATTTTATTATTATATTAAATTATTCTGCTGCAGTGTTACTGAGATTCTGTTCTTAACTAATGGTACAGTTTATATCAGACACCTAAAATTTAATTTAAAAATTGCTTCAGCCCATGATAATTTGAACAGTTAACAGCAATTAAGTGGCTGCAATGTAAGAGTACAAAAAAAAAACCCCACTCTAACTACAAGCAATATTTTTTCTGTCAATAAAGGAAATAAAGTTCCATCCACAATATATAGTAACTTATGTTTCTTTAAAGGATTTCTTTAAATAATTATGAATTTGTTGCAGAAAAAACATGAAGCTGCTTGAAAATCAATTGTGAAGAGTTTGCTGGGAAAAATATCTCTCATATTTTTAAACTAGATAACAGGTATCAGAATCAAAGGGGACGTAATTGGCTCACTGTTTGAAAATGTGGTGTTACTTTTTTATCTTGCTATAAAAAGATACTTTTTATCTTGCTAATATGTAATAAATCTAAATAAGCTCCTGGATAATCTAACTCCTATTAATTGCCAATGGGAACTTTGCATTCATAGTCACAAAAGGTTGACAAGAGATTTGAAATTCTGGACCTCAGGTTTTTTATCTGCATCTCAGAAATAGCAGGCCCTCCATTAGCATCCAATAAGACTCCAGCTACATTTCAAAGTCCTGGCTTTAATCTATAACTTCTTTATGGCTGACTGGTTACTCAGTCTCTCATTTTCAGTAGCATTTATGGCCACTTGCACCATCCTGGTGTCATGTGACTGTGCTTTACATTTTTGCCAAAAATTGGTTTTTCTGGGGAGGAGGGAAGCCCCATGGTGAACTGGCTTGCTTAATGACAATGACATTTGCTCAATAACTGCCACAAAAAAGGGGCATCAGTCACATGATGACCTGTTTTACAACCATCACAATTTATGATCATAATGGGCAGCTTCCATTATGGTCATAAGTTGAGGACTACCAGAATTACTTTTTAAAAGATAATAGGCTCACACTCACATATCAGGTGGCCAAATATCTTAAGTCACAGAATTGCACACAACTTTTAATTTGATATGCTGTTTTATTGTCCCATTGTTCCCCCCACGACATAACAAATGGATGTATTAAACTATTTCTCTTTTTTAACATAAAAGCTGCTTAAAGACTGGCCAGTTTATAAAGATATTTGAATTTGAGTGAGGATATATTCCAACCTCCCACTATCATTTCATTTCATTAGCACATGAAATCCTTTTAATGATTATATAAGTGACTTATAAACAAGCAGAAAATGTGCACATTAAGATTAATAAAGCTTTTAGGATATAATACAATAAAATAGAATCCTAACAAAAATAATCTTACATCTATGACTTTAGACTATTATTATTTTTATAACATGGCATCCCAAAATATGGTAGAAGAACGTGTAAAAATGCACTGCAAAATAACTAGCAGTGTAGAATAGAAAACTGATAAAATGTTGATAGAAGCATTGATCAAGCAGCAGTAAAATAAAATGGTCCCACAACTCCAATTAGAAGAAACTTCTAATTAGTCTTTAGAGGGTTCCTCATTCATATTATCTTCAGCAAAATAAAAAGATCACACCTGAGATTTGACATATTCAGTTTTTCAAGTAAGAAAACAAGATAGAAACAGTATCCAACATCTCTTACATACTTCCAGTCTTTTTAACGCAATGTAATCATGTAATAAATAACATGATTGTTTAAATTGCTACAATCCCAATACCTAAAATTATACTGGATTAAGTTTAAAATGAACCTTGGGAAATCTGTTCAACATTATTATTTTATATTTCATTTCAAAATAAATGACTATTATCCTCTGGAAGTATGCAGATGTTATCTTCACTGAAAATATATTAGATGTGGACATTGTAACTGATAGCCTTAAATTACCTTTCTATATGCTCTAGAAATTACCACTGAAAAGTGTCCAGAAATTTCAGCTGATGCAAAATCCAGCAGCCAGAGAGTTAACTGAAACATTTTATTGAGATCATATCATCTGCTCATATGAAGAGTCATATTGGCTTAAAAATGCTTGAGGATGCAATTCAAATAGTAAACTTGATTACCTTTAAGCATTAAATCAGTACTGTTAATGCCTATAACATGGCCAACTTGTTTTTTTAATCTTTTTTTAAAAAGTCTCTTCTATGCCCTGCCAATCCCTTAAATTTATCTAATGAAAATAAGAGAAGGCACCTTTTCTGTAACTGGGAAAAATTCAATCTGAAGATAAATAAAACTGACAAATAGACTTTTTTTTTACAAATGTATGGTGCCATACATAGTATCATGTAAGGAGTTGCAATTATTGGATCTCAAAAAAGCTGTAAAGCTATAATTGATGAAAAATATAACTAAAATTATAGACCCAAAGAAATCTTATGCAAAAAGGTTACAAAGTTCCAGGCTATCTTAGAAAGAGAAATAAAAGTAAGTAGGGACATGATGGCGCACAGGAGTGTAGACTTAGTAGTTGAAACATTTGGACATCTACCTATCTTTAGTTCATATGGCAAGCACTTTGGGGAAAAGTTGAGGGGCACTAATACTTTTGGCTCTACATGGAAGATATACATCACTATATATGGATCCACATACAAAATCATATGGTCAGAGCATCATTGTAACCATTAGATTTCATGGTGGAGACACTGATGCTTGTTCCCGAGCAGAAACAGCATCACTAGTCCATCCGGGGCATGACAGCAGGCAGGGGAAGGAACATTTTGCATTTCTCAGCATTGGGATATTTTCTGAGGACACATCAAAGAAATAAAGTGGACCTGTGCAGAGATTTGGATTTGAAAAACAAAATATCTTTTGGTGCATGAATGAAAGTGCAAGTACCACCTGTTGGAAATATCTTAAACCAAATGTACATTTTCCAGGATAAGCTAAGTTATGGAGGCCAGCCACAAAACCTTGGAAAAATTGCAGATGCTTTATGGTGTTCTCAAGAAGTGACACATAATGTATCAAACACACTCTGACCTCTTAAGCTAGGTGTCTGTATAGTTCTAAGATGGAAGTTCATGAGTCCATCTGGTCCTATAACAGTTATTTGTTGATCCACAGCCTTAAAAACATTACAGATGGTCCAACAATGGTGCTCACTTTTTCTACTAGGGCACCCAACTAGTTCAGTTGTCTTGCCCAAAGATCTCTTTTAATATTAGTTCTACTATAACAAGTATACAACTTCAGAATGGCTTCATTAACTAATTCAGAATAAAATAGTATCCTTAGTTAATCGGATTGTAAAAATGTAAAAATCTTGAGTGGAGTTTAAATTAAAAATCTATATTTGCATTTTTGCAAAACCATTGATTATTTTCATTTTCCAGCAATGACCTTAATGCTAACCAGAATGAATACTGCACATACATTCTTGATAGTTACGGTTAATGTGTGTTGAAGTATATTGAACTTTGAACTTATTGAGCTTATTGAACTTCTGTATTACTTTATTTTGTACACTATCTGGGCCATTAGAGTGATAAGTTTATAAAAAAAACCTACCATATGCAATAGCATTCCTCCTAAAGTCCTCACAGATCAAATCTTAATACAACTACCTGACTTTTTCAGCAGATTCAGGGGCAGAGTAATTTGTAATCTCCCAAGTTTTGATACTGATTTTAGCCAACTTGTCTTATAAGCTGCAAAACTACTGTATTAGCCCTAATGTGGGATAATGTTTTTACTGTTATTGCCAGACTGTTTTAATTTCTATTAACTTAATTTTAATGCTTTTAAGGAGGATTTGAAAATCCAATTTATTCAATGAAGCAGTCTGATTAGTGGTGGTCGCCAAGAGCTGATGCTGAAAATGGCAGTAGGGCTGTTTTTAAATCTTATTAATAAAGCTAGATGGCAGATAGATTTTAAGATTTTATAATTGTACAGTATTTTCATTTTGATTATATATTTTTCATGTATATACTAATTTTTTTCCTTTTATATAATTTTAACTGCTGCTTAATTCTAATGTATTTATTTTTATTGTGGTTGGATTGTGCCATGGTGATTGTACACATTGTACATAAACCTTTATTGCATTACAGTCTGTTGCTTAGGGTTTCTATGGCAATTGAGACAGCCTGAAAGTCTGTCATTTTAGCAAGCTTTATCAAGCATCATGGCTAGATCATGAACCATATACAACAATTACAATACTCATATGACATTTATACTAATAATTTATACATAATTTATGTATAACAAGTTTTTGGACTAAACCTCTTCATATCTTACTATTGATTATAGTGACTAGGATTTATGAAAACTGGAGTTCATCAAGATTTAAAGGACTCCACATTCCCCAACCTTGTTTTATGACACAGCAATCAAAGTGGTAGAGCACAAACTCTTCTAATAATTAACCATTAAATATAAACCAGCGGTGAATATATTACTGTATACACAAACATTGCTTAATAAACCTGATTTTTATAAATCAACTTTATAAATCAACTTTTATCAATGCAATACAGTTATTGCTATGGAAATTCCATTCCATTATTCTGAAAATTCTGTTCTAATATTTTCTTTCAACTTAAATAATTGACAATTTAGAATAGGATAATGCAGAACTCTGTCCAAGGTTGACTGATTAGCCTGGAACTATTTGGCTGAGTAATTATCAATTATCAGCAATTCTTATATCTCACTGAATCCCCTTGCTAAGCTTAACAAAGTAACTGTGTTATATACTGAATGCACTGATTATTATAAATATAAAATGTAGTAACTCAAAGAGCACTGTAGAACATTACTACAGATAATAACAAAATATAATTATTCTTTAGATTAACATATTTCTTCAAGTGGTGGTTGGCAGATTTTACATTATACATTTTTAGATTTTACTTCCACACAATGTTTGCCATAAATCATACTGCCATAGAAAAGCTTCTTGGTAGAGCATCCTTAATGGTGACTGCTCTCTTAGAATGTGGCATGAAAGCTTTGATAGTGGGAATCTGGCCATTAGTTCTGAGAATTCTAAGTTGAAAATAATTAAGAGTTATTTTGTAGGGGCAATGGGTAGCATAAAAAATTAATAAATAATTATTAAAGCAGGTACAAAGACAAATAGTAATGTGGGCTTCTCTAAAGCATAGTAAAGTGCTTGCTTTACTATTTTTTGAATCTGGCTTTCTACTATATACTAGAATTGTTTTTGGTTTACTGACTTAGGATGGGAATTGGAGGGACAGAAAAGACCCTGTGTGCAGCTACTAGTCCAAAATGGATGTTATTCTTATGCATCAAAGCAAGTGATATTCAGAATAAATAGCAGCAATAGCACTTACACCAGTGTGTCAAACTGGATTTTTTCGAGGGCCAGATCAGCACTGTAGTTCTCCAGGGGCTGGCGGAGGGAGGGGGGGCAGGGAGGAGATGGACAGACGCTCCTGCAGCACCGTGTTTTCAGCCTCTATGACCTCCTGCAGCACTCTGTGGGCCAAAAACAGAACGTACGGAGGCCCAATGAGGCCCCCGCATGGCCCGTTTTCGGCCTCCCCGGCCTCCAGCAGCACTCTGCCGCAGTGGTGAAATCTAAAATTTGTTACTACCGGTTCTGTGGGCATGGCTTGGTGGTGGTGGGGGGTAATGTGACTGGGTGGGTGTGGCCAATTTTTTTTTTACTTTTAAAACCATTTTTTACATGTAAAACCATGTAAAAAAATGCTTTCAAAAAGCTCTGACGATCCCAGCTGAGTTGCCTGATCGTCAAAGGGTTTTTAAAAAACCCTCTGCCAATCAGGCAACTCAGCTGGGATCGTCAGAGCTTGGATCGTCAGAGGCATGTAAAAGAAAAAAAGCCTCTGATGATCGCGCGGCTCAGCTGGGCATGGGGTCGGGGGCAGGGATTTTTGCTACCGGTTCTCCGAACTGCCCGCCGCCATCACTACCTACTCGCCTGAGCCAGTCTGAACCGGGAGCATTTCACCCCTGCTCTGCCGGCCAAAAACAGGCCACCTGTGTGTATTCCATCTATCTGTCTGTACGTATATGTATGTGTATAAATATATATGTATTGTTTACTATCAGAAGTTGCTTCTTCAATAATTTATTTATTTTTACCAAAAAAAAAAAATCTTAGCTGAACAAAAAGTTAGAAATCAAGCAGCAATTTTCCTCTTAAACATGACTGTCAAAGAACATTTGCTATAAAACATTTGATAAAATCAATCAGATTTGGGAAGGCTTGGTCTCTGACTGGGTGGATACAGGCGGGATGATGGAAGCAGGTCTTGAGAATGTCATTTGGGAGGAGTTCGACCCTGTCGCTCCCGAGGACGTGGACAGGATTCTGGGACGGCTGAATTCGACCACATGTTTATTGGACCCGTGTCCCTCCTGGTTGGTGCTGGCCTCCCGGGAGGTTACGCGAGGCTGGCTCCAGGGGATTATTAATGCTTCTTTGAGTGAGGGTGTCTTGCCTTCTGCCTTGAAAGAGGTGGTGGTGAGGCCCCTCCTCAAGAAGCCCTCTCTGGATCCGGCTGTTTTGGCTAACTACCGTCCAGTCTCCAACCTTTGCTTTGTGGCGAAGGTTGTTGAGAGTGTGGTGGCGCTACAGCTTCCGCAGTACCTGGATGAAGCTGTCTATCTAGATCCGCTCCAGTCCGGCTTCAGGCTGGTCTCTGGAGGGCTCGGGATAGGGGTTGTTCTTCTATCCTAGTACTCTTAGATCTCTCAACGGGTTTTGATACCATCGACCATGGTATCATGCTGCGCCGGTTGGAGGGATTGGGGGTGGAGGGGCACCATTTTACAGTGGTTCTCTCCTATCTCTCTGACCGGTCACAGTCAGGAGGGCAGAGGTCGACCCCGAGGTGCCTTGTTTGTGAGGAGCTGCAGGGGTCAGTCCTCTCACCTCTCCTGTTCAACATTTATGTGAAGCCGCTGGGCGAGATCATCCGTGGTTTGGGGGTGGAGTTCCATCAGTACGCTGATGATACTCAGCTGTACATCTCCACCCCAGGCCATCCCAATAATGCCCGTGAAGTGATGTCCCGGTGCCCAGAGGCCGTGCGGGTCTGGATGGGGAGAAACAGACTCCGACTCAACCCTTCCAAGACTGAGTGGCTGTGGCTTCCGGCGTCCCAATAGAGCCAGCTGGTGCCATCGCTGGCTATTGGGGGCGAGTTACTGGCCCCCACGGAGAGGGCTCGCAACTTGGGCGTCCTCCTGGACGCACGGCTCTCTTTAGAAGAATATATGACGGCCATGGCCAGGGGGGCTTTTTATCAGGTTCGCCTGATTCGCCAGTTGCGTCCCTTTCTGGATCGGGACTCCTTATGCATGGTCACTCAGGCACTCGTCACTTCCCGCCTGGACTACTGTAACGCTCTCTACATGGGGCTCCCCTTGAGGAGCACCCGGAGGCTCCAACTGGTGCAGAATGCGGCCGCACGGGGGATTATGGGAGCAATGGGGCGCTCCCATGTGACACCCCTCCTGCGTGAGCTGCATTGACTTCCGGTGGTCTTCCTGGTGTGCTTCAAGGTGTTGGTTACCACCTTTAAAGCGCTCCATGGCTTAGGGCCTGGGTACTTACGGGACTGCCTTCTGCCACCGCTAGCCTCCCACCGGCTAGTACGCTCCCACAGAGAGGGACTCTTCAGGGTGCCGTCGGCCCGACAATGTTGGCTGGTGACCCCCAGGGGGAAGGCCTTCTCTGTGGCAGCACCTGCCCTCTGGAACGACCTGCCGCCGGAGATACGTAGGATACCAGATCTCCGTGCTTTTCACCATGCCCTTAAAACTTTTTTATTTCATCAAGCTGGGCTGGCGTAATCCCCTCTTAGATATTTTTTAGATATTTTTAACTGTAAATTGATTTTAGTTGGGGTGTTTTAAATTTATTGGGCCAAAATTTGTTTAATTCTTTTAAAAATTTTAAATTTTGTATGTGACGTTTTTATTCTTGGCTGTTCACCACCCTGAGTCCAGCAGGAGAAGGGCGGTATAAAACTTTAATAAAATAAAATAAAATAAATAAATAAATAATCAGACAAACTGGAGCATTTAGATACTATCACAATTTCATTTACAACATGCAACATTGCTTCATAGCCACGACTTCTATTACCTGTTCTTTATTATTGCTGTTCAATAAGCCAGGTTTCTTTTTCTTTTTAATTGGGCTTGTTGATGAATCTTCAGGGGAATGACCATTAGAAGAGTGTGGTGGACTTGGAAACTTCCTTTTTTGAGCTGTACGTTCAGCAGAGCCAGGATCTTTTTAAAAAGGATTAAAGAATTACAACACTGAAAAATCATAGGATATTATTACACTTGCACAACTTTTTTTTAAAAAGCATTTTAGTTTTGCCACTGATATAAAAGCAAGTGTTCTAGAGACATTCTACTGCCAATATAAAGCATGCCCAGAAATCTTAATTTTCATATTCACATGCAAATTTTTCAGTAGTGTGCATTTATGTCAGTTATCACATCAACTCACATTGTATATTTCTATGTTTATGTTAATCATAAAATATATCCATCTATATCTACTGACTGCTTCTCCAAGTAATATGGCTAACCAGCTGATCAGCACTGACTTAAAGCCTAAATTCAGGATACATGAAATGTACAGTCAAAATTAAGCAGAGAACGTAGACATGCTGTGAAATAAGTTGGTTTAAAGCTACATTCATTGGTTAACTGAGATCAGGAAAGGTGTACCTCCTGAGTGTGGATGAGAGAGAAAACCTTATGTGATGGGTGTCAAACTGGCAGCTCACGGGCCGGCTGCGCCATGCACAGGCCATGCCAACCCCAGCTCCGCAAATGGGAAAACTGTCATGAAATGACATGTGATGGCAACATGATGCGGCGAGTTTGACACCCATGCCTTATGTGAACCATCCCAGTAGCACTATAAAAGCTATAGCAATTGGGGAGGAGTCAGAAGCAAAAACAGGCACATTCCTTGTTTAACTATAAACATGATATATATATATATATGTGTGTGTGTGTGTGTGTGTGTGTGTGTATGTGTTATAGAACATCAGTTTCTATTTTAATTGAATAGCTAAGGGCAGGTTCACATGACTAAAATAACTTAATTCAGTTAAGTTAGATTAGAAAATCTAATTGGTGGCTGCTATGTAACAATTATTCCATTTTTAAAGAGTCCAGATGTGGTAGACTTCCCATTAGTTTTCTTTCAACTAAAAAATAATTTGATCTGGATAGTATCTTAATTGAAAGGATTATGAGGACACATAAACTGCATTCATCTGGCACACAAGACACAACCTGTTCAATTAATCACCTCTTCCATGGCAGAATATACAAAATTAATTCCAGTTAGTCTACCTGGGCCCTGCTCTTCTGGGTTCCAGGGCACCAGCCAGCTGGTCTTCACATACCTGGGAGCACCAGAAACCGAAAGAGCAGCCACCCGGTGTTTGCACATGCGCGCATGAAGACCAGCTGGCCGGTGCACATGCACATACCAGAAACGAGAAGATCATCTTCTCGGTGCATGCATGCGCACTTGGCAGCTGCTCTTTTGGTTTCCGGCACTCCTGCACACATGAAGACCAGGTGGCCGGCGCATCAGAATCCAGAAGAGCAAGGGGAACAGAGCTGCCAGCCAGGATGGGCGGGCCAGGGCTTCCCTCCCTCCCCACCCAAGCGGGCTTCTTGCATGGCCCCAGTCCTCCAGCCTACAACATCGACACCATTCGCAGTCCGGAGCACCTGGCCGGCTAAGGTGCATGGGATAGTGTTTGCTGGTTGGTTGGCCGGCTGCCCCACCCGCTGCTCCTGCCTCTGCGAGGGGCGAGGGGGCGGTGGTGGTTCTCGCCCTGCCGCTTCCAGCCGGGATGCTGGAGCAGCCAGGAGGAAAAGGAGGAGCCGCCATTGGGGAGGCAAGCTGGAGAGCACAGCTCCTCATGTATGGAGACGCCGCCGAGGAGTAATAGGCGTGCCGGCCAGAAAGCAGAAAGGCGCCGCCGAAGGGTAAGAGGCTCGCCGGCCGGGAAGCGGCCGGGAAGGGGGAGGCTGCACTGGCTTGTTCTAGGTGGTGGGCTGGCAGGGGCGCTTCATCCTGATCAGAGTTGGGGTGAAGTTCTCCCACCTGCTTGCCCCCCCCCCAATCGGAGCCCCAGGAATGCTGATGCCCCTTCTCTCCAAGGTCAGGAAGGGGCTCCAGCTTTCCAGCAGAGGGAGGCAGCATTCCCCGCCCAACTTTCTCTCCCTGTCCAGGGCTGCGGTGAGGATGACTCACCACCACAAAGGGGACCAAGGGGGCAGGTAGGGGGGCGGGCAGGGAGATGTGAGGATCCCCAAAAGGCCAGGTGGAACCAGTGCATGCGCACTGGACAGCTGGTCTTCATGCAGGCATGCACGCCAGAAACCGGAAGACTAGGTGGCCAATATGCATGCGCGCACCGGAAACTGGAAGATCATTTGCTCTTCCAGCTTCCAGCACGTGTGCTTCCATTTCAGCACATGGTACCAAAAAGGTTCACCAACACTGTACTAGGGGCTACTTTAAAACTATGTTTTAAAACAAAACTTCAGTTTCTAATTTGCTTGTTGTCCATCTAATCTTGCAGACAGTCAGAACATGGATTATCTCTTTACATGTGTAAAGATTCAACTACAGATTACATTCCTTCCACCATGGCTGGTTTCTACCAACAAGTAAAAAAAGGAAAAATAATAGCAGTTTCTTTCTGTTTGTGTAGAGGAATCAATTAGCAAAAGGAAAGAAAAATCTTGGAAACATACCAAAACACTCCTCTCTGCCTGGCTCTCAGCACTGACATTTTGAATGAAATTACCTTACATTATTTACAGTACACAGTATATAGCACAGAACAAAAAATTATTCATGAGCTGTACACACAGCCAAGATCAGCAAAGTAACTCTTAACATTTGAAGTGCAAAACAAAAACTGCAGCAAACAGAGAAAAAAAATCCAATTAATTTCAAGCATGCTCCTGCAGCAAAGTGCGTCATGGCTTACATCAAATGTGCACAATAGCATGAATAGAGAGTAAATACATACATACATACATACATACATACATACATACATACATACATACATACATACTATTCTAAGATTACTAACTTAACCAGCAAAGTCTTTTTTACATTTTTAAATGCATCCTGAAGACTCCACAAACAGCTAAAAATAATGCTGTATATTTTTAATGATTCTGATGACTGAATTATCATTTTATCTTTCCTCACTATGGTAGTTAGACAAGTGGATATAAAAATGGTTTAACTTGAGCTGACCAAAAGCAGGAGGGGAATCCTACTTATTTTAAGAAGTTCCTCACAATGTGCAGAGGCTTCCATCCCAAGTCCAACACCCAAAGAATGGACACCAGCCAGAAAGGGGGGCATGAGGGGTCTGGTGAGTGTCAAAACCACTGGGATGAAATCCAAAGCATCCAGGAGTATATCAGTAAGATGGCACCCAAAATGAGAATGTCTGAGGCAGCAGTAGACATGGGAGGAATATCAAGAAGAGGAAGTGCCATGGCAAGGCAAAATCCTTCAGAGGACATAACTTTGCAAGTCACTGAGGTGGTTAACATTGACAAGTCTACTAGTAGCTGAAAAGCCCTGGACAAAAAGACAACACTTGTTTATAGCAGCACGAGACTGGGCACTAAGCACCAGATCCATAAAACAGGGTTCAACCAAAAGAGACAGGACTTGAGGTGCAGATAATGCAGAGAGGACTCAAAGGAATCTAATCACATAGTGGCAAGGTGTAAGATGCAAGCAGGAACAATATAGACTGAATGGCAAAATCTAGGAGCCAGCATTGTATGTAGAAACATCAGCACAGGGTATGGACTAGACCCTCGAAGTCCAGATGGGAGATTCCAGAGAAGGTCACGGAGAATAAAAGGGTTAACAATCCTGTGAGGTTTCCATTTCCAGATGGACAGGCAGATACTGATCCATCAACAGACATCATAGTAGTAGACAAGAATCAGAAGACAACAGTGGTGATAGATGTAACAGTGTCAAGTGACAGCAACATCAGGAAGAAAGAGTATGAGAAACTGGAGAAGAATCAGGGCCTGAAGGAGGAACTAGAAAAGATGTGGAAAGTAAAGGCCTAAGTGGTCCTAGTCATGGTAGGAGCGCTTGTGGTTCCTAAACTGGGAGAGTCACTCCAACAGAGATTCCTACATTCAGACATCCACAGCTTAGCTTTCTTACATTTCTGTCTTTCATTTCTGTCTATGTATTCATTACATCAATCTCCCAAACTCTACCAATTCATTTATACCTATTACATCCTTCTTCTCTCTTTTGGCTACACTATATTTTTTTTATTTCTTTCGTTTTTAATTTATGCTCTTTGATTCTGTAATTTAGAAACTGAATGTGGTTGACCAAACACTGAGATTTAAAAAACTGCATATGAAGTTAGAAAATAGCTGTAACCATGCAACTGGTTCTTAGCAATAGCTCTCCTTCCCACAATAATAATTATGGCCTACCTTACAGTTATTGTGAAAACTTTATCGTTTGCCTTAGGGAACAGTTACAGCAGCCATTTTCCCCATTTTTAAAAATACAGCATGACAATAAGCATATTTCATTATCTAAACAGCAGAAATTAACTCTTTTAAGTCTTCTAATTTTCTATTCACAATATATAATGAACCACCAAAAGACTGGAAGTAAGTTAATAATATGGATTATGTTCTGCAAATGCTATCTGTAAAGCTTTGACCTTCAATCTAGGAAGGAAAACTAACACAGGGTGATCATCAATGACTATGAACAACTGAGGGAGATGTCTTCTCTTCTTCAAATATAGATATGAACCATATGCATTAAATCTATTAATGTAGTATCATGGTTGCGATTTGCAACCTTCTGTGCCAGCTTCTAACAAGCAACATCAATGGGAAAGTTGCAAGTTCTGGTCATGTGAGGTTCTTCCATAAAGATCCACACAGTCCTCACTGACTAGAACCAGGACTGTAGTAATATGTTTTCTTTTGATTAATGATCATGTCTGTTAACAAGAGTTTCTGATCCCAACTAGTATCATTAAGTGTATTATACCTGTATTATAACCAAACAGAAGGCAGAAGAAAAAAACAGAAGAAACAAGAGCTGAATGTAAGTAAATTCAAGGCAGATATTTATTGTATGTTATACTGCAGTAACTGAAAATAATACTTTTAATGGGAATATAGAAATAAACTTTGAAAATAGACAATATTAATTGAAAGTCAGTAACTAGGAATCTTGAGATATTAAATTGTTCAAGTGAGCACAAATTTAGAGAAGATATGCCATTCTGCTTCACAAGAATTCCAAGCTCAGACTTTCTTAACAATAAGAACTTCAGCTCTCAGAACTGTATTGAGATGGCATACTATAAAGTACAGAGAAAAAAAAGCATGGATAAACAGAGTACCCTTTTGTAAAGAAAAGTTGATTCTGAGAATTTGGAAACTGCCAATACATTTTCTAGGTCAATGTAGGTTAGAAATTAAATTAGTGGATAACCAAAGCATTATGAAGCTAATGAACTGATTAATCCAATCAGAACTTCAAAATGGAAATACATATAGTCCACATCTTACAACTTGACTGGACCCCCATTTTTACAACCATTTTATATGGTCAATGAGCAAATCACATGGTGGTTAAGCAAATCACACATTTGTTATGTGAATTTGGTTGGGAAACCACAAATTATGATCATATGACAAGCTACTGCAACCATCATAAATGTGAGCCAGTTGCCAAACACCTGAATTGTAATCATGTGACCACGGGGGTGGTACAATGGTTGTAACTTTGAGGGCAGGCTTTTTCCAACCATCTTCAAACTTCAAAAAATGGTCATGAGTCAAGGTCTACTTATAGATCCGTATTAGACAAAAGATTCAAAGTCTTCGAAAAAGCAAAGCGGAGCTCTGATACTACTATAATGTGTGCCCCAAATCCTATTAAAGATTTATCTATGGTTAGAAAGCAATTTGCCAGCAGATGGAGCCAAAACGGTCAACTGATGCACTTTCTCCTCTTCATGAACTTCTTTTTCTCCCTGTTAAAGGTGGAGCCAGAATTTTGAGAGTGTGTTGGGTTTCCTTAAATAGTTCCTAAGTAGAATCCTGGTCACAGGGATGAATAGAGAAGAATTTACAAAAGTCCAAACTACTGTTGATGATATTGCAATGGATGGTGCTGTAAGTGTGATTGACTCAGAAAGCATTTAAAACAATGTCCTTATTGATGAATGGTATTGCAAATTAACCCTCAATTTGCAGAGGCATTTGCTAGTTCCAATGCTGCTGAATAAGACACACAAAGTGCCTGCTGTTAGGGTTCTTAAGTTGAAAGATCTGTTATGACACACTTAACTCTGTAAAGTTCTGGCAATGAAGACATGAATCAATTAAATGTCTCTCAGACACAAAAACAAAATATGTGGTTATCTGATGAAGGTAACTTATTTCTACAGTTTCATTACTTATGGAGAACAGCCTTCATAGCCATAAATTGCCAAAGTGCACGTCAGAGATGGATAACTGAACAAGAACTGTTCAAACAGAAATTTAACCCCTGTCCAGAAAACTACAATTAATAATAACATTTAGCAACATGTTTTCTTCAGGAAGAGAAAATATTCCTAAATGCTATTTCAACAGCAATAAAAAAAGAACTGAAGAGAATTATGGTTAAGTCCTAGGAACACACCTGTGAGATACTATTTTCTAGGTTCATCAAAATACAATTCAGCTCTAGAACACTCTAAAGATTCTGCATTAAAAACATACATCACAAAGAAGTGAGGAATTTTTTCTGCATGACTTGAAGATAGAGAAATACATGTTTCTGGCAATATGTTTTTGGTGATCTCCAGATGTATTGGACTACAATCTCCAATATTCTTAGTAAGCATAATGGGAGTTATAATACAAAACACAAGAAGGCAACAGATTTGCATAGGTTAAGCTACTCTAGGGATAGGGGGAAAAGAATTATAACAAGAGAACTGAAGCAGTTATAGGAAGATACGACCTGACCAAAAGTACACCATGGAAAATAATATACAAAATATTGTGAATTAGTATGTTTGTGAACCGTAGTTAATGGTATGTATCTACTCAAATGTGACTTAAGGGACAGTGTGTTTCAGGAAATCAATAAGGAAAGGCAAAATAAAGCTTTTAAAAATACAGCAACAGCAACAGCACTTAGGCTTATATACCACTCCATAGTGCTTTACTGCACTCTTATGCTTAGAAATTTATGCTTAGAATGTTTTTACAAACCTTTGGATCGAGTGGAGATATCCATCCCTTCCACTACGTCCTGCTCTGCTTTTATTTCTTCTTCAGCCAAGCTGTAAGAATAGAGAGATTTTGATGTTCACATATTTATATTTGTTACATATTTATATTCATTTGATGTTCACATATTTATATTCACTACAGTTTTAAAATGAAAGAGAAGACAAAACATGTCTATGGAGATTCTCAGTCATCCAAGTCATGGTTGTCCCAAAGATACTTTTTCAAGAGGCAACTGGACTTTCTGGTTTTTTTCTTTGAAGACGTTTCACTTGTCATCCAAGAAGCTTCTTCAGCTCTGACTGGATGGTGGGGAAAGGACACAGAAAAGCTTCCAGTGGCCTTAACAACTCGCTAAAAGAATGCAAATGACCAGCTGTCTGCAAGGAGTCTAAAGCCTTTCATTCCCCACCATCCAGTGAGAGCTGAAGAAGCTTCTTGGAAGAGAAGCAAAACGTCTTCAAAGAAAAAAAACCAGAAAGTCCAGTTACCTCTTGAAGAAGCATCTTTGGGAGAAGACAAAACAATAAATATTGTATCATGATTCAGCTTTCCTTGTGTTGCTTTTAGTGACGTACAATTTATAATTGTGGAAGTAACATTTTCCTTCAAAGGACAAGCCTGTAATTTACTTTTTTTTTTCACAGTAAAGCAAAAAGAAATGCTTAAAAAGAAAAGCTCACTGAAAAGCTCTGGTTAATTCTTAACTAGAGACAGAAAAACAATGAAAGTATTAATACACACATTTTCCAAAAACTTAACATATAGCTTGATAAACTTGTCTAATTTCCCTTTTTAAAAGATACATATTGGCTACCATTATCATTACTCTAGGGAAGGTGATAAGATCAATGCTATCACTGTGCTGATAACATTTTCAGGAAATGGTCTGTACCTACTTTGAATAAGTAAATATTAAATAGCATAACAGGTTGTACATTGAAGCTGAAATCAGATGTGCTCATTTATAAGGGCAGGATTCCAGAGAAATGGTAATATTGCCCATACCAGAGCTGGCTGGGTGACTTTCGGATAGTTATTCTATCTCAGCCAGACTGCTTCATAGGATTATGGTGGGGAAAATAGAAGGAAGAAGCATTATATATAATGATGTCATGTTGAGCTATATAAAATATGAGGCAGAAAGTAAATTCAGATCCTACTGATGTATACTTAAAGCTTGCCTATTTTGTGCAAACTTACATTGTTTTACACTTGCTCATATTAAGTGTAATATGCCATTCTGAAACACATTTACCCAGTCAGAAGATATCTTTTGGAGCTTTTTGCACTACTTTTAGTTTTACTATCTTGAACATCAATAAACATTCAGTCCAAACTCTAGATAACTTTTTATATAATTCAAGGACAACATTGAAATTCTATGATCACTGCTTTTAATGTTTAAATTGACACAAAAGTACTGCCCAAAGATGTTTAAAATTAGAATCATATTTACAACCCACTTATCAGGTCCTTAGGAGCCAAGGACTCAGCAGCACAGGGAAACAATGGCCAAAGACTTAATAGTCAGTCATCAACACTCAATCAACAACTAAAAAGTCACACACAACCAGGCACAACATAAATGCAACACATAAAATAGCCCAAAGCACACATTTTGGTATAGAGAGTTCTCTGAGGATGGGCTCCAGCGTAGCGACTAAACCCCTTGGCACAGTGACCAACTGAGATTGGATCCTGCAACATTATTCTGAGAAACATATAATTTCCTTCCTTCATTAGAATCATAGAATTCTAGTACTGGAAGGAACCATTTAGGCCAACAAATTCAAACCCTTGCTTGGTACAAGAATTGAAATTAAACATCCCATCCTAAATTAAAGGCAGAGGTTTTAATGTATGGGTATTAGCTGCATAGCTAGTATCAAATTATTACTGCTACAAAATTTTTCCTAATAGTCAGCCAGAATCTATTTTCCTGTAACTTCTATAAAATTCTATGTAATTTCTGTAAATTCTGTGTGTCGTGCATTATGGAATGAAAAAAACCTTTTTCTATGTGACATCCTTTCAGCTATTTGATGATTATCCTATTCCCCAAATCATCTATCTTTTTGAAGGCTAAACACACTCAGCTCATTCAATCACATTTCACATTTAATTTCTAGTCCCCTGATAATCTTCACTGCCCTTTTGTAAACTTGTTTCAAGTTCTCTGAATCTTTTTTAACATCTCATATAAATAACAAGATACAATATTTGAGACAGGGACTAACAAAAACCTAGCATAATAGAATAGTTATTTCCTGTCAGGTTTCCCCTTCTTATACCTGAGCATTTGATTTTTGCATCCTTAAGCAAATTTTGCACCTATATCTTAAATTTCATTGTTACTTGCAAAATTATCAAGATGGTTTTGAAATCGTTTAGGGTATTGGCTATTCTTCCCAAATTAGATCTTTTGCAAGTCTGAAAAGTATTCTCTCTGCCTCTTAATGAAAATATTTAACAACAGAGGACCAAGAACTGTTCCTTGCAGTAGGCCAATTAGTATCTCTCGGTGATGACCTTTGAGAAGCACTCTTTGAGTATTGTTTCAGAGCCAGTTATTTTTCCGCTCATTCCATCCAGTCCACACTTCAGTACAGTACCTTGCTAATCAGTATGTCATCAGATATTTTTTCAAACACTTTGCTGAATTTTTGGAATTGCCAAGATTTCTCTTGACAAACCCATGCTGGGTTCCATGTTATTAACTAATAGTTTTTATGATGCTTACAGATTGATTTCTTATGTTTTGAAGCTTCACATCAGGTATCGATGTGAGGTATCGATGCTAGACTGACAGCTTTGTTATACTTGCTAGATCTTCCTTTACCTCTTTTTTGAAGACAGAGACAACTTCTGCTCTCCTCCAGTCATCTGGTGTCATCCATTCATCTACACTATTTATAGTGTAAAAATCTATAAATTTTAAGTTGAAAACCAAATAAAAAAGAAAATTTAACCTTTAGCAACTTGCTTTCCAGATGATTTAAACTTAAAAGAAATTACTAGAAATATCAAGTCTTAATTGTTATTGAATTTTTGGGGAAGCTCAAGTATTAGAAAACATAATTGGAAAATGTCTATGTGCCTGATAAAGCTGTCTAAATGTCATGAACAGAAACATTTACACAGTAAAGTGATTAAAAACACAGAAGTTGCACATAGCAGGTATATGAAAAAATCATGTCATAAAAACTAATTTGTGCATTTAATAAAAAAAAAACTAGAATTCTCTACTCAGGATCAATAAGCTGAATGTTTCTTGGAAGCTCAAATAACAGATTAACAGAGTTGGAAGGGACCTTATAGGTCAACTAGTCCAGTGGTCACCAACTAGTGGTCTGTGGGTCACTGGTGGTCCGCAAGAAAATTTTGGTGGTCCACAGAAAAATTATTTGCATTTTTAATATTGCATTAAATCAGGGGTCCTCAAACTATGGCCCCTGGAACTGATATGTGCAATGAACGTTTGTGTTGCTGCAGAGAGTCTCCCCCTTCGAGATCTTTTTGTGGGAGTCAGAGAGGGGCAGAAATTCCAACTTGGGGTCTGCTTCGGCCTCCTGGTGCGGGGCTTTGGGTGAAGGCTGGAGGAAAGCACCGCTGGTGGTAAAGAGCCGGAGGGCCTTGTTCCAGTGGGACTGCATCATGGCCTGGAACTGGTTGACCATCTCAGCCTGCTGAGCCTCCAGGCGCTGGCACCTGGCCTTGCACTACTGCAGGTCTTCCCTCTGCTTGGAAAGCCTATGCTCATTGTCCTCAGTGAGGTACTTCTGCTGAGCCTCCTTCTCGGTCAGATCCAATTTGAACGGAGCTGTTTTGCCAACTCTTTCTCGTGGTGGCTGCTTAGCTCGAACAACTGCTTCCTGTTGGGGCCCTAAGAAGCCCGGGCAGGCAGGCGAGGAGTTGGCCATGCCCATCCAGTCACATGACCACCTAGCCATGCCCCCACAGCAGGTCATTAGGCAGATCATATTCGTGGTCCGCGGGATTTAAAATTATGAATTTAGTGGTCCCTGAGGTCCAAAAGGTTGGTGACCCTTGATCTAGTCCAATCCACCACCCAAGCAGAAGACCCTACACCAGGGGTTTCAAACTCAAGGCCCGGGGGCTGAATCAGGCCTGTGGGATGCTTAGATCTGGCCCATGAGGCCACCCTGGAAACAGCGAAGCATCGGCCCGCGGTGTCTCTGCCAGGGAAAAGAGCTTGTGAGGCCCACATGCAGCCCTCCCGAATTCCGTTTTCCCTGGCAGAGGGTGCAGGAGGTCATCGCAGCTGAAAACGGAGCTCACGAGGGCTGTGTGCGGCCGTTCTGGGCTCTCTTTTTGCTGACAGGGTTGCAGGAGGCCGTCGCAGCCAGAAACAGAGATCGGCAGCCCGTTTTTGCTTGCAGAGTACTCGGGCTGCCAAAGGCACCCCCAAGTGACATTAAGCTGGCCACACCCACACCCACCGCAGCCACACCCACCCCAGCCCTCTGAGGTCTAACAACCCTGATGCAGCCCTCAATGAAATCAAGTTTGACACCCCTGCCCTACACCATTTCTGACAAATGGCAGTCCAACCTCTTCTTGAAAGCCTCCAGTAATGAAGCTCCCACAACTTCCGAAGTCAAGCTGTTCCTCTGCCTATGGCTTCATAAATTATTATTTTCCCACTTTTAAGATGTTCCATTTCCCCTTCATATGTAATGGAGAAGCTATCATAACCAGGACATTTACACAAAACTTAGTTCTGAACAAAAATAAAACAATGGTTAAGAGAAGAGACGCTTTCTATAATTCTGGGGACCATAATTCTGAAACTCCAAACAAACTCCCAATATAACACCAAGGACAAATATGGTTCTATTTTCCTTACCCTTTCTAATATGATTTTAATGTTATAACATATTTAACCAATACTGCTAATAAACTATCTATTATAGCCCCCAATTTTTTACGAATAGTATAAAAATGACTGAATGGTATTATACACTGTATTAGAATTACTTTGCTTAGAGCAGAGGTCCCCAACCCTATGGCCAGTTAGGAACCAAGCCACACAAGTGGAGATGAGCAGCAGACAAGCAAGCAAAACTGAAACCATCCTTCCCCCGTCTTCCATGAAACCAGTCTGTGATGCCAAAAAGGTTGGGGACTGCTGGCTTAGAGCATACCATTTTACAACTGAACTCATTATTACCTCACTTGGTATTCTGTAATCAAAGCAACACTCAGGATTCTTCTACAAAGTACAGTTTGTTTCACATTTTATCATCCCACATAACATAGTTTTATTTGCATTTTTAAACAATTATGAGGTTGTTCATGAGTATGTTAAATTATAAACACTATCAGTCTAATAGAAATTCATGGAAAAAGAAACTTTTTTTGCCTTCTATAATCTACTTTTTAACAGATTACTAGTTTGTACGGGCCTCCAAACTTCTTGGGTACAGAAGCTATCTACTAGCATTCTTTTACGAAGTGCGTGATATGTTCTAAATTAATTTCTGATATATCTAAATATTTCTTTAAAATAGTAAGTGTGCTTTGGAGAGGGGGACTGATATAATTAGATAGAAAAATTTATTTCTGCCTTAATCTGTTCCTTTTACCTCCTACAATGTTCAAAATTATGAAATTCTTATGTTTCAAAAAGAGCCATTCAACTCTTTTTAAGAGATAATACATGTCATTTTCAACTATCAAAACAAACGTTTCATAATAGAACCAAATGAATGCAGGACCAGAATTGGTTTCACATCTGTCTTATATTTGGTAAATAAGTTGACTAGAGCCAAGGAAGTGCAAATGGCTTATCAGACTCTCCAATATATGTTTTGTTTTGTTTTGTTTTTTTGGAGGGGAGGTATGGATAGTGTACCTCCTTTGAATCCTGTCTGGTCTTTTGGCAAAGGTTCCCTAATGCTTACCTGCCTACTATCCACTATCCGACTCTCAGCTGTCTTCGGGAGCGCTTGACTCCACCACAGGAATCCCGGAATGCCTGCAGTTCAACGGGTCCACTAGCAGAGTTTTAGTTATAGCCTCTGCAGACAGTGGACAGGCCCCTGTCAATGGCCAGAGCGAAGCTCTAGCCGACAGGGAAATTCAAATTCCGACAATGCTGATGTCAAATGCTAACTCACAGTAGAAGATCAGAAAGGTAAAGTTGAGAACTAATTCAGCAGAAAATATCCAGGAATGGTGGAGAAAGCTCTCGACATGTCCGTCCAATCTGAAGGACTGAGTCAAAGCTGGGAGCCCCTAGCAACAAGGGCGGGACTTAACAACTCTGACAGACTCAGTCCTTTAAACTGAACAGACGAGTTCATTCCTGGCTGCTGTCTCCACCACTATGGAGAATATGAGAGTGACATGGACTAAGAACCACAATTAGACATCGACCAAATTAACAAGTTCTGTATCAAATGCTGGAGAACTTAGAACAATAACGATAAATGGGCTACTGGAACAAATCATACATGAAAGAGACAAAAAAACTCAGAAGTGATGAAATGCTACTACAACAGTAAACCTAATTGTAGGGGATATTTGAAATATATGAGGGAATTATGGATCAACAGAAGACTCATATCCATACTAACTCAGAAACAGCTAGTTACTCAACTCTTCAACATAGTGAAGAGGAAGCCTTGGGGTCCTTGGTGCTCTCTAAGTTTCATTGTTTTCTTGCAGATATTTTATTACCAAACTTGGTAACATCATTAGTGCTATAAGGAATGGGATTTGCTGTCATTTTATATTCTAGTGGCTTGCCTTGTCAGTGTTAATAGGTTTTCCATAGAGACCCAAGAAAGAATCAGACGAATTATCATATCGCAGACCAGAAGATGAGAACAAAACAAACTACTGAAAAAACTATTCTTCATCCTACCAGCAGCAAAGGTTGACACATTGTTATCATGGACAGATCATAATTTATACAAAAAATGAAAGGATTAGTAGAAGACAAAGAAACATCCAAGTGAACACAAATCCAATGCAAAAACTATAGAGAACTGGATTAAGAGAATTCTCAGCAACCTCACCAAGGAAGGTAAAATCACCAATGACCAGCGGCAGAGGAAAAGTAGTGAACCTCTCTTCCCATGCTTTCATGGATGCCCCAAAATGCACAAGCCAGATGCATCTCTTCGTCCAAATGTATCATTATCATGGACCCCAACCTACAACATCACCAAAGAATTAACCAAAAAGTCTGGATACCTCACAGAGGGAAGCAAATGATCAACAATGTCGTGTCTCCGAAGAATCAAATATGTGACAATAGATAAAGATGAAATCAGAGTCTCACTTGATGTCACAGTACTTTTTACATCCATAGACACAGAATTACCCAAAGAATCCATAACAGCACTACTACACAACACAACAGACCTAACCAAATATATCAAGATTTAAATACCCAGAATCATGGATCTTATCAATCTTTGCCTAACTACGTATTTTCAGTTCGATGGACAACTATATCCAAAAATAAAAGAAACATCCATGGGATCACCACTTTCAGGACTAATAGCAAAGACCATAATGCAATGCATGAAATCAATAGCACTCCCATACATACAACCTAAAGTATGGATCTGGTATGCAGATAACATCTTTGTCATAATAGAAGAACCAACTAGAGAACACACACAAAACTATCAACATCATCTTCAAAGGAATGGAAATTCACAAAGGAAGATGAAAACAACAATACACTACCCTTCCTGGATATCCTTATCAGCAGAGTCAGTGATGGCAAATTAGAAACACAAGTCTATAGTAAAACTAGCCATATCAATCAGGTGCTCCACTACTGCAGGAATCCTGAACATCAGGAAAAAAAATAGATCATCTGCGCAACGTCTTCCGAGAAAATAACCACCTAACTTTTATCAAATTGTACCTGACCAATCAATTCAATATAGCACAACCAATGCAAGCTGTGAAAAAGATAACACTGCCATATATTAAAACCCACTCAGAAACCACCAACTGACTATTACAACCACATGGCATCACCATAGTATGCAAATCAATTAAAGCCCTCCAAAATATCCCAAGTAAACCAAAAGTCTCAGCAGCCCCAGAACAAAAGGAAATCATCTACAACATACAGTGTAAGGAATGCAACAGCCATTATGTAGGACAAACAAGCAGAAACTAGCATAACACATGCAGGAACACCAACTAGCAGCCAGAAGACATGATGAAAACTCCTTAATGTCACAACACATGGACAGACTTAAATATAGTTTTAACTAGAAAACTATGAGCATCCTAGACCTAGACCAAGCCAAGTCCCAAAAATGCTAGAGAATTCCTAGAAACCTGGCACTCAGCCAAATTGGCCATCAACAAGCACATAGAGATAAACAACAAACATACCATTCAAAAAAGACAATAAAAAAAACAAAAAAGAAAACAAAAAAGGCTAAAACACTTCCTTACCAGCAATCAACACCAGAGGAGCAGAAATGAACACCAAAATTAACATTAGACCAACAATCATGAAGCAAACAATACCCCAATCAAGGAACTGCTAAACAAGCTAACAGTAAACAACAGCCTAATTAAGGAACTACCAAAACACTTCCACCAACACTGATAGGGCAAGCCACTAGACAGTCCTCAACTTATGACAATTAAGACCAAAATTTCCACTGCTAAGTGAGTTGTAACCCATTTCAAGACCTTTTTTGCCACAATTGTTAAGCAAATCACTGCAGTTGTTAAATGAGTCATGTGGTCATTTATCAAATTTGGCTTCCCTTTTGACTAATTGCTTGCTGGAAGATCACAAATCGTGATCACATGACCCGAGGACAGTGCAACTGTCATAAATACATGCTAGTTGCCAAGTGCCTGAATTTTAATCACATCGGGATGCTGCAACAACCAAACATGTAAGAAGTCACTTTTTTCAGTGCCATTGTAACTTCAAATGTTCACTAAACAAATGGTTGTAAGTCAAGGATACCTATAAATATGAGAGCAAACTCTCTCTCACTCTCTACTAGCACTGATGTTACCTAGTTTGGTAATGAGACAGCTGTAAGAAAACAATCAAAGAGCACCAAGGACTCACAGTTCAACCCTGAGCTACAAATATTCTCTTCTATTAAACAGGAAGCTGCTCTCACCACTAGAGATAAGCAAACTACACATTATATCCCAGACTCAAGAAGACCTGGAAGAACAACTGGATATGCAGCCAAAAGCTGAAGCTGGAACATCACTGCTACTCCCTCAATTACAGAGCAAAGCAGCTGATTATGGCATAAGACAATGAATAAACTAGCTACAATCAACACTCAAGACCAATTACCTGGGCTCATCAGCAATGTACCATCAGAAAGTACGCCTGAAGATGCCAGTAGAACCCTCACAACAATCCTTACTACCACTATAAACCAATGCAATGAACTGATATATGCTAGAGTTGCTATAATCCTGGGGAGATGTTTGGTTACACAACCAGAAGAACAGCAGAGCATAATCCCCCTGGAAAATGAGACTGAAGATTAAAATCAGGGCAACTTGGAGAGAAGTTAGTCAGCTGGTAGAACTACTACAGAATGGTGTAAAGATTAAGGACAAGCCTTGCTACTGAAAAAAATAGAAGGTCCTGACCCTATCTGAAGCCAGAGATTGCTAAACAAAGGCTCACAGCAGGAGACACACTAGAGAACCAGAGGTTAAGAAGATAAATGCCCTGTTCTCCAAAGAACCTTCCAAGTTGAACTCCCAACTGCAGTGTTACAAAACAGTAACAACCCAAGAGAAACTGAACAGTATTAGAAGAATATATGGGAAAAAGAGAAGACACATATTAACAGTGCAAAGTAGCTGGAAGACCTGAGACAGACCACAGTACTCTCCTAGTACAGGAACCAATCACCATCATAGTGGCAGATATCCAACAGCAAGTCAAAAACAAAGAGTAGAATAGTACCTGGCCTGGACATGATCCACCCTTATTAAAGAAACTGCAACAGCACTGCATGAATGCCTAGCAGCATAGATGAATCACCTGCTAGCAGCAGGATTCCCACCCAAACTGGCAAACACAAAGAAAAACAGTGCTGTTAATGAAAGAACCTTGTAGCAAACACTACTATTCAAATAACCTACCTCACAACATGGAAGGTCCTGGCAGGTTGATTTCAAGCTGTATGCCAGGGGTGTCAAACTCGCATCATCACAGCGGTATCACGTGACATTGTGGCTTTTCCCCTTCGCTAAACTGGGTGTGGCCATGGCCAGCGTGTGATACATCCAGCCCGCAGGCCAGGAGTCTGACACCCCTGCTGTATGCTAAGAGTGAATAAGACATCAACTCGTCTGTGTCAGTGGGGACACTGGGATGTCATTTGGATTAAAGAATTGCAACCAGATGGTATACAAAAGAGGCAATGGAATTAAGGCTGATGGGATGAAACTATCAGCAGGCCACATAGCAAACATTATGTAGCCTGCTGGTAGCTTCAAGTACCTTGGTATCCCACAGTCACAAAGAAGACAGCAACATTCAAGTACCAACAAGGATAAACAATTCCTGAAGAGTCAGTCAACGGGAAGAATAAGATCCACACCATCAACACGCATGCCCTATTGCCCTACGAGCTTTCAGATACCCTGCCTATACAGTGAGCTGGTCAAAGGGAGACATGGATGCTGATGTGAAGACTCACAACCTCCTACAATGTGTGGAGGTTTCCACCTCCCAGAAATTGCACATCAGCCAGAAGATGAGTTGCTAAGAGAATGTCTGCAACAGCAGCAGACATGGGAGGAAGATCAAGCAGAAAAGTGCCATGGGAAGACAAGACAAGACCCTGCATTGCATGTAGGTAGCTGAGGTAGCCAACATTAGCTGAGGTAGGTAGCTGAGGTAGCCAACATTAGGAAACCCTGGACTGGGTTGGACTGAAAGATGCTGAGGCACTGATCATAGCAGCCCAAGAACAGGCAATAAGCACCAGATCCATCGAAGCAGAGATCTACCACACAAAACTGAATCAAAGCTGTAGACTGTACAGAGAAGCCTCAAAGACAGTCCAACACATAGAGATTGTTTATAAGATACAGGCAGGAACAGCATATATTGAAATGGCATAACCAAGTAGCTGACATTGTATACAGGAACATATGTACAGTGTGTGAACTAGAACTCCCAAGTCAGATGGGAGATTCCACAGAAGGTGTGGAGAATAAGAGGGCTACGTTCCTGTGGGACTTCCAAATCCAGATGGACAGATCCAGGCAGGAACCAGGCAATCAACTAGACAGCATGGTAGAAAGAAGCAGCAGCAGAACTGCCAAGTAACAGCAATATTAGGAAGAAAAAGTATGAAAAGCTGGAGAAGTATCAGGGCCTAACGGAGGAACTAGAAAGGACGTGGAAAGTAAAGGTCAAAATGACTCCAAAGCTGGGACAATGGCTCCAACAGGTTCTAGGAACAACATCCAAAGCTCTCTCTCTCCAGAAGTGTGCAGTGCTAGGATACTGCAGAAGACCCTCAAACTTTCAGGCATCTGGTACAGGAACTGAGATTGAGGAAAAGCAAAGTTCAAACCTAAAAGCATTGTGTTGAGCTTTGATATGCAATAAAGGAGTTCCACAAGGATATAAAGCTGCTTTCCTGTGTCCTGTATGAAGCTGTCAATGGGAAATTCTGTAATTAAGGTTTATTTTATAGATCAAAATAATTTTCTTAGAAAACTCAATAAATATAAAGATTTTAAATTTAGAAACAATGTGAAAATATTTTGAAATATCAGAAAAAATTGGAAAAATATAACTGTTATTTTATTTTTGAAGAATGTCATAAATTCAATAAAACTGTTGTTTCTGCCTAAACTATCAAACTATATACTGAGCTGCTTAATACTTTCGCTGATGGCAATGAAAGATGGATATTCAAGATATCCATGCAGATTAGTATTTTAGGATAACTTTTTATTTCTAGATTCACTAGATTTCAGGTGTGTGCTTTCCATCCCACCACAATTTATTTATAATCTGTTTAAATGTCCCTAAAAGATAATGAGGCAAAGAAACATTTCCCAAACAGCTGCACTTTAATATTATTTGCAATACCTTTACTTAGCAAAAAGTAAATATTAAAAGACAACAAGGATTAAAGGATTAAAGGATCAAAGTGCAGCATCTTGATATCTCCTACATTGAATAGTTTTTCTTCCAATTCATTGTAATAATCTTTTTACGGTTTCCTTTAAAATGCAGTTAAGAAAGTAATTGTTTGGGATTGTACATATATGCTATTAAATCTGGTAGACAATACCTATAATACATATATTATAACAAAGAACATTTACTTTGTTTTCTGATACTGTATTATTTTCTTGAGACGGCAGATATAAATGTTTATATTAGTAAACCTTTGCCAAATACAATATGAAGTGACTTGAAATTATATTCACCCCCAAACTTATCTCTGAATTTATCAAGTACAGTAAAAAAAAAAACCTCCAAAGCCTCATATCTTAAGAATGAAACAAATTTTTGCACAAAGACTTTAGAGCTTTGCTAAATAAAAGTTTGCCATACCCTTTTTTCAGATGACATCTAAGTACTGAATGATACAAATGAATCCAACTATCAAAAATGTTTCTAGTGTATATTTTACATAACTAAAATATTATTTATTGGTAAGGAATTGTGGTTTGCTTTTTTAAAAAAACAATGCATTTTTCACAAATAAAATACTGTATGTTAAGGACTACTCTTTACTACAACATCATTATAGTACTTAACATATGGATAAATGAAGAAACACCTATGCTTTTACATAACCTATCTATAAAGAGGAAAAGTTGTAAATGAACTGCCACACTTGACATTTAGATAAGAAATCTAATGATAGAAAACAACCAGACAATACTGGCCATTATGTAGTCTCCGTAATGAAATAACTTATTATCAAAGACAAATACATTTGGGCAAAATCTTTTTTAAATAAAAACAACACTCAACACTGTAAGACCTACTCTTCAATTTTATCTTCAAAATAACTGATGCTTCTACAGTACAAGTAGCAAGCATATAATAAAATGTTTAAAACTGCATTTCATAAAATTGCGATATTATTTTGCTTGTCATAACTGAATAAAGAGCATCTGTGTATAAGCACTCACCTATAACAGTCTCTTACTCATCGGTAGCTATGCTATTTATGCAGGATTCTTAAAATGGCGTCTGACAGCACTGCATTGCCTCATTCCTATACAGAGGCTAAAATGGTAGCAATTTATTCAATAACTATGACCTTTTTTTAAGCAGTAAGATTTTTAAAACAGTTAAATAGCAAAAAGAAAACATTACATGATGATAAAATATCCCCAAATAATAAACTAAAATGCCCAAGACTAATTTATTAAGGAAATCCTTAGATTCTAAGAACTGATTCTTCTTCCAGTTACCCTGCAAAGCCTAATGTATTTTAAGATTAAAAATAACTACTAATCTGGTGAAAGTAAAAGGAACTAAATGCTATATGATAAATTTAAGTCATCCGTTTTTTAAATATATGAAATGTACAATAATGTTCAGAAACATTAGAATTCATCAGGCAATTATGTATCAACACTTGGCTAACAAAATAGCAACACTTCAATCCCTGGAGAAAGTGGAGTGTTTAAATCAAATGTTTTCACAGAAAGGAATTGCACAATACCAAAATATAGCTTGTTTAACAAATCTTTTAGCTTTGTAACCAATTCTTAGCTAGATTCATAAATATTACCTTAAAGCTTCATGTTTTAAATAAATGTATGAAATACTGTAATTCCTAGGGTTGGTTCTTAATATTGTTCATAGTCTGTAGCAAAAGATATTAAAATCTGTGGTATGTAGCACAGCCTGTAGAAGAGATAAAATTCTGAATCCCTCACTCCCAATGGCCAATCTGATTACCTATTATAATTGATACTACTAAATTGTCCCATAATGCTGAGATGCTATGTAGGATTGTAATCTGCCACTCTTCACCCAACATACTCCAGGGCACTGACTATTTACTACTTACTTACATGCCTACAAGGTGGCACCTGCTTTACAATAAGTTGAATTTCTTACCAAGTATAAAACAAATGTAGTCCCTTTATTGAAGAGGTACAAAAATGATATTGAATGGTAGGTGTTAACAAGATTTTATTTCTACACAATACAACATGCATGCATACACACACACACACACACACACACACACAAGTGTCTGTGTACACCAAACACTGCAACCTGGGTTATCTTAACACTAAAGAGAGAACTGATGTGTAAAAAGAAGATTATACAAAATGACGCTAAATTTACAAACAGTATTTGTAGTGAAAATGTGTCAGAATCTTCTAAAACGTTCTTCCAAAATCAACAAAGTGTGTGTGTGTGTGTGTGTGTGTGTGTGTGTGTGTGTGTGTGTCGCAAGCACTCGTATGAGAGAGGGAGGGAGGGAAGGAGAGAGTAGGATATTTGTTTTGAAGGTCACAGCACTGTTTCCTTTTCAAGAGTGGCTAAATACTGTGAAAAACTTTCTAGAAATGCAAGTTATTTTACCCATTTCTATTTGGTTCTCAAATAATCTACACACAGATTGAAAGGCATGTGCATTTTAACTCAACTTTTGTTTTAATGAGTATAAATGTTGCTATCTGTGCTATGTTATTGGAATATTTAATTTAAAAAGAGACTGAGGGCTAAATCATAGCAGTAAATTGAATTTATGCTGACCAAAAAAATAAAAAGGAATATTGTGCCAAAATAATTATTTCAAAGGAGCCTATTTCAGCTGTGTTATTCAGTGAAATTACAATCAATATTCAAATGTTCTAGTTCAATTCTGTTAGGACAGGAGAGTAAGCGTTCATCTAATTATATAGTCACTCTTGGTAAAGGAAACCTGCATCATGTTGCTTAAAGCAGAGTGTGATTCTTTGCATACCATTCTTAAATGTCACATACCATAAGAAATCAAATGTGATTAAGGCATTTGGTAAAAGCATACAAATTATGGAATATTTGAGCTTGGCTCAGTTTCTGTACTGTACTTAAAATGGAACAAAGATGGGAGAAATTTCTGGAAGGCCTTTCTCAGCCTTGCTATAATATCTGTCAATCTTTAACCTATTCTGTTTTTATTGGTCAGGCTTTCAACAGAGCAACACGATTGGGCTGATCCGGAACAACACTGCTGTCTCTCCTTGCCTCAAACATCTTGCTGCAATGCAGACATTTATATTTTGTGAACTAAGAAAGAATTAGCATTCAAATAATTTAAAGGGGTGAACTTCGGGGAATTTATGATGCTGTGTTTCATTATGTGCACAAGGATAGTCCATGCAAATAGGCTTTTCTTTGTCAGCAATAGCTCTGGAGATGCAGATCTTGAGACACATCTTTCTTCAACAAAACCTAAGGGAGCCATTTTAAATCAAGCATTCTGAGTTCAGCTCACTTTTCTCCTGTTTCTTCATAAGACAGTATTTTCTAATGTTAAGATTCCACACCCAGCTGCTAATGTGTAATACACGTCTGCAAATACTGTATGTCTGGCCACAGTTTTGACAACCAAAGCAGTAAAATGTGTTTCTTAGCTATATCTTGGTACCATTTATATATACTAATCAGTTCTATAACAGAGAAAAACTGGGTAAGTAACTCCTCCAGAAACAGATTGCAGGGGGAGGGGAGAGGAAATACAGTGATTAGGCATTTTTAATGATTTGAAGGATTCACTTTAAAACCAGCCACAAACCTGGGATAAAGACAATAGCAAAAGGGATAGTTTATCAAGTCCATGATACCCCTGAATAAGCTGTTACAAGGAATTATTTCTCAAGACTTATTTGTGCCAGAGCACAAGCTGGATTGCTACAAAATGGTACACAAATTGAATATACAGCACAATCTGCAATGTTGTGAGAAAATGTTTACTGCAAAACTGTTAGATGAGACATGCATATAAAATACCTTAGTTTTAGAATTTAAACATCAGTAACTGAAGTGATTCTAAAACTAAATGTCATGCTGGATTATATAAGGTAATAAAAAAAGCATAGAGTAACTGAAGGATAACCATATAACAATGTAATAAGATTACTTTGCTGAAAACTAGCACATTCATCACTCAAAAGCCAGAGGAAGTATGAATTGGGCTTTAATCTGCAAATGCATTAATTAAGAGCCTCTGTGAACAAAGAATAAGCAGAATGTTGTTCTCAGAAGAAAACAGGAAGTTTATATTTCAAGTATAACAGAATATTATGAAAAAATTCAAATTCAAATTGGCACACAGTTTTTAATAGAATTTTGAAAAAAAAAACCAGTAACATTTAGTTTAGTTAATTAGCAAAAGAAAAAAATCCCCTGGATGTATTACATTTATTCTGTTAAAAGCAAAAGATTAAAAACTACTTAAATTGAACAGAGAATAGCAGACAAGTTTACTTACCAAACATTCAAGCAATCATCTCATTTTCCCCAATAAATAAGATACAACAAGCTGGCAGATTTGGGATTGACCAAAAGGAAATTTTTGAAATAATTACGTAGCATCATGCCAAAAACCAGAAAAGCCCCAAAAGAAGAGAAAAAAATGAACATGTAATACTCTCATGAACCACACATGATTTTTTATCACTCCACCTCAGAGAACTCAGCCTGTTACATTGCAAAAGAAAAAAAAGCAGTTAAGAAGTCCATTAGGTTTTTTGTATTACAGAAAAGGTAGATAACAGTTCAAAAAAGTGATGTGTTTAAACAGATAAGGAACTGAAACAGATGCATAGCTATGTCTGATAGTTTCAGACCTAGACGGTAACTATTTCTGAAACCTACAGTAAGAAAAATCATTTTTAAAGAGACAGTTTTAAAGGAATATACTTCTCCCAGAAAAATACACACACCCTGCTTCTACAATCCTCCTGTAAGAAAAAGTATCCATTTTAAGTTAATGTAAAACTGCACAAAAACATGATGCAACAGCACTCCACTACTTAGGCCCAGTATCTGCAATCTGCCATTATCACTATTTATTGCAGGTTCAGTGGCTAAAAATCCTATATTTTATCAAGGGTAACTTAGATTAGCTCTTATTTTTACTGTTTGAAAAGGTAAACTTGCCTGTTCTGCTGTCTGCCATTATCCCTGCTTGTCTCCCTGTAGGGCAGTTAAATGCATCTGCTCCCTAGCTTCCATTTTCTCTTCAGCAGGCATGTGACACAACAGACAATAGTGCAGGCAAACTGCTCAGACACAGAAAGCTGCTTTGGAAGAGCAGTACCTTGAAAAACTCTAAAACCACCATCCCCTTGTGAAGAATATGTATGCAAACGTTTTGCCAGTCTGTAAAATAAAACTATGGCTAATGGCTACTAAACCATGTGACCCAAGAAAGCAATTTTAAACATTTTCAACTTAATAAAGTGCTGTGGGGTGAGTTTTGCGCAACAGATCACAGAGAATCACACTGTTAAGCCACAACTCATAGGTTTCAGAGAAAAAAATGTAAAAAAGTAAAGCTTACCTCTGTGGATGCATTGTTAACACAGTGTTATGTCAATACTTATAAAACATGGAGGACAGGCTCTCAGTACTCAGACAGAAAGGGCTTGGCACTTCAGCTTGATGATCTGTCTCCCTAATAAAAGCTAATCCTGGATTGGCTACTTTGGAAAATCTGAATGTAAAGCTTCAGGGGATTGGCTGAAACACTTCCTGAGCGATTATCTTTGTGCAGCTCTGGCAAGCAGGAGCCATCCTGTGCACAGAGAAGACACAGGCTAAACTAGGCCTGTTTTAGCAAAAGAAACTTAAAAAGAAAGCCATCCGTACACAAATTCCTTGCAGAAAACAGATTTTCAGACAGAACAAAGTGAACATCAAGTGGCTGACTAAACGACTCTCTCAAACCACATCTGTTGCTTTTGCTTGAAGCTTTAATAACCTGCAGGATTTCTCAGGTCACAAAAGCTGTCCTCTAGAAGCAATTCAGAAAGAAAACAAGAATCTCCCGATAGTAAGTGAAAAATGTTTTGAAACAATACACATATGCAGCACAATGCATGCAGTTATGTGCTATAGTTATCTAAGATCTGTTTCTCAAAATGCACATTTGATTCTTCCAAATACATTTATAAGACTGGTGAACTGTGAGAATTCACACTGTGGATTTTAACCCCCTCACGTATGCACTGAATTGAAATGGGAACTCTTTTCCTAATCACTTGCAGTGCTGTCTTCCTAACAGAATAGATGCAGGAAATAGCTACATTTTGCAGAAAATAGTTACATTTTTCAGTAACATGGTATCTGGTGTTTTCACAAATTTCCCTTATCCTTTAGTCTTCTGAAGTTGCCAGTTAAACAACAATCTCGCCTGCTTCTTAGTCTGCTGCAGCTTTATAACCATTAACCCTATCACACTCAGCTCTTTTTAAGAACAGGCCTTATGAAAAGCCGGTTTTCAGTGTGTGGAAAAATACCAGAGCTCTTTTCACACAGGGAAGAACAATGAAGTATAATGTAAAGTTAGCAAATTTCATCTAGTTGTTAAACGAAGATAAGAGAAAAGAAGGAAGGAAGGTAATTTTGAACTGTGGCCATTTCTTAAGCAAAGAGAAACATCGAGATATTTTAGTTCTCTCAAGCACCTCGTATTTCAGCTTATTTACCACAGGCCATGGGATACACTGCTAAGCTTCAGGGGGGAAAAAACATGTACATTTGTGTTGACTTTTGGTTATATTTACAAATACATGTAAAGAAAAACTATAAAGGCAATTAAAATTATAATGTACGTAGAAATGCATGGTAACAAAATGCGAACAGCAATATATAGATGAAGAAACAGACTGAAAGCAAAGTTGGCCACAAACGGTATGAAAAAGTAAAGTTCTGAGTGAATGTCCCAAATGGATATTTATTTATATCCCACCTTTATTATTTTTACAAATAACTCAAACATATCTAACACTTCTTCCTCCTCACATCTGTATTTTTATGAAACTAAACTGTAATATATAACAACAGAGGGAAGGATCCAGTTAAGACTGGGCCTTGAAATCAGTAAGATTACCAACCAAAATAAGGTTCTTAATGCCTTTCTAAAATTCTTGTTTATAACAACAATAAAAGCTAGATAAATTACTCTAAATTTAGTCTACTGTAAATTTCTACAGCAAGTGGTATGCTGAAAGTTCATACACATAGAAGCAAACCTTAGATAGTCTTCATAATCCAATGCAAAGAAATAATAAAAGGTGTGTGTGTGTGTGTGTGTGTGTGTGTGTGTGTGTGTGTGTGTTCATTCCCTGAAATCACAATCATCTTCAGACTTTGCAGATAAATTTTCATACTATTAAGCTGGATGTTCTCTGTCAAAGCGGTTTTTCAGCTAATATACATACATTAAACCCAATGCTAATTTCATACAAAATTTTGCTGTACTTTCTGCTAAGAAATTTCATTTTTCAAATTCCAGTCAGAGACTAGCATTTTCACACTTTTTGTTCTCCTTTTGAAATGCAGCAGGAAGTTGTTCATAATAAAACAGAGTAGGTACAGACCAAAAGCATGAGAAAAACAGAAGGCAAATTCATGGAATCCCATCTATTGTCTGATGAGTATAATAGAAATGGCCCAAATAATAAACTACTTGTGTTAATGTCACAAAGTTAATCTCAGTAAACAAACAAAAACCTGCTACAATTGCAACACCAAAGGCAAAACAGAGGAATCAAGCTGTAATGCTGTTTATCAATGAAATGTTATTCAATGGCACAAACTGCTGAATAATAAAGCACATGATCTAAATTCTGATATTTTGTTTCTAAGAGTTAAAATCAACACCAATAGCTTCATATATTACAGCTTCTAACACACTGCATATTTTAAATTGAAATAATCTAGTATGTTTGAAATATATGTCCACTTTCATGTCTCTTCCATGTCTAATGGCATCTACATACTGACACCATATATGCTAAGTAATCTTAGAATAATCACATGCTAATCCAGTACTTAAAATAACAATACAGATTAAAACCCTCTTTATTTTTTGTTATCAAAAGATTCGTTCCCGTTTTACCAGCATGATGTAGAAAAAAAATGATTAAAAGGCTTTAGGAAATTATTCATGATTTTATATTGATTTTTAAGAGAAGTTTTTTTCCAAAACAGATAGATACTAACTTGCTTTCATGCCTCAGAAGGAATTTGAATCCAGATCTCTGAATTTCATCATTAAATTATATTACTGGCCCCCTCCCCCAAGATTGATTACTTGCCAGTCCAAATGGCAGAACTCCAGTTTTTCCTTTCCCCAGGCTGTTTGAACATGTAGTTTGCTGCATGAAGAAATGAAACCCCACCCATCCACTCTTCCTGAGTCTACTGGCAATGAAGTAGACTGGAATCATGTAAATCATGGTCCAAACAACTTTATGTGTATCATCTTATTCCATTGTCAACTTGCCACACAGAGCTGCTTTCCTTTCAAATTACTACTTTTTAGTGCATGTGTATACTAGTCTGTTGGGGGAAGCTTAGGGATAACTGAACCATTCCTATAAGAGAGGCTGCAAACACAGATTTAAGACAATATTCCTATAAATAGGCAACTATAAAAAGAATTTAATGGTGGGCAATGAGATGAGAGCACAGAGAACTATGATACATTATTGCACCAACTCAGGGAGTAACAGGAAGGAGTGAAGAAATGCGTTTCAGTTTTCCAGTATATTAAACAAATTGTACAGCTTAGAAATACTCCAATACTATTTCATGGTGGACTTGTACTGGTAATACATGACACTTTAGCTTAAAAAGCTAAAAATGAAAAGGCAGAGCACTCTGAAAAATGACGCTTATGAAAAAGATAAAAGAATTTCAACTCCACAAAGCAAAGAAATATAAAGCTAGGTATAAGACTCAGAGCATGTGAGCAGAATGATACCTTTTAACAAAATCCTGCACTGTAATGAAGAGATGCGCCTTATCCCAGATAAGTAGAAGACAATTCATTTGGTTGTTTCTACTCTTGCATGATTAGAAGAATCACATAGAGCTATAACGGTGGAGCTTATAATCAAATTTATAAAATTTAATCACTGGTTAAATAATCCATCTCCTCTCTCTGTTTATATTAAAAAACCCAGTAAATTTACAAAAATGAAAGCATCCTTAAATTTTTTTAAATGATATCCATAATAATTTAATTCTTATGGGGAAATAATGGAATACTGTAAATATGTAATTTGTAATTGAATGGAGATAATTGCAAGCAACAATTGCCAACATTCACATTACTATCAAAATATCTTCCAGTGAATGGGTATCCTTTCTGATTGAAATGCTGAGTTTTTTTTTTCTTTCAAAAAAAACAACAACAACCTATAAAAGCCTGCAGGGCCCCAATTGGATTGGGGGCCACCAAACTCAGAGTGGGGGAAGGAAATCCTTTCACCATTTCCTTTGTTTCGAAAATAAACTCCTGCTCGCCCATGAGGGGGGGGGAGAAGCAAAATAGGAGCAGCTGGGGCACTGTGGCAGAAGTGGTTCTGTCTGCAGTCATTCTTTCACCTTCTTAAACTGTTATTTATATGAGAAGAGTGACCAAACCATGGTTACTTTGTACAAACCATGGGTAGAAATTGCATTTAAAATAACCCTCTTTAGTCACAAGTTCCTATTGTTTTTATTTGTTTCCTAGTACAATTTGATAGCTTATTAGTAACCTTGACTATCGCTAAGTGTTGTATCTTTTTATTCTTGATGAATGTATTTTATTCTCCTTATGTATACTGAGAGCATATACATCTAAAACAAATTTCTTGTGTGTCCAATCACACTTGGCCAATAAAGAATTCTATTCTATTCTATGTTCTGGGTCTGATGGTAATCCAAACTACAATATGGCTTAACTAAGTTTAATACAGAAACCTGAGTGACCATGTGGCTTAATCAAAAAACTACAGCAAATCATGATTTAGCATGAATGTGTGAATAATTATTGAATTATTCCATTGTTGAAATTATTCCATTGTTGAAACTAGCTGGATTTTATTGTGCTAGTGATTCTATTTCCATACTGTTCATATCAAGAACAGCACTCCCAAACAAATACAACTAAAATCTAGTTGATTCTCTGTGGGAAACATGTCTTGGCTCTGGGACTGTAACAGCACTGATGGTGACTGGGCATTCAGCCAAAATGACACACTCAGTCCCTGGAGAGAGGATTTGGTCATATATCAGACAGTAATTTAATAGCAGCAATAACTAGAGATCAGGCCTCAGAGTTCTGCTCTTTAAATCAACAAAATGGTTTATTGAACTAAAAGTAAAGGATCTAAAGTATGGGCAAAACAGAGTAATTGGAGCTTCTCTTAGGTAATCTGAATTGTTTTGAACGTAAGGAAAATTATCTTGCTATGGTAAACATGTTATTTAAGTATTAATAAAAATAAAGTGCTGAAAGGAATCTTGGAGCTTGATCTTCCTAATCTGGAATTATCTTGCATGCCTCAAAGAATGAAAAGTAAAAGGAAAGGAAAGTACCATTTTATTGGAAAAATTTATGTTGCTGAGAGCAAGCAAATGTTCAAGCTACAGACTAAAGCAGCTGAAAGAAACCCCTGCTGCAATCAGTGAATGAAGTCTCTTATCCTGTAATAAAAGGCAATTAAAATGCATGGCCTACTGCAGGCTGAGCCAATTGCTTTTCCGGGGTGTGGTTGTTTAGGTGGGGAGAGGAGTAAAAAGGAGAGGAAAAACAATGAAATAGGGAGAACCGGAAGGCAGAAATAGACTAAAGTAAGAGATGTTAATCAGCAGCTGTCTAAAGAAATAGAATAGTGAAAGATAAGTATGGGGGAATATAAAAAAAAAGGACAATACCAATCACAACCTTATAAAGAAACTAGAAACTTTTCCAATTGTTCTCTTTAAGAAGAGTTTCAAATACAACACCTACTACATAATATTAAGATGGAATAACATTTATAAAACACATGCTTTTTATAATGGCATAGTCTATTCCTGCTATATTAAAATTCTGAGCTCCACCAACCCACAGTTTAACACAAAATATACACACTTACGACTTATTGGTTCAATAATTTGATCAGTTTACGAGGTCTAATTCAGCTCATAGTCTTCTTAATATAAGAACCAGTCCTGCTTTCTTCATTTCAGCAATTTAATTTAGGGATATGCAAATAGTCTTTTTTTTTCTTCTGAATTTAGAGTTAGCAAGCATCAATTATCTAAGTGTGATTTAAGACCCAGCATTGCAAATCAGAAATCCCCTCCTATAACATTTACCCTCTGACACATAAAAATAAATATTAAAGAAATGGTGACCTTGGCTCAAAAGACAGAACCATAATGGCTAAGCTGCACTGAGACAGAACCGAAAGAATTGCACAATAAACAGAACACAAAATATCAAGAGGAAAAAAGGTTACATAAAATTTGACAGTTCAAATTTGTATTCTACAGAATAGCAAGAAAATTGCTGCAGATGGTTCACTACACCAGATGGAACACATGAAGAATGTTTCTGAAAGAAGGGAACACAATATGCATCCAATGTTGACAGACAAAAAACAGTATTTCAAAAACTAATCAGTAAGAGAAAAACATCAAGTTATACTGAAAGACTGGAAAAACTATACATTGGTATATGTTACCTTCAAGACATAATTAATTTGCACAATGAAAAAACAGTAATTTTAAAGCATGCAGGTGGGAAGATGTATTTCTTGAAAAGTAACATTCTCAGACATTACAGTGACTTTCTGAAGGTTTGTATCAGGGAAATCAAAAAGATAATATATACACTATCAGTCTTTTTTGTTTCTAAAAGGTTATGTTTTGCGGTAAAATTTCTAAGCAAAGACATGGATACAAAATTGAATGTAATTGAAATGATAAAAGAATAAATAATAAAGGATACTATATCAATCCAAGCTCAAAAGCAAGAGAGCAACAATGAATAAACAAAGTAAGAATTCCAAGAAGCTTTCACATAAGTCAATCACCTTGAGAAATAACATCAGTCTTGTTTGTACATAGCAGTAAAAAGGATAACTCGTTTACTACTAAATGAATACTACTTTTTCAATCCCACAGCAGCTTCTTTTTTTTTTTTAATTTAAAAACTTACTATTTAAAAAATCATGCCAAAGGAGACGGAGAAAACAAACTCAGGCACTAATTCTTAGTTACAAAATTCTGATACTATAGTGCAGGATTGTCAAACTCGATTTCATTGAGGGCCGCATCGGGATTGTGTTTGACCTTGGGGGCTGGGGTGGGTGTGGCCAGCTTGACTGACTCACTCGTGTCGGGGGCGTCTGTGGTGATCCAAGTGCTCTGCCAGTGAAAACGGTCTCCAGAGCTCCGTTTTCAGCTGCAAGTGTCTCCTGCCGCCCTCTGCCAGCGAAGCGGGCCGGTCCTTTGCTGTTTCTAGGGTGGCCCCATGGGCCAGATCTTAGCACCCAGCGGGCCAGATCCAGCCCCTGGGCCTTGAGTTTGACACCCCTGTTATAGGGTATCATTTTTGGAAGGAAAGGTATAGCAACGTTTCTTAATTTGCTCTCTCTTGATCTTATGCAGGAACAAAAAGTATTTTCTTCTTGGGAGGCAACCTTATAATACAACCTTATAATAATGATTTTATATTTTATTATCTACATTTTAAATAAGTATATCCCAGAATTCTTCTAGTAGTCCAAATTCAACATAAGCATTAAGGTAATTACACAACTGAATATGAAGATATTTTTTCCATGCGCATAATTTAGTAGTAACTGCAGCAATCTACAATGATGTCAAGATGTAAATGCCATCACTATGTACTTGAATCCTAATATTTCACCCAAGTATGTAAGTCTAGGCATTTGTATGCTTAGACTGCCACACATATTTCATCAGAGAAGGTTGTCCCTTCTCTGGACAACTGCTATCTCATTTGACCGGTGATCAATTATCTGAGTTAATATTCCAATATTGTAATAAAAGAATAAAGATACACAAATCACATTTGCACAAAATGTCATATTTTTCTCACTAGCCATGATAGGAGGATCTTCCTTTGGCAATCTGGAGGCTACTTAGCAGTTTTGGAGGAACAAAAGACAAAGTATGTGGAATGATAATTCTGTACGTATGGACAGGACCAGAATTTTCTATTCTTTCTCCGAGTTTGGTGGATAGGAATCTTTTTTTTTTAAACTTGTGTTAAATTTTAGGCCTGAGAAAACTGGGTCAAAATAGGATCCAGTGGCTAAAGCCAACAATTTTGAGGGCCTACAAATTGTCTACCCCTTGCCCTTAAAGAGCAGCACTTATTTAAATCTTTAATCATCCAACCTGGAGTAAGAGCCAGGAAACAAGGAACAGCTTTGGAGAATGAAGGTAAAAGACATATTGAAAAAAAAAATCCTCCCAAATTCTGGCCTGCTATGCTAACCAGAACCAGATGCATCAACTTTTCCTGTGTGAAAGATAACAATGCTATATGTATCCTGCTAAGTCAAGATTTTTAAACAATGGTTAGTTGAATAAGCTATGGTGACATGAAGTCAGCCATATTAAGGCTTTTCTCCAGCGTGGAGAAGGCATCTTTCATATTATACGTACACAAATACATGCATGCATTTACTCCCAAGAATCTGTTTGTTGTGAAGCAGACTTCTTCCAGATTTTTAATTTACAAATTTAAATGAATCTTAGATGTTTACCTAAATATACAGAAACTGTGGTACTACCAGTATATAATTTTAAATTACCATATTTCACTTATAAACTGATAAGGACCAACCATATAAACATACAATTAGAAAAAATTATATCTTGCACAGAAAAAGCATTAAAAATATTTCTGAAAAAAGACTCAAGTTTCACATTTGACGATGGCTGATAAAAATATAATCAATGTAGAAACTGAAATTGTACAACGAAGGGTTGATTAAGGTATGGCACTCAGTAAAATATGTTTCCCCCCGTTTCTCATGCATCTCATGAAGGGAGCTATATCGCAAAGTCTTATGCCTTCAAAAATATCAATAGTTGGAAAAGATGCTACTAGACTCAATTTTTTGTCACTACAAACCAACACAGCTCTCTCCCTATGTCATGATATCTTGCATATTATACATGCAGTAGTGATAACCATTATACAGGTAATCCTTGACTTACAACAGTTCATTTACTAACGGTTCGAAGTTACAACAGCACTGAAAAAAGTGACTTATGATTGTTTTCACACAACTGTTGCAATATCCCCATGATTATGTAATCAAAATTCAGACACTTAGTAACTGACTCGCATTTATGACCTTTGCAGTGTCCCGGGGATCATGTGATCACCTTTTGCAACCTTCTGACAAGCAAAATCAATGGGAAAGCCAGAGTCACTTAACAACCATTTAACAATTGCAGTGATTCACTTAACAGCTGTGGCAAGGAAGATCGTAAAATAGGGCAAAATTCACTTAGTAAATGTCATACTTAGCAACAAAAATTACAACCTCAATTGTGGTTGTAAGTTGAGGACTACCAGTATCTTATACTTGAGGCTTACCAACAAGCCTGCTGACCCAGAAAAATGAGTACACTAATGTAATGCACTTCACTCAATCTATAGTAAAGATGTACTTTTAAAATAGTTTTTAAAAAGTTTTATTTTTACATTTGACATTTTCTGTATTAATTCAACACTATTTCACAATAGTGAAATTTTTGCTGTAAAGTCTGGTGGGCAGTGTGTTATATAAATATAAAGCTTCCTTTAAATTGAGCTTGATTCTTGGTGACTTCATCAACATACTGTATTCAGGAAGTTTTCTTAGCTGCAGTAAAGAAGTGGTTTGCCACTGCTTCCAGATTTCTTTTTATGTTTTTAACTTTCAAGTTTAGTCTAGAGCTCTGGTGTTTCCCCCCAAATAAGACATCCCCTGATAATAAGCCCAATCAGGCTTTTGAGCACATGGCAATAAGGCCAAGCGCTTATTTCAGGGTTCAAAAAAATATAAGACAGGGTCTTATTTTGGGGGAAACACGGTATAATACATAGATTCCTACTGGACCATTATCTGTCATGCTATAAATTGTAGTAACACACAGTACTTTGCCACAGAATTTCATCAACCTTTGTTATGACACTAGTTAAACCTCAAGCATCCTACTTTGCTGAGACAATAAACCTAATGCTTTTTCTAAAGGAGTGCTCTGGGTATTTCCTTCCTTCCTATTTTTGCATTATCTAATAATATATTGTGACATTAAGTTGCATTCGCATGTGATTGTACTATACCAGTTTTACTTAGGATTAGCTTCTTTAATGGCATTCCCACATAGAAACATACATCCTCAAGGAGAGTGTTAATTTAGAAACTTTCTTTCTGATGTAAATGTTTAATATAAATCATGATTTTTCAGGTGCACTGTACACTGGCAATTTTAACAAGCACATCCAGATGCTCTACAGGCTTAATAACCCCACAATTACTCATCTGGTATAGCTGTTGCTGAAAATCAAGAACCTAGCTTCCATGTATTTAAATATCTCAGATTAGGAATGGGTGGTATATACTTTTGATCTTGCTAGGATTGGTAATTGAAAATTATATAAATTATTTCATTATTAAAGTATATATATAAAGTACAGATGGGACAAGAAGTATGAAGGCATGCATACATAAGCAATTATAGAAGTTTTATCAGCATTCTCAGGATTATATTATATTTATTCAATTGAAAGCTGCTTTGAGGATAAGCAGTGATGAGAGCTAGCTGTTTTACTATTTGCATTATCTAATATTATGTGAATGGATGTCAAACTGTTACAATAACCTGTGCTGTAAAAGTAGACAACATTAAGAGATTGTACAGTGACTGCATGAGAAGGAATGATTACAAATTGAGACTATAACATCAAATCCTTTCCTCTTCTATTGTTTCTCCATCTCTTCCTCCCAATTCCTTTTCTTCAGGAGAGGTTGTGAGGGAAAGCAGCAGGCAAAAATGTTCTATATAGCCTACTTAAAAATTGCCCACATTACAGCATTGCTTCTTAAGGTGACACAATCAATTTCAAAGACATTAATCTGCAGCTGCTTCTGCATATATGGTTTGCCCTTGATTCAAAGTAAAAAGACTTATTTTTAATATTGACAAAATAATTTTCTATTTTCAAAACAATCTTCTGCTTGCTATAAGCACATATCATTGAGTTTTTAACTGTTTATTTCCTATAATTCATATGTCACCCCTATCACAGATTCTTGTATCATCCTCATGTTTGCAGTTTGCAATATCCATATGACATAGTTGTTCTGTTAATAGAAAACTTCTGCTGTCTCTTCTAAAACCAATCAACCTATATTAGCAAAAAGAAATTTTGTATCAATTGTCTCACATATCAACACATTAAGTTATTATCAGGTCTCTTATATAAATGCAACCAACTTAACTTGATTTATACTTTATTCCTTGTAAACACACATACTGGTTTTGACTGTGTATGTCTTATAGAGCTTATTTGCAGACTCAGCTCTCCCCAGATAAATTCATGGAGGGATTCTTTATAGGTGAAAAGGAAATTTAATGGTAAAACTTTGGGATTACATCCAGTTGTTGTCCCTCCTCTGATGGAAGTATTTTACATCAAGCAGGGATTTTGCTCCATTCAACAGTGGGGGAGACATTTTTAGCAATTTCTTCCTCCTCTCCTTAGCCTGCTCAGCAAAAGGTTGGGAGACCCTTTGAAGTATTATGGAAGGAAAGTCATTTAAATACTCTGTATTTTGCTTGAAACAGCTTTGTTGCTGTAATCAGATTTTGGTCTCTTTGTAAGCACTAAATGCAAAACCATATTCTCAAGTTTTGTACTTTTCTGGTCCTACAACCGACAGTGAAGTAGATATTTACTTTAAATTCCCAGCGCTCCTTATGGTGGAATATTGTATTTTAATGCTTGTTCCATAGAAATTAGCATTGTCAGAAGAAGCAATTTTGACTGATTGACCTTTAAAGAAATAAAAGAAAATCATGGTACCGTGTTTCTCCAAAAAGACGACCCACCTTGAAAAGAAGCCCTATCACATTTTTGAGCGCATGTGATCAAATTAAGCCCCTCACAAAATTAGCCCTAATTAAGACCCCACCCACCCCAGGGTACATAGGGTGAGGCAAGGCACACAGGTAAAAAATGAGTTAGGGTGGGAATGGGGGTGGGTGGTGAAGCTGCCTTACTTACCAGGCCTTGCACACCCCGACACCTGCCTCGCCTTCTGTGGCCACTTGCACGCATCGCCCAGGCCTGTTTCACCTTCAGATGCCTGCCAGAAGGCATCTGCAGCTGATAACGGAGCTCCGGATCAATTCAGAGTTCTGTTATTGGCTGCAGTTGCCTTTCAGCAGGCATCTGAAGACAAAACAGAGGCAGGGCCAAGCGTGTGAGTGGTGGCAAGTGGATACAGAAGAAGTGGGCCAGCAGCAGGTTCCTGCTGGGTGGGGCTGTCAGTGCCACTGCTGCGAGGTGAGTCAATAATTAGAATCCTCCAAAAAGAAGGCCTAGCCATTTTTTCAGGGGTCAAAATAAGACCCAGCCTTCTTTTTGGAGAAACATGGTATCTTTTACTCAACTTTCACATACATAAAAACATTCCAAGCTAGGCCATTTTATATGAAGCCACCTTATAGTCTTTTACATTTCTAACTATATAGACAGAAATATTTCAGCCCTGAACTTAGAATTTTTTTGTGATCACAAACAGAGTAACAAAACCCATGTTTCTATTTCTTTCAAACCTTTCTAGAGTTATTGGATGAGGTGGGGTATAATTTTGATTATTAACCTTTTTCTCTCTTGCACAAATACTTAATGAGTGTTAATGTTGCAAATAAAATCAAATTACCTTTTACTTGTCCTGAAAATAAATAATAGCAATATTGAAAACTTTTATTTGGGAGTAAATACTACTCTGATCAATTAAATATTATTTCTATGAATCTGTATGCTCACTCTTGGTATATGGGCCTTTAGGTTGCAGTACTTAAATTTCAATTAAATTCTAGGTTAACTCACTTTTATCATACGGACATATATACCAAAATAAAGGCATTAGATAGTTGTTATTTAAGTGTCACCCTCAGTTTTTATGCTCTTTGATAACCAGTATTTCATCCATGGAGCTAAGTAGGCATAAAGATACTCCAAGGATGAGGAGAGTATTAAAGAGTTTTAGCAGTTGCTTTGGTTTCCTCCCTTTAACAGAAATGTAGCACCCTCTAGTGTTTCTTCACTTTGGATTCAAAGGAAGTTTAAATAAGAGCAAAGGCAATGGAATAACATTTGAAACAGGCTTCTGTAGAATACTTTAAAAATTGTGTTCTGTGGAGAATACCTCAAGAGAAAGCCATCTATGAACCTAATACAAATTATGCAAAGTTTACCCTACTTCTAGAAAGGGTGAACTATTTTGAAGTGTACCACTTAGAATAGGCACTGAATACGTGTTGACATTTCCTATATTTGCACTTATTCACAAACATTCAAAATCAGCAAAACTAGAGACATAGCTAAAACATGATAAGAAGACAAAAAAAGTATTGGTCCGGTATCAGATCCCTAAGGAGAAATCCAAATTACCTCATTATACTCCTATCATAATATAACATTTCCTTAATATCAATCTTGACTTCTAGCAGTTCCATAAATATATTCATGTAGTTTGCCTGACAACATATAGAAGTGTTTCTAGGGGGCTTTTTTCACCAAGGTATTTTTTAAACTTCCAAGTCTATCCTACATAAAACATGTAAAATTCCAGTTATCTCAAATTCAATCTGACATTTTCTTTTAACATGGAGGACAGGAAGAGAAAGTTCTGTCTCCTTTCCTGATAGCTTTCTTTTGTTTTCTGTTTAAAACATTATTAATGTAATCCTGAAAACTTATATTTAATTGCTACGGCAACATATTGCCATTAATTTACGAAAACAAAGAATGTGCAGTCACTGGTACTGGCTAGTAGTTATATTAGCCTGTAACTCTTGTGTTGTCAATCTTAAGGCATACAGTATACTGTACGTAAGAAAGAACTAGTGCAATACAATTATTTGGAAGACTTCACTGCTAAATATTATGTCTACTCTGCTTGTTACAATGTTTTCAACTGCAATTCTTTAAAACTTAAAACTACATAGCTATTTTTAATCACACAATTTGAAAGTATAATATTGAGTCAAGAAACAAACAAGGACCCACTAATTCAGCCTTAGTAAAAAAAATTTTCTATGAACTAGTGTAAGTTGAAAATTAACCCACTGAGAGTGTTACATTTCATGAGCTGCTGTTTTCTCTCTCATTTTTAAAGCCTGGTTTGAATTTATCTGACTACTGTAAGTCTAAAAACAAATACACCCGATGCCTCCTGACAGTTTCTTCTTGCGAGATAATTAGATATAGTGTCCAGGTAATGTGTGAGGGAGCATACCTTTACTTCATTTTAAGCCTAATGTAATTAGTTTCATATCTTATTTAAGTCCCTGCTTTTTTAACTTGAGTTTTGGGTTTATAATTACATCATGACAAACACAAACAGTAAATGCTATGGTTGCCATTGACTTAGAGCAGGAATATTTGCTGTAATGCAGATCATTTTCAAGGTAAGTTAGGATTAATAAGAATAAGAGAAAGAATACAATCTTAACACTGCCGTTTTACTGACAAAGGAGTCCAACATAACTTGATGTAGCTGATTTCTAATAAAGTGCTTTTAGGATGCCTTTGTAACAAACTGATCTAATTATATGATTTGCTGAAGACCTCACAAATCTTATTATGTTAGAAAACTGTAAGATTTACAGTTTAAAAATTAGCCATATGCACAACTGCCTTTTTAAAAATGAACTAATATAGCTATTAAATGTTAAAAGTACAAATCTTACTTCAAATCACTATTTCTCTATTGAATTATAAAAACCCATAAAACATATGAATCTGCCGATGCACAGATTCAGAATTGTCAAAGATGTTCAACTGGTGACAAATTTTGTTATGCAAATTTATTATGGTTTACTGATTTCAAGAAAATTACATCTTAGTTAAGAAGTTATGGCTTCAGGGATTTACAATTGCCAAGCAATTATTAGCTCCAGGGGAAAATATTAACCAATGATCATGGGCATTGTTTAGCCAAGGCCTTACCTCCCAAGATTTGGGGCCTGATGGCTCAGCGGTTAAAGATGCTGAGCTTGTCAGTTGGAAAGCTGTCAGCCCAGGTTCAACATCTAAGTGCCACATGATGGGGTGATCTCCCATTATTTGCCCTACCCAGCTCCTGTCCATCTAGCAGTTTGAAAGCAGGCAATTGCGAGTAGATAAATAGGTATCACTTTGGTGGGAAAATAAGTGTTCTGTGTGCCTCAGTGTATAGTCATGCTGGCCACATGATCACAGAAGTTTTTTTAGACAACGTTCACTCCCTTGGTTAAGAAACAGAGATAAGCACTAATCCCTAGAGTCAGAGACAACTGATCAGAGGAAACCTTTACCTTTACCCAAGCTTTTAAATCAGAATTGGGAACTGATAGCTCTATAATCCTGAAATTACCTTTCCAAGACTGCCTCGTTAAAATTCAGAGCTAAGATACTAAATAACAGTACAGTAATATTATTTGTATTATTTTGGCTGGAAATTAACTAAGTCTCCAAATCAAGTAATTCTTTAAAACAGAAGAATCTCTTTTTCAAAAAGATTTTAACAGGTGCTACACTGGTTGTAGTGTTGCATTAAGAGTGGGAAGAACCAAATTCTACTCCATCGTCAAATATGACTTAGGGCCTATGATTCCCTTTCAGTCCAACTTACATCATAAGATCATTCTTTTAGGAAAAAACAAGAATATGGATCACTTTGTAAGTTACCTTGAGCTCCTGAATGAAACACAAGCTAATACCTGACCCTAATAACTAAATCATAGAAAAGCTGGGCATTTGGATATAGTTGATAGTTGCATTTGAGATTATCAGGAAATCCTGGGGCTTTTGACTAGATTGGGCAGTAGACAGTGGTAATCTATTTTGCTGTCAAGAATACTGATGTCAAGAAAACACAAGGATAGATCAATGTAATCTATAAGAATTCAGATTGACTTAGTTAAGAAGTTATGGCAAATTAAGAAATTATTAAGTAAAATATGGTGCAAATCGAGCTAAATACCTGGCCTTGAACTGCCTCGATGCCACTCTATATAAACTGTGGTCAAAACAACAGTCACAAAGCTACCAGATTTGATTTGCAATAATCCAGATAACCACCAGAGGATAACAAGAGGAAGAAAAAAAAAATCTGCTATTTAGTAGTCATCTTGTTTTTTTTAATAGTCCATATCCAGTAATTCTATTGAAAAGCATTACGTGTAAATCAAAGAGCAAATTGTAAAAAACAAGCCAATCTTTTCCTTCAATTGCCACTTTAACTGTTTAGTAAACTATTCTTCTGATTTTGGGTATCAAACTTGTTATCCTTATTTATACCTATTTTGCAGTTAACATAAATTTCTAGATTCAGTGTTTGAAAGTGAATGTTTCAGCCATTTTTATACTAATATGTGTGTATACATTACATATTTGTATTAATATATATACAAATATATATATACAAATATACAATAAGATATACTTTTATCCTTTAACTTAGTTTTGGCTATTTTAGGGTGGTGGTACTTACCCCATCATGACAACCAAGTTCTAAAATTTTCTTTTCGTCTGGAAAGTGGCTTGGATAAGTATGTTTTTAGATTCTAGATACAGAAAAAGGAAAATCAACAAAACTCAGCTAATTTTCTTTATTGTATGATCTTATGTAGTAACATTTACATAGGTAAAACTATTGCTAAAGAGACATACAATGAAATATTATCTTTAGAACAGAAAATAATCACAGCAATTGTCCCTTTGCAATAAAAGCAAAGTAAATGGCATATAATTTCTTCTGTCCCTTTGTAGATTTCATTCATTTCTTTTTGTTTATACTGTAATTAATTTTAAAAAGGTATGTGAGCAAGAGTAAAGAGTAAAGAAGTGGCATAAATATGTAAGAGTAAAGAATCTTACATATTTATGCCACTTATACTGCTGAATGCTTGCCCAAAAGCTGCAATGTTTTTTCCCCCCACATTTAGATGAATTCGCAAGATGGCTATAGTCCAGGTTTTTTTTAAAAATAGAATATCTGATTAAATGCCTATTTATAATTCAAATTATATAGCCCCCCAATTCACATATAGTGACTCTGGATGGGATACAGCAATAAAAAGCCACAGTTTAATCCTCCTTCAATGTTATTTATGGGTTAACTGATGAATTAGTAATCCTTAAATTGCTTCTACTTGCCATGCTTTTCCTTTGGTTATATTCATTTTGGAAAATACAAAAGAATGCACTTATACTTATATAATGTGTAAAGTCAATCAAAGCAGAATGAACCCAAAATCTAGCATTGCCAAGAGTTAAATCGTATGCCCCAGCCCCCTTCTCTCAGCTTTTTATTTTCAATGAAAGAGATAATAGTCCATATACCTCATATATATAGAAATGGATGTAAAAGAACAAGATTCAACAAGCATGAACATAATGAAATCAACATGGAACAAATAAATAGGTAACCCAAAAGGCTACATATTGTATTTACTGTACTCCCTTGGGGTGAATCCTATTAACTCAAAAAAGTTTATTTCTGCATAGACTCATATAGATTTGCATTGTACACCACAATTCTATACTGTAGTCAATTCCCAGGTCACTGATGTTTCTCCTCAGTTTTCACCCTTAGGGATCTGACAAGCTACTTCAGATGAATTATTGGAATAATCTAACATTATATTCTACTTACAAAAGATTGCTGAGATAATATTATTTTCAAGCACGTTGAATGTTCTAGAGCACAGGTAGTCCTCAACTTATAATCACAATTGAGCCCAACCTTTATGTTGCTAAGTGATAAATTTGCTAAGTGAGTTATGCCCCATTTTACGACTTTTTTTACCACATTTGTTAAGTGAACCACTGCAGTTAATACCATGGTTGTTAAGTGAATCTGGCTTCCCCATTGACTTTGCTTATCAAAAGGTTGCAAAATCACATGACCCAGGGATGCTGTAATAATAAATATGAACCAGTTGTCAAGTATCTGAATGTAAATCACATGATCATGGGGATGCTGCAATGATAATAAATGTGGTCATGTCACTTTTTTTCAGTGCTATTGTAACTTTGAACGGTCATTAAATGAACTGTTGTAAGTCGAGGACTACCTGTACTTTGTACAGTAACCAAATATTACCTACCATTCTAAGAGACAACAAACCTCTAGCTCTTCAGCACAAGTCTGTATAATGTATTATTTATCAATACCTTAGATCATTGTTTGCTTTAATATCCACAGAATTGAACCTCGGATTTTCTCCAAGGAATCTTGGAAGGAGCTACTAGACAGAAGCAGCAAAGATGATATTAGAGACTAGCTCCGTATTTATTTTTATTTATTTGTATCCCACCTTTATTATTTTTTATAAATACCTCAAGGCAGCAAGTATAACCAACACATCTTCCTCCTCCTATTTCTCCAACAACCACATATTGCCCTCTTTCCCTCCATTTGACCCAAGAGAAGATCCTGTAATTTAATCCTACTTTGATGGTCATTTTCCATCTTTACAGGTTAAAAAAAAATCTGTACAGTAGTAAACCTCTAAAAAGGGCCTCAAGTAAGGCTCAACTCCTGGCAATTGTATCCTTATTGCTTTCTTGACTTTCTTGTACATAAAATTTTATTTTTTAATTGCAAGCTCATTAACTGTGATTTTGTGGTTATGACAGCCATGATTTACAGAATTTACCCAATTGGCTGAGTTTCTTTTAAATAATGAGCCATAAACTAACTATAGAAGTCATATCTGCACAAGACTAAGCAAGGTAATATTATGAAAGCCACAAATATCATCTGAAATGGCACAAAACACTGTGGAGTTATGATGGAGAATCTAAAGGACACGAGGGAGGGAGGTATAAGTAATTTACCTCCAAAATAGCGCTCTCTTCTGGGTTTAGAGAGAGCTGGAAGCCTAGGGAACCTTTTGAAACCCTTTTCCATTCTTCAGATATGAAAATGGGAGGCTAGGGCTGCTACAAAATGGAATTTCTCCAACCCCACTGTTATAGAAACAGAAAAGGGATGGAGCAAAGTTTTCCGCTACCCTACCTGCCATCAGGCCAGAACAGAAATATTTTTAACTGCAAAAAAAGTAGGTACTGTCATAAATGTGTCTGGAAGGCCAGCCTAAGAACAACTAGACACAAGAACAGTTTTTTTTCCCTAATGCCATCATTCCGCTAAACAAATAATTCCCTCCACACTATCAAACTAATTACTAAGTCTGCATTACTATTAATCTTCTCATCGTTCCTATCACCCATCTCTTCCCACTTATGACTATATGACTGTAACCTTGTTGCTGGTATCCTTAAGATTTATATTGACTGTTTCCTAATGTGATTTGATTGCTTATTTGTTCCCTATGACTACCATTAAGTGTTGTACCTTATGATTCTTGATGAATGCATCTTTTCTTTTATGTACATCGAGAGCATATGCACCAAGACAAATTCCTTGTGTGTCCAATCACACTTGGCCAATAAAGAATTCTATTCTGTTCTATTCTACTCTAAGATGGCCCCTCCTAGTATAACCAAAGCTGAAATTTGGTTTTAGTGCTCTTTTGTTTAGAATGTAGTTCAGTGTTCTAAACCTGGGGATATGGTTTGTTTGTAAATAGTACTAAAATAAGTTACAAATGCTGACCAACAATTTCCATTGATTTCTGAAATTGAGAATGGTTGCACTGGAGTTTCCTCAAACAGGTCATAGCTTCAGATTGGCTGAAAGTTTCAATAAATGACTAACAATTTTCTTGGATGTTTATGAATAAAGCAATTAGAAACTTTATTTCAAATTATAAGTGTATGGGGGGGGGGAAATCCAGACTTAAATAAAAATAGCATGTGATCTTAAATATACATAGGACCTTAAGCTTGCTCCCACTAGCAGTGATTTCCTTAGGTTGCAAGTTTGTCTTTCCAATCTTGTCAGCGAGTGTATTTTTTTCCCTTTCTCTGTCGTTGGATATGCTTATTCTCTCCCCTTCCCAAGAGCAAAGGCCATGCTTTGCTACTTACGTGAAGGATTCGCTTTTTTAAATGGAGTCGGGTGAATTTTTTCAAAAAATAAATGAGTTTCCCCCCAGACACGCATTTGCTTCGAACCAGGAGGCGCATTCAATCGCATTTAACTTCACCTCCTCTTACATAGCCTCATTCATTTAGATTCAGACGCTGCTGAACCATAAAGGAACCACACGGGCAGGATTAATCCGATATATCAGACTAAAATGGGATTGACTTGTTTAGAGTTCAGGATATCGTGCAAACACACCCACTAAAGTGTTCTTTTGAGAAAGCATCTCTTAACCCCACCAGTGGGGCCAGAAATCTTTCTTGAAAGAAGTTCTCCCTCTTGTAACGCCAACATAGCACATCCGAGAAACCTACGGAGTCCCCTCACCAAAAAATAAAAATTCAATACCTGAGATACTCTTTCTCCTCCAGGGCAGAACTTGCACGATCTTGTTTCCACTACAGCCATAGAGAAATTAACTGCAAGCTCTGGGAACCCGGTAGGTCCCACCTCTAGGGGCTTCTGAATGGCCGTCATCTACGCCACTCACACGCACCCTCTCTTCCCCCCCCTCCCCCGCCGCCGTTTCGACCGTTGACCAGCCTCAGAGTCTCTTTGGAACTCCGCCCCTTAGAAAGCTTGCCTCCGGTTTAAGGCTGGCGATTAGCTGCTGAACCTATCACTCACTTTTATCCCGCGCGTTGATTGGCCAAGAGTGGGAAAACAGGGCGGATAAGACCGCCGGGGCGGGGCGGGGGGTTGGGAAGGGACAAGAGTCGTTGGTGTTTACTGGGCGTGAGGTGAAGAGCGAGGGATTGTTGAGAGAGTAGAGGAGTTGCAGCTCTTCATCCGTACTTCGCCCTCAACTTGGGTCCTTGGAGTTTCCCACTCTCGGAAACCTCTGCCGCTATGGGACTGCGGAAGAAAAACAAGAGTCCGCCAGTCTTGAGCCATGAGTTCGTTATCCAGAACCACGCGGATGCTGTATCCTGCCTGGCCATGGGCCTCCTGTTGGGGCTCATGTTCGAGGTATCCTTACTATACAGGGCCCGGGGAGGAAGCGGCAGCGCGAGGGCTCGAGGCACGCCCCCTTTCCTCCCCCCTCCCTTCACCGGTTCAAGTGCGGCCCCGCCCTTCTCTCGAGCTCTGGCGCTTCCTCCTCTCCTGTTAACTCTTTTCCCCCCTTAGGCTGCTCATTCTCACGGTCGCGCTCCCCTCTTACGTGCTGACGTACCTAGGCAGGAGCGAACGTATATTGTGATGCTTGTTGCTCGACGTCTCTTTAAGCTATAGCCACTAGGCATCCTGGCTGGGTTCTCTCGCTCCTCCGCCACCGAAGGGCAGGGGAATTCAAGTGGCAGGCTCCTCACGGAAGAAGAGAGAACTCGTGCAAGCCAGCCAAGTCGCTTTCAAAGTGGGGGGGGGGGCGGGGGATAACATATCGTGGACCAATTAGCGAGATCTATTAAAAAAAAAAGTTACGTCTTTCATTATTCCAGAGAGAAGGAAGTGGATCTCGTTTTAATAGCGTACTAAATCACACGAAATGGGATGTACAAGTGGTCTCTCCCCACCCCAACCCCCTTTCCTCTTCTTGCTACTTCTTGCCCTTTGGAACTGGTGACGGTGTTTAAGATTCGGTCCCGGTACTGATTTTCAACCCTGGAGAGTACGATTCTGAATTTCATATAAAAATTGAAGCGTCCGGAGAAGATGCAAGAATGACTTCCCAAAACGGGGTGGGTGGGTGGTTTAGGAGGAGTTTGTAGATTGTAAGTTAAGTATCATAAAACGGGCTAGAGAGTGTGATGTTGCTCCTACTGGACTAAGTGATGATGCTTTGGGGGTTTGGTCCTTATGAGTAAACAGTAGCGTTAGGCATACTGCTGATCTTAGTAGCTTTGATAGCTACCAGTATATTACCTGTAGTAGTAGATAATTCCACAGGAGAGCTTTTGCGTTTGGTGGGTTTGACCATATTTATTTGGAACAAGATAAATCTCTTACACCCAACGGTGTATAGGAGAGTTAATGCTGATATTAAGAATTTTTTGCTTACGCATTTCATTGGCAGAGACTAATTTTGACACCAAGATACAAGATGCAGGGTACTTATCCAGTTGCATCCCCTATGACAATCCCAGTCTCTTGTCTTGCTGATAATAAGCTTATAAACAGTCAAGTCTCAGGGGTGTCTAAATTTACATAATGATATTCACTTCCTGAGTCACCAAGCCACAGAATGGAATCGGAAGAAGTCTGAATATTAAACATGGGCTGACTGCCACAAGTGTGATAAATTTGTTTCTTTAAATAAAAGGCTGTTATAAGTGATTAATTAAAAGTGAAACCTTGAACAATGCTAGGATTTGTAGAAAACTTAACAGGAAGATAAATATACAATAAATTTGGTTTATATATGTAACCATGTCTCTTTGAGGCTTTCCCTGAATCGTGTTTCCCCTTTCCTACACTACAAATTTGAAACTCACTGCATGGTTTTAAGTTATGTAATATTGTTGATATTCTTCTTTAAAATGCAAACTGGGCCGTATCTGTATTAAAGTAAAATTGGTGCTAAGAAATCCAGAGATCATTCTGTTGAAGGAATTAAGCTTAGTTTAGGAAGAACCGAAATAAATATACAATTGAAGAACCTAGTAAAATATTTGAAGAGTTATCACAGGGATTGGCAGTCTTTTCAGATGCTGGCTCTTGGCTGGTACATAGAAGGTAAAGCAAGATTCTGATAAAAAGAAAAGGATTATGATATACTTTAGAAAGAATTTCCTGACCTAAGTTCTTCCAACAGTGAAACAGGTGGCCTTGGCTTGCTAGTTAGAATTTCTTTTGTTAGACATTTATAAGCGGAAACTAAAATAGTCTTTCCCAATCCAGACATAGTTAATTAATTGTATGAACTTTCCAGAATTCTCAGCAGTGGCTATGTTGGCTGAGGAATTCAGGAAATTAACCTGCATTTATTTATGTTAGGAAACACTAAGGTATAAATTCCTACATTTGACAAGAGGTTGATCTAGATAAGCAGTTCTTAAAACATTTTGGTTTCAGGACCCTTTATGTTCTTAAAAATTATTGAGGAGCTTTGGCTTATGTGTGTGATATCTATTCATGTTTACGCTACTGGGAATTAAGAGTTAGGCATTTTAAAATATTTATTCGACTCTGAAGATCTACAGAACTCTCAAGACTACATTTTGAGAACTACTTTATTCCCACAATAATAAACATGGGTAAAGAGAATGATTGACCCAAAGTTACTTTATGATTACCTTCTAATACCTGCTGTATTGGTTTCCATCACAATAAAAATTAGGTTACCTAAAATGGAACTTAGTACAGTGTATCAATTGACATCGCCTTTGTTGCTCATTGATCACCTTGGCCCTTCTAGGTGATCAAAAAATTATTTTAATTAAAAGAATAATCGGCATATCACAAAGACTGGTTGAAACTTTATTGCCACTAATGCTTCTGGGCCATTTATTTCAAAATATCACTGAAGGATCTATACCTCAAAGCATTCTGCAAGCTGTGCAGAAAAATAATGTGAACAATAGTAGCAAAAACCATTCAGGTAGAAGGATTGCAAATAACTGCCTTAATTGGTTCTTTTTCCCATTACTACCATTTGGGAATGAGAAAATCTTGTTTTATATTTTAATTTTTAATTTTACTCATTTATAAGATGATGGATGTATCTTAGAACTCATCTTAGAACCAGAACTCTGGGTGGCTCACAACCTTTGCATTTTTATTTACTCTATGTATATACACACAATGTGTTGTTTGATCTTTCAGTTCTTTTTTCTACTTATTAGCCAATAGTATTGTGTTACATGATTGATTTGCATGTACATATGGGCACACCAAATGTTATTCTGAAAAGAAATAAGGGATCCTTTTGATACCTGTGAATTAACTGGATATAAGGCTCTAAAATGAAACAGTCGAGATTAAGGATAAGTGACTTCCAGATAATTCAACAAAAGACTTAAATATTTCTCATTAATTCCAAATCAGAATGTGTGTGAAGCTCAGTGGAGAAGTTGAAAGTTGATGGGTGCAGCAGGGGTATAGGGTGGCAGAGTGCAGGTCAGCAAAAGGGCAGAGAGAGGGGCGGCATTGCAATGGCCATAATTTCAAAGACCCGCTATAAGTACCATTTTGTTCAGCACTGTTCTAACTTTGGTCACTGAACAAATGGGCAGCCATCAAACCAAGGACACTTTCAAACAGAGGTCTTGTATATGGTGCTTAGGTTGACATAGAGACACTTCTAACATCAAATCCTTTAAAATGATTAGCCTAGAATAAAAGGCATTCCAACTGGACAAATACCCAAAAGTATTCCTGACATAAGGCCAAAGAACAGCCTCAACCAAAGAGATTTGAGCTCCTGAATTCTATTGTAAAACCTAGGCAATTCCATTAAGTATATTAAAATATCACACATACTGTATTTGATTGCCAGCTATATACCTCAGCCAAGGGGCAGCATTTAGAACCACTAATCAACAGGATAGCTTACTCAGATCCCATCCACAGGCTGCCTTACTTCTTTCAAGATACACATGGATTGGCAGTCAGAAAGACTGCCAGATTTATAGCTAAAGTCATTCATCAGAGAACTTCTTACCTAGATCAGTTTGAAGTTAATTGTCAAGGTGATTATCTTATTTGAATATTTTACTGAACAGCTTTTGTGTGTCCTGATATGTTGTATGTGTTTCCTGATACTTATTTCTTTTATATTATATTTTATTATATAAATACTATATTGTGATTCAGTATGATTGCTTGATTAATCAATAAACAAGGGACAAAATGCAACAATTTGTATTATTAGTCTTGATAACTATACTTTTCAAAGTTTTCAAAACCTGTGTCTCAGATCTGATACTTCAGTAGTCAATAGGGTCATCTCTCCAGTCTTACTCAGTTCTTAAATTGGCAGTTTTGTTAGGCTATAAAAATGTCACTACTGGGAGGAATTCTACAACAATGAAAATTAAATAGTTGCAACAATCATAATAAATATAAATTTTAATAGCAACTTCAGAAAAAGTGTACAGCATGGAACTTGGTAACGTATTTTTCTCTGTTTTAAATTTTAGGTTACATCCAAATATGCCATCATGTTTATAACTGTACAATACAATGTTACATACAACATAGGTAAATATAAAATATAATTTGTTCTATGGTTTTCATTTTTAAAAATATTTTTCAATACAGTCTTCTACATGTTTACTCAGATACTCTCTTAGATTATTCACCTCCAAATGTGTACATATGTGCATGTGTAGATGTGCCAGGTTACCCGTAGGGTTGCAGTCTTATATATTTTTTTCTAAATGCTGTATAGCCTGATTCTCTGCATTATTATTACAAAATTCTGTTGTGCTGTTTTTTTCCAAATAATGAATACATCATAAAAACATATTAAAGGACATACAAGATGACCTTATAGATTTTAAAGCAGAATTTATTGCAAGATGTAAGTAACACTGTTGAAAATTTGTTTTCTGCATGTTCTCCTGATGTATAATAAGATTCTAAATATAGCCTTTACTGCTATTAATAGTAAGATATTGTGCATTTCAGATGATGGATCTGACCCAGTTCATTTCTATGAGTATGGTCCAAAAGACATGGCCACCATCTTCTTCTACATGCTTATAGCCATTATTCTGCACGCAGTGATTCAGGAATATATACTAGATGTAAGTTTTAAATTATTAGATAAATGGGAATATGTGAAATCAATTCAATTCCAAGTTCTTCAAGATACATTTATTAAATAATATGCTCTACTATTGGATATGAAAGATATAAGATTCCTTTTGGTACAGTAGTTACAGTACTGGACTGAAAATTGAGATATCATAAGATCTAGTCCTCTCTTAGGCATGAAAGCTGGCTGAGTAACTTTGGACAAATCCCTTACCTTCAGTTAAACTCGGCACACAGGTAATGGTTGTAGAAAAAAATAGAAGTGTGAGCATTATGTAACGGTGCCTTGAATTATATAAAATAAAGGTAGGACATAAATTTCATAATTTATATTTGTAGAAGTTTAGTAATATCTAATAAACATCTCCCATGTTTTTTTCATTATCAACCATGTATCTACATTACGGAAGAGTATTTCTTTAGAATGAACAGTTTACCTGCAGATTATTAATTAATTGGACTGGATTATGTTTTTTTTTTCATAAAAGTAAATGGCTGGTGTGAATTTTGAAAGCATGTTATGTAAATTTTTACAAAGTGGCATTCAAAATTTACCAGAAGGTAAAAAAGTAAAGATGTTGCCCTTTATATTTACCTATCAAGAATATTGCCTGCCATTATTACTTTAGCTTTTGTTTTGGGAACAGATAGTATTAATGGCAGGCAATATTGCTTAACGCATTGTAAGCTGCCCTGAGTCTCCGGAAAAGGGCGGCATATAAATCGAATAAATAAATAAATAAGTAAATAAGTAAATAAGTAAATAAGTAAATATAAAGGGCAACATCTCTACTTTTTTGTCTTCTGGTAAATTTTGAATGCCACTTTCGCTTTTTGGAACCAATAGACATACTTTCCTCGTTTTATTTGCTGATAGTGGCTAAGAGACCTACATGATCTTGATTCTCTACTTTAAATACTGCTAGCTTCCTATATTTTTTAAAATAAAACCTAAAATGTTTAAAAAGTAAGAAAATACAAGAACCAAGAGGTATGCCTTTGAACATAATGAAATTGTATCTGTTATGGCTACATCGGGTGAAATGCTTCCAGTTCGAACCGGATCACTCGATCCGGTAGCGATAGCGGCGGGTGGTTCGGAGAACCAGTAGCAAAAATCCCTGCGTGCCCCTCCCCACCATGCCCAGCTGAGCTGCACGATCATCAGAGGCTTTTTTTTTTAATATACTTTTAAAAGCATTTTTCCTACAACCACTTCTAACGAAAAAATGATTTAAAAAAAAAAAAGCCTCTGATGATCGCGCGGCTCAGCTGGGATCATCAGAGGCTTTTCAAAGCATTTTTTAAAAAGCCTCTCTGACGATCCCAGCTGAGTTGCCTGATCGGCAGAGGCTTTTCAAAGCATTAGAAAAAATGCTTTGAAAAGTTTTTTTTTTTAAAAAAAAAGTTGGCCACGTCCACCCAATCACATTACCCCACCACCACCAAGCCACACCCACAGAACCGGTAGTAACCAATTTTACATTTCACCCCTGGGCTACACGTATTACAATATTGTTACCTGGTATTTTATTTGGCCAGTTTTTTACTATATTTATAGCGTTGAATATCATGGCTTTATAATTATCGTATTTTTTGGAGTATAAGACACACTTTTTTCCGCCTTAAAAGAGGGTGGAAATGTTGGTGCGTCTTATACACCGAATACAGCCATTTTTGGCTGCCTGAAGCCCTGCCCCGCTCGTCTCATTTTTGCGAAAAATGGACCCGTTTTTTCACAAAAATGGGGTGTGAAGAGGGTTTGGGAGGCCTGCAGAGTGTTTCTGGGGGCCAGGGAGGGCAAAAACCTTTATTTTTTTGCTTACCACTTCAAAATCTTGGTGCTTCTTATACACCAGTGCGTCTTATAGTCCAAAAAACACAGTAGTCTAAATATATCACATAGTCCATGTCAGTTTATATTTTGGATAGTAATTGAGAATTTGAACCTTTCCCAAATTTTGGACCAGAACTTAATAAGTGGTTCCTCTTTGAAAATGGACATATGGGCAAGATGGGCAGCTTTCAACATGTTGAATCCCTAATCAAATTATACTGGATTATGGAATAATACGATTTCTGTGACAACTTCATTAAAAAATTATAAACCACATTATGAATTTCTTGTGAAATGAATACAAATAATATCCATCAATGAATAGATTCTTTATTTCTTCAGTAAGTCAATATTTAAGTTTAACTTGGCAGTCTGTTGATAAATGTAATATCATTATTTCTCTATTAAATATTATTTTAAAATCTTAAACTCTGCTTTGTTTCTTTTTTCTTTTTTGTTGCTGTTTTTATTTTAAGTATAAAATAAGTTATTTTAAATATAAAAAGTGTGAGTCCTATATGTTAAAGTGTTAACATTGTATTTGTTATTTAATCATTGTTATTAAAACATGGCATGGCTGAAAAACAGCCATTGTCCAATTATGGAAAATAAAACCTCAAGCAATGAGTTTAATATTAAAATTTGGACATGATTCATATCTTTCTACCTAGGATAAAATTACAGTGTTTATTCTGTGACGCTGCATTGCAGTATACAATCAGAAACTTAGTCATAAATAAACCACTGAAAGACTCCTTAGAAACTTCACTTTCTGTCTTGTCTTTCTATCCTCTACTCTAGAACAAAAGCAACAGTTGCCTTACATTTGTTTTGTATTGGTCAGTAGATTTGGTTTAGAGATATATATCTCAATTTATGATATGCAGATATATAGTAATATTGCATTCCAAACTTGCACTATCATCTCCTTCCCTTCCTTTGCCACATCCCAGCTGAAAATATTCGGGAGTAGAAAATATGCTTATACGAACACACACAAACTAAGATTAAAACTAATTTCAGATTGTGCTTCAGAGACTGGTGTGTTCCAGCATGCAAAATGTGATCCACTAAGAAAGATGATGTGAAAGCATAGTATAGAGATACAAAACAGATGTCTCAGTTAAGATCCAAGACATATTCATTTGGGTCACTGAATATAGTCTGGGGTTCTAGATTGGACTGTGAAACTCAAATGCCCGTGTGGCACAAAGAATGGTGATTTGCTTTATACGTAGATTGTTTTTCTAACACTTAAGCAGTAACTATCAAAGACCTGGTCTGTTAACTATTAAAATATGTGGGTCACACTTTAATGTTCACTTATCTAATAAGAGAAATGAAGGGAAAAGTCTAGGTTAGCATTTTGTAGTATTGGAATATAGATGCTGGACTAGAGATAATCTAACATTCTTCTTGGGGAGGCTAACAGATTCACTAGAAAAAAATTGAACATGATTAAATTAATACTTCCGGTGTTATTTTCTTCCCTAGAAAATTAATAGACGTCTCCACTTGTCAAAAACAAAACATAGCAAATTCAATGAGTCAGGACAACTAGCCTTTTTCTACTTGTTTTCGTTTGTGTGGGGAGCAAGTATTTTGTCTGCAGTAAGTAAGTCAAATTATCTTTTTGGAAATTAATTTAAATGAATATTTGCCTAAAATATATCAAAACTTTTAACCTTATATTTTTCTCCTTAGGAAGAATTTACAACAAATCCAACTTTGTTATGGAAGGATTACCCTCATTCTCATATGTTGTAAGCTTTTTTTTATTTTGTTCTTTTATTTGTGCTAGGCATTTTGCTTCCTTGTTCAAATTAACAAACATATTTAGGTTATTAATTCCCAGGCATCTGAGTATTAAAGATGGAACATGGACAGATCTATGAACCCATTGTCAAGGAACTATTTTTAAAACATTTATATTAGGATATGAATGTTTTTAGACAGTGAATTCTACAAAGTGTTAATTAGTAGTATTTTCCATTGCGCTGCTCAGTCAATTCATGCGTGGGCTTTCGTCGTCTGCCTGCCAGGGACTGAGTGTAGTATCTTTAAATATGCTGAGACCATGCCTCCTCTGACCCTTGGGTCCTCAGTTATTTCGCTCAGTCTTACTGTAGGGACTTGTTTTTCACTGCTCTAGCAGTTAGTGAGTGAAATTAGTTAGATTTCAGGTTTTTTTATTTTTGTTTGGTTTTTGAAAATTTATTAGTTGGAGCCGAAGATTCGTGTTGGAACAGCCTGCGGCTGCAGCTGTTCCTCACTGCTAGTGATGGGTGAGTGATACTGGGGCCCCAGAACACTACTCCCGCTCCTCTAATCTTTGCAGTAATCGGAGTCTGACCCAGCTGGGCAGCTCCAGATGGCCTTGAGCCGCTTATTTGGCCGCCGACGAGTGCGTTGGTTACCAGTACGCCGGAATAACTGCGGCTGCCATTTTGGGCTCCATTTAGTTCAAGGCGGCCCCGGAGTCCCTGCTCGAATACCGAGACAAACTCCGAGGAGTTGCTTACCTCCCTGTCGGTGCTAGGAGAGCCTTTGGCTCCAGAGCCTTTGAACTCAATTGGAGTGGCCGTAACGAGCAAGAACTTCGGCTGTCGTTTGAGGAGCCGCAGAAGAGCGCGAAAAGCCGAGAATCGGTTTCGTGCCATTTTCAACGGCAGGTTTGAGGCACAGAGCGGCATGAGGGGATTACAAATCTTGGCCACTTATTAAAGGTTGCAGAGGAAGGCAAAGATCAGAGACCCTTTGTATTGGAGCGGGTGTCTGGCTGAGCGAGATTTTGTAACTGGAGTTTTTATGCTTCTGAGGACATTATTGGACGTTAGTTTTGCCACCAAAATTTTTCTGGACCTTAGTTCCACTGGTGCACTGACTATTGCCAGAGGATTTCTGTAATTCTGATTTGCTCTACTATGGCTGACCAGGAATTTTCTTCAGACATTGACCAGCCTCAGACCCCTCCCAGGGCTAAAAAGACCTCGAAATCAAGGTCTAAGACCTCTGCACCTTCAGCTAGAAAGGAGCCAGGGGTTATTACACCCAGGCCTACCACTGAGGACAGGGATGCCCAGAGAAGGCATAATGCCCTAGAAAGACAGGTCCAAGTAGCTGCCCTACATATGTCCAGCACCGATGCCTGGGTGGACCAGGCTGTCGATGTAGCCGCACTCCTTATAGAGTGAGCCCACACTCTACCTGGAACTGCCCTGCCTTTGGAACTTATCGGAGACCGGACCGCAGGTTCACTCCATACCCTCAGAGGCAGCCCTTTCGCCAGGACTCAGGACCCAGTGGGTCCTACTTTAATAGGCCTTACACCCACGGATTTGACAGACCCTCTGATAGACAACCATTTCGGGACAGAGGTAGATATCAACCCTCTTCCAGGAGACCTTATAGGGGTGCAGGTTCCAGACCCGTCAAGCGAGGCAAGTGACTCACTTCCTCCGCCTCCCATTGGCAGACGTCTCAGTCACTTCGTCCAGCAATGGGAGGCATCTATGTCCGAGGATTGGATTCTTCGGACGGTGAGGCTGGGGCTCACCTTAGAATTCAGGACCAGACCCCCTGACTGTTTCATTCCCTGTCCAATATCCAGACAGTTAGAGAAACGTCAGCAGTTGTCCAGGGAGATACAACATTTGTTGGATATAGGGGCAATAGAACCTGTTCCTGCAGGACAGAAGAGGTTTATTCAATACTGTTTCTAGTACCCAAATCCTCAGGGGGCTGGAGGGCATCTTGAACCTCAAATTTGTCAACAAATACATACAATACAAAAGGTTCAAGATGCAGTCCCTCAGGACCATTTTAGGTTGTGTGAGAAAGGGAAATGTTATGACGTCACTAGATCTGCAAGAGGCATACTTACATGTGCCCATACACCCGGATCACCGCAGATTCCTGAGGTTTGCCTATGCTGGCAGGCATTATCAATATCGGGCCATGCTGTTCGTCCTCTCATCGGCCCCACGGACCTTCACCAAGCTGCTTGCAGCGGTGGCAGCCATGATTCGACTAGTTCCGATAAGGGTTTTATGTTACCTAGACAATATATTGCTCCTATCTCAGTCTCATCACCAGGCTCAGCAAGAGCTCCAGACTGTGTGCAACATCATCACTCTTCATGGCTTCTCCATCAATCGGATAAAGAATCATCTGCAGCCAACGACGTGCATTACTCATCTCGGGGCGTTGATCGATTCTGTAAAGGGACAAGTCTTCCTGTTACACGAGAGACAGCAGGACATCAGGGCTCTGGTGCACCGAGTCTTAGCACAGAGACAGGTAACATTGCTCGACTTGTCGCAACTGCTCGGCAAATTTATTTCCTGTATCTCAATAGTGCCCTGGGCACGCAGACATTCACGCCAGCTCCAGTGGTTCCTTCTAGCGGCACAATGGGCAGGCCGCATCACGTCGCATTCCATGGTAATGTTGCCGCACAAGGTACGGGCTTCCCTCAGATGTTGGACCTCGGGGGCCATCAGGAATGGGTGTGTCTTCCAAGGGGTGTGTCACACCCCTGGAGGATTCCTCAGGACTGGATCTCTCTCAGCCAGGGGGCCGTATTACATCCAGACCCCCGATGGCTGCAATTAACCATGTGGCACTTGAGAGGATCCTCCTGAGGAAAGATAATGTTCCGGGGAAGGTGATTCTCACCATCCAGGCTGCCAGGCGGCTGTCCACTACAAGAATTTACGAGGCATCATGGAGGATCTTTTGTATTTGGTGCTCGCTCCACCATGTGGACCCAACGTCAGCTTCCATTTCAGACGTTTTGACCTTTCTGCAGGATGGCCTTGACAAGGGATTAGCTCCTTCAACTTTGCGAAGACAGGTTGCAGCCTTGTCGACTGTTTTAACCAAGGAAGTTTCTCACCCTTTAGCGCACGACCTGAGGATTAAGGGTTTTTTGCGGGGGGGCACTAATATCAGACCACCAACTATCCATAGATATCCCACTTGGAATTTGTCGTTGGTCCTTCAGGCCCTTACAACTTCCCCGTTTGAACCTCTAGCGTCAGTCAGCCTCAGACTTCTATCCCTTAAGGTGGCCTTTCTCCTGGCGGTTACATCGGCCAGGAGGGTGTCAGAGCTGGCTGCTTTGTCAATCAGACAGGACTTGTGTATCTTTAAGCCTAATACGGTTGTCCTTCGTTCATGCCAAAAGTGAATTCCAGCTTCCATAGGGCCCAGGAGATAGTTTTGCCGGACTTTTGTCCTTCCCCCAGGCATAGGTTGGAGGTTCAATGGCATATGTTGGATGTAAGAGCGCTCCGGAGGTGTATCGCAAGAACGGCCTCATTCCATAAAACGGAGGCGCTATTAGTTTCTTTTCACCCTTCTTCACTGGGTAAGAAGGTCTCTTCTAGGACGGTGGCCTGTTGGATTAAAGCATGTATCTCTGATTTATAGTTCCAAAGGCAAGACAGTTCCAGGTAGAGTGTGGGCTCACTCTACAAGGAATGCGGCTACATCGGCAGCCTGGTCCAGCCAGGCATCGGTGCTGGACATATGTAGGGCAGCTACTTGGACCTCTTTGATGCCGTTTGTCAGACATTATAGGCTGGACAGCTATGCCGCGGCAGAGGCGTCCTTTGGGCATCGAGTCTTGCAGAAGGTCCATTCTGATTCCGGTGGTGGGCCCAGTCAGCCTCCCCCCCCATTGAGATCTCTGGCTTGGGTATATCCCACGCATGAATTGACTGAGCAGCGCAATGGAAAATGGACGTTGGCTTACCTGAACGTTCTTTTTCGTTGCGCTGCGTGTCAATTCATCCCGCCCTTCAGGCTGCCTGGACTTGGGTCAGGGGAGAGGTTTTTTGTGCTTCCTTCCCAGGACAAGTTGGTAGATGACGCCTTCGCGAAACAACTGAGGACCCAAGGGTCAGAGGAGGCATGGTCTCAGCATATTTAAAGAGATACTACGCTTAGTCCCTGGCAGGCAGACGACGAAAGCCCACGCATGAATTGACACGCAGCGCAACGAAAAAGGACGTTCAGGTAAGCCAACGTCCACTTCTTCCTTACATTACCATTTAATCTTGCCTTTTCATTGTCATCTTCCTCAATCATATTTTCTTTCAGTTTAGACAACTCTTCAAAAGGGTAAGGTTTAGGGTTCCAATAATTTAAATTATTTTAGTTTCACTTCCTTTAATATGAATTCCTTGCTTTAATCTTAAAACATTTAAGATTATCTGAATTTAGATTCATTATAGTTTTATATAATAATGTAATATGTATTCATTTAAAATTTGATTAAATTATTAATCATATACTTGACTTGATTTAATTTTCAGTCAGCCTTCCTTTAAACCAAGATCTTCATTGATAATATCCAGCATAGGCCCCTTTGGCATGTATATTTATGTATTAAAATTTATGTGTAAGTTTCAACTACAGCCAACAATTTTGGCCTACCTAAACAAAAGTGGGTTCATGACTTCTAATTCTCATGATTTGAACGGCAAGGATAATTATTGAATGCTATGTATACATCTTTTATATATATACTTTTCTTTTTAGTTTTCAGGTTAAATTCTTCTATATTTGCCAAATTGCCTATTGGCTCCATGCACTTCCAGAACTGTACTTCCAAAAGATTAGAAAGGTATAAATTGTAACTTTAATTCAGGCATTATATTTCTTTTATTTACTTTCATTTATAACAATATAGGATGATATTCTAAATAAGGAGAAGAAATAATAATGGAGAGAAAAGTACTTCCCTCAACTTGGTAAGAGATTCATACTATACAGGAAAATATTGTTGGGAAGGGAATGTAATGCAATAAATTATTGTGGCTTTCAATTTATGCATGTCCTTGTTAATAGTGCTTTTGAAAAACAAATTATTATAATGCAAACCATAGAGAAAAGGAAAACTAACACAATTCATATTAAAATGTTTGCTTTTATTTTTGTAACATGTCTTTTCCATTTCATATTTCTAGGAAGATATTCCAAGACAGTTGCACTATATTTGTCTTTATACTGCCCATATATCTGGTGCCTATATCTTGAAGTAAGCATTTATTTATTATTTATCATGTTTCTAGACCTCCATCAAGGATTGTCTTTTATAATGTCCAAAATACTGTTCAATATATTACCGGTAGTTCTCAACTTACAACCATAAGCTTAATGACCATTAGCTTAGTGAACATTCAGAGTTACAACAATGTTCAAAACAGTGACTGATAACTGTTCCTCACACTTATGACTGTCACAGCAACCCCACAATCATGTGATCAAAATTTGGGCAATTGGCAATCAGATTTGCTTAACAACAATGGCAAAAAAGGTTGTAAAATTGGGTGTGACTCACTTAACAATCACCTTACTTAGCAACCAAAATTCTGGTTTCAATTGTGGTCGTAACTTGAAAACTAGCTATTTGTCAATATTATATTCTATTAAGAAAAAACATTTAATATTTTTGTGTCATAGTTAATCTGCTATCAGATTTGATCATGGCTTTAAAAACCATAGAATGCTCATCCTAATAACACAACTAATCCTCTGTCTGATATGTAAGATACATTAAACCTAATTCATTGTTGTTGAACTTTGTTAATGAATGAATAATATTCAGAATGAAATATTTATTTTTACCGTTTCAGCCTTCAGCGCTTGGGTCTAATTTTGCTGGTACCTCATTATCTTGTAGAGCTCATTTTTCACGCTTCACGTCTTTTCTACTTCAGTGATGAGAATAAACAGAAAGGGTAATCTTGTTTTTTAAATTTTCCTGTTACTGTCAGATAATTAATTTAGTTTCCTTTTTTACAGTTTTCTTAGTTCTTGTCTGCCTGTGCGTTATTATTTCTTTTACTATTTTTGCAAAAATGAAAAACATTTTAGAATCAGGTTACTTGAAAAACTTGTCTTGTTTAACATTGATCTTAAAGGTCTTGCTTTTCGTATATCACCAAGAAAGATCATGACTTTCCACAAATAACTAAAACTGATCTCTACCTATCATCCACACTTCCCTTTCAGTGGAATTTCTAGTTTTTTTCTCCAAACTTAGCTTAATTCCCTGTTGAACAATTATGTATTAACTACTTAATCATTTTTATTATTTCACTAATAAGCATTGTTTTGCTAATGTAAGACCTTTTCAGTGCGCATATTCCTATGCCAGTGGGATTTTTTTAAAAAAAGGTTGTAGCTTCCAGTATAATACGCAATCCCAAAATTCAAAACATAGAATAACAAAAATGAAGAGATTTTCCTTTTCCTTTTGATTTTTAAAATTTTGTTTAAAAAGCACTTGGCCTTCCTGAAAACTTCATACAAGCATACTGATTTTGCAGAAATTCTTCACCGACCTAGATTTCTCATTAGCTAAAAACATGTTCGATTAAAATTAAGATTTGAATCACTATTTGTCTTATGCCTTTAAAGTGATTTTCTTTCCTCTTTGATTTTTATTCTATGAGATAGTTACTATTTTCAAAAGTAATGTTTTCCGTTATAATGCCTGATTTTATTTATTTATTTATTATCAAATTTATAGCCCGCCCTTCTCCCAGAGGACTCAGGGCGGTGTACAGCCAGAGTAAAAAACATAAATACAAACATTAAAAACAATTCAAAAAGATATATATAAGTTTGGCCCCAAGTTAAAAAACAATAACAAAACATATCAAAAACATTTAAGAAGCATTAAGCCAGCCCGGCTTGCTGAAAAAGTAAGGTCTTCAGGGCACGGCGGAAGGCACCGAGGTCTTGAATTCTTCATATCTCTGGGGGCAGTTGATTCTAGAGGGCAGGTGCCCTCACAGAGAAGGCCCTCCCCCTGGGGGCCACCAGTCTACATTGCTTGGCCGATGGCTACCTGAGGACGCCCTCTCTGTGGGAGTGCACTGGTCTGTGGGAGGTCGGTGGTGGCAGCAGATGGTCTCGAAGGTATCCAGGTCCTATGCCATGGAGTGCTTTAAAAGCGATAACCAACACCTTGAAGCGCACCCGGAAGACCACTGGGAGCCAGTGCAGCTCACGCAGGAGAGGTGTTATGTGGGAGCGCCATGCAGCTCCCGTCACTACCTGCGCGGCCGCATTCTGGACCAGCTGAAGTCTCCAGGTGCTCTTCAAGGGGAGCCCCATGTAGAGAGCATTGCCGTAGTCCAGGCGAGAGGTGACGAGGGCATGAGTGACTGTGCACAAGGAATCCTGATCTAGGATGTCATGGATATGCTCTTACAATATCTAGCAAAAGTCTTAAGTTTTTTTTTATTGGTCATAGCCCATGAGACAGCTGTGCTCATATTTAGTGACATAAAGCAACTGATAGTGAAATAATTATCATTTTTCTTTTCAGATTTACCCTTTGGGCACTTTTATTTGTAATGGCTCGTCTTTTGACCCTGACTTTGTCAGTTCTCACCTTTGGATTTGGCCTCACAAAAGCAGAAAATCCTGGCTTTTCTGTAGCAGAAGGAAACTTCAATATACTCACAATTAGGTATATGTTTTTCTGGAATCGCTATTTTAGAATATTCTTTACGTCCACAGATCCAAAAATAGAAAATTATGGCTAGGAAAAATAGTTTTTCTTTATTCTTATTACTATTTAAACTACCATTTATTTTGGTAGATAACATGTAAACCTAACTCAGAAACTTTTCTGCAATCTATCCTTATAATGTTAGTCATATTAAACAAATTACTGTATTCTTTGTAACATATGAAACATCAACCCTTTGTCTGCCCTAATAACAAGCAAGGTACCTCTGTAAAGTTAATAGCTAGCTTCTATTTTTCCAATACATACCATTTTTGAGGGCAGGAAGGATGCCTTCCAATCAGTGTTGATTCCTGAGAGCAGTCTAACTGCAGTCTCTACGGTTTTCTTGGCAACATTTTCAGAAGTAGTTTGCCATTGCCTTCCTCCTAAGGCTGAGAGAGAGTGGCTGATTCAAAATCATCTAACTGGCTTTATGCCTAAGTCAGAATTAAAATTCAAAGCCTCCTTGGTTTTTAACCTGGTACTTTAATCTCTAGACCAAATTGTTTTTCAAATGCATTCAAATACCATTCATATGCCAGCTGTTCAATAGAGTTTTATAAATAAAATAATCTAATTGTCAAAATGCTTATTGGAAAAGAAATTTTCAGCTACTGGATACAGCACATGCAAATTGGAACAATATTGATGCAGAAATTCAGTTTTCAACTATTATATCTAATAGTCATGATGTTAAACATATATTATTTAGGAATGTCTACTATTTAAAGACATATGGTATGTGCTAGCCTACTGATAAGAAAGCATTTGGATTGTATGTGTAACTTTTATTTTTTGAATGGTCCATCTTTAGAGAGGATCTCAAAAATCATCATAACACTATTATTCTAACTACAAAACTCTGTTTTATATTAAACTAATTAGAATTAGCTGTCTGGCTGCAATTTGTTTGACTCAGGCTTGGATGATGTGGAAATTCATCAATTTCCAGTTAAAGAAATGGAGAGAACATGCACAGAATCAAATTCCTAAGAAAAAAACAAACACAAAAATTAAGTCTACAAAAAAAGAGTCCTGCAGATGTAAGTATAGCCCTCACATTTATACCAGTATCAAAACCACAAATGTACATTACTAGAGTGACAGTTGCTAGTTAAATAACACCACTTGATTTTCTTGTTTAACATTGGATGGAGACTTATGGCATAGAATGTTACTGTTACCTCTAAATGACAAAAAGCTGACATGATTTTTATATAATACAAAAAAAAACATTTATTTACAGATAGTCATTGTTTAACTACCACATTTGGGACTGACAGATCTGCTACTAAGTAATGTAATAGTAAGATATCATATGGCTGCAACAGGTTTATGACCTCACTTTCACCACACTTGTCAAGCTACTCATCCGCGGTCATTAAGCAAGACCTAATTGTGACTTGCAACTTTACTGCTGCCTTCTCAATTGACTCTGCTAGTCACAAGATGATTGTAAAGCACACAAATGATGATCATGCAGCATGGAATGCTGCAACACTTATGAGCACCCACCAGCTGCCAAGCACCCAAATCTGCACTAGCCCTTTGGGAAACCATTAGAGAATGGAAGAGGAAGTCCTCATCTCACTACGGGCTAAATACAGAAAGTGAAGCCAAACAAAAACTTCGGGAGTCAGTATTTCAGCCAAGTGGAAATAGGTGCTAAAAGACCATTGGTCATCCTGGAGGGGTTACTGGATTAACTAGAAGATCTCATCTCATCAGAATTGCATGATAGCAAGATTGACATTGAATAAATTTAATAAATAAATAAAATAAAATTTAAAAATTGGTTAACTCCAGAATTTTTAAAAAAAATGTTACTAAAGGTGCTAAAATGAAATTAAGTTCAACACATAACACACAGTTTTAAAAAGATAAACTTTTTAAAATACAAACTAATTTACTAATCTTGCCTAACCCCTCATCTAAGACTATCATTGAGCCTCTCCAACTCCACACAACTTTTCCCACTATAAGGTCTTATTTTGTCATTGCAAAACAACCCAGTTCTGCAAATGATCTCCATTTCCATTAGTTATGTTTTCTGTTATCTCAGGTAAGAGAAATGTGTAGCCCGCATCCTGTTAATTATTGCCCACACCTTATCCAATATTACATAAAAAGACTGACTTCACTTTACTCCTTGTGTGCAGTAGGTTATAGAAGCAAGATGAAGTAGAAGCAATTCTCTCTACAAAAACATTGATATAATTCACAAAATGTATTAGCATTCCTAACGTAAAATATGTTGTAGGTGTTAAATATGTTCAATTTGCTAAATACTTCTGAAATTAAAAATTGTTTATTACATGTATAACTATTAATGCCACCCATCCCAAATCCTAATGTACTGTTTATCTCTCTTTTTTTCATATTATAGCTAACTTCATAAATGGAACAATAAAATCTGAAGATGGCGTATCACCTCGGAAAAGAAGATCAAAATTTTTGTGAAAAGCACAGATAAAAAGGACACTGATTTAATTGAAGACTTTCTCACCTTAAATAGAAATTCTGCATTACACTGACCATAGAACAACTCTATTTGGGCTAAAGGACATTGGTTAAAATAATATATTTTTTAAGTATATGTTCATCAAAACAAACTTATGATGAAAATATTATTTTAAAATCATTTATTTAATACAATCATCTTGAAAATAGAATATTTTATTATAGTCTGACCTCTAATTACAATGCTGCAATATTAATAGAGCAGCATGGGGGAATCTAATAAACCAGAGTTGTCTTTTATTTGGAACTTTTTTCATTTTATAAAATGTAGTTTTAGAATTAAAGTTAGATTTATTTTGCAATTTTTTTTCTAAATTTCCTATACACCTTATTAAAGTGCTTGCAATTCCTTTTTAGGTTAGAAGGCAAATTATTTTTTTATTACCCCTCCACTTGGTTAAAGGTAATGTTTGAATTATCATTAGAACATCAGTTAATACTGTAATTTGAAAAATTGTCAATTTAACCTATCCAATGATGTGCTTTCAAACAATTCCCATCATGTAGTAATTTAATGCTTAATTGTGAAGAATGGAACCCTTTTTAATTCCAAAAGCTGGTTTTATATTAGTGGATTCTGAAGTATTTGTAAAAAAAAGATTTGAAACTACATGCTTCTTCAATATGGTGCTAAAAAGTGCTGGTTTATTTAGAGATCCATGAAACTGTTATATAATTAATCTTTAATATGCTGAACAGAAAAACATTTTGAAATTATTTTCCTAGTGTGAAATGATGTCAGGTTGTAGCATTAGATACTAAAAAGACATTCATGAATCCTGCATTTTTGTCAGAAAACAATGTTAAAAAGACCAGGCCCTGCAATATAATTTTGCCATTTGGTCTGATCCTGCATCATACCAAAAGCTTTTATTACCGAATAATAGCTTTCCTTGAATGCTTATTGTAATAGTTTAAGTGTACATACTTACTAAGTAACAGGACATTTTTGACTGTGCCAAAATCTCCTGTTATAATTCTTTCAAAAGGGTAGGCCAACTGGTGCCTTCCAGAACTAACCATGCTAGTTGAGGGTGACAGTAGTTAAAGTCCAGAACATCTGAAGCAAACCAGGTTTTCTTCCTTCTTTTGGAAAAATGATTTGTACTTGAGATAAACAATTGGTTGGAATTCAAAACTATACAGGTTTTTTGAAATTGCTTTTATTACTCCTGTAGACTTTGCAATCTGACATGGAAACTATTCAAAGTGGATTTTTTAAATACCTATATGTCATGTCACATGATTTACTGGACCTACTGTTAGAAAATAATGTTTGAAGTTCTACTGGATTCATAGAATTGAGTTCACGATTTTTTGTATTATGAATATAGACTTCTAGATCTAAAAGTCATACTTTTTCAAATGTCTATTTAAGGATTTTCTCTTCTGCTTTCTCAGATTATCTGTTCAAAACTGGAGTAGTAGTCTTTATTTAGTTAATGTGGATTAGTCTGCAATTCTGAAACTAGAGTTCAAACTCCATGGCTATTTTATAATTCACAATTAAACAATTAGAACCTTGTCTGTTTGTAAATCTTGTAGCACCAGCCCTCAATCAAAGAATAAAGGCCATGTAGATTATTTTTCTATCCTTGTTTGAATTTCTTAAAACTCTGATAGTTGCTTAAACCTAAATGAATTCTACAAGTGGCTATTATTAACCTGGCATTATCCCTATGAGCTAAGACTGGTTCCCAGAATTTCTACCAACTTTATTTATTTATTATTATTATGGTAGCTGGGATATCTTGAGCGTTATAGTTCCAAAATACCTGACAGATGCCTTTTGTGGAAAGGCTGCTGTAAAGATCATAGAGAAATCTTCACCAACAGACTAGAATCTTTGGGAGTACTCTCAGCATCCCTATCAACTGGGGATGTGAGGGAATATAGTCTTAAATATTTGTAGGTCATCAGATCAGAGAAGGCTGATGTAGCAGTTCAGTCTATGTACTACTGAAATACTCGTTATATATCGTATTAATCTGATATTCATCTTGGCAGGCATTGCTGTAATGTAAATTCTACTCAGTTAAATTAGGGATAGGAAGGGAAGGGAAAGATTTTGGGGGCTGCAATTCAAAAATATGATGACTTGCATATTTCCAGCTCATGCTATATGTAGAGTGGTTTTCTTTTTCCTAGCACTTTCAGATTTTTGGATTGCTAACTAAAGCCAGCACGGTTACATTGCCATAGAGAAAATGAATTGCCTTAACATTGCAATCGGGGTATTCTAGGCATGAGATTTGGTTTTTTGGTTTTTTAGATAACTATATGTACCATAAACATTTAACAATATAATATTAATAGATTCCTCACTGGGAGCACAAATAGCAGAGGTGCCAAAGATGTGTTTTATATGGACACAGACTGAATGTCTGTTACATTCCCCATTCTAAATAATACCTTAATTATAACGCTATTGTTTTTTAAGATTTGACATACTTGTTAATAATATTTGACACTTAAAGTACTAATGAATTAAAAGTGGTTCTCTGGTTCTGACAAAAATGTTTATAATTGATTTGGAAGTCAAGATAGTTGCCTCATAGTCCATTGTAAAATTACCTCGCCTTGCCTCCTGACCAAGTTCCTGTGAGAAACAAGTGGCTTACATTTTTTAAAATTTCTCAGTACCATTCAATCAATTCAGTCACATGTATTTAGATATTACTATATGAGATGAAATTGTTCTTTTATTTTGTGAAATGGGAGGATATTTTTTTATATCACTTAAAAATTTTCATGCAAAATGCTATTCCAGATTTGATTCCTTTTTCTTCATTTGTCCTCTTCTGTGTGCGAATTTGTTTTAAGATTTTATCTGCTGACCTCATAATACCCATTTTGCTGTAGAAATGAGTATTTTTAATGATTTTGATGGAAATTTATTTATATACTCACTTCATTTGATAGAACCTTAATCTTCTGAGTTGTTCTGCGAAAAAAAGAGAAACCCTTCTGATTAATTTTCACTGTACTTCTTGTAAGATGTTGCTTTCTCTAGTCACCATCTATGTGCTTCTGGACTTGTTCCGAATAGGACACTGGTTATATCTTCATTGTAATCATGAACACTTGTGTTCATGTAAAGTGCTTTATGTTACTAATTTCAAATTTTAAAAAATGGAAAACTCCTTTCCCTCTCAAAGCAGGATACTATAAGATTTATCAGTTATTTTAGGAAATATATGTGGCCTTTTAATACATGGAGTCAATTTGTTCTGTGGCTGGAACTACATCCTTATAGATCATAGTTCAACAACTGTATTGCCATGAAAATTAAATGTTTAACTTAGCCTACAATCTCTTCTATCCCTGTACACTTTAGAAATTTGATTCCCTTTTTTAAATTCTAGAAAATTAAGCTCAAGTATTTTAAAATGTATGTTATCTAAAATATCCTTGAAATGCAAACATTTTGTATATGGGTTTGTGTGTGTGTGTATGTGTGTTACACCTTGTTTCTTTGAATTAGATAGAAGAATTTCTTTAGCAGCATGGGAGGAATATAAATGGAGTATCATATTGTCCTGTGTCATTGCACTGATTGCACAGATGGATGTTTTATGTACTATCAAATATTAAATAAAAGATGGGCCTGTGCCTTAAAATTGTTTTAATATGTTCTAAATAATTTTTCCAAATACTGGAGTATAAAAAAATAGAAAATTTGCTATTTCTAACAGACAAGATTATAATTTAAAATCAATTGATATGAGAATATATATTAGTTAATTAGTTGTGTGTCTATATATATTTAGGAGCTGAAACTCTTAAGAACCAAGACTTGAAGTTTAAACAGTACCAGATATTGTCTACATTTCCATGTCACAGTAACCTTTGTGCCTTTACTACAAGCATTTGTAGACAAGATCTAATGCTGTTCTCTACATTTTTTCTATTATAAGTCTGCTATTCATTAGAGCATTCCAAAATCTCAGATGTGATCTCAATTTGTAACAAAATTAGTCTAAGCTCAACACACTGCTTGGATTATATGGAAGAAAAGTATATTGAAATTGCACTCAAGATTGGAGTTCTGATTGTAGCACAGTGGTTAGAATGCAGTATTGCAGGCTAACTCTGCCCACAGCCAGGAGTTTGATCCTGACAGCTCAAGGTTGACTCACCCTTCCATCCATCTGAAGTTACTAAAAGAAGGACCCAGATTGTCAGGAGCAATATGCTTACACCGCTCAAGAGAGTGATGTAAAGCACTATGGAGCGATATACAAGTCTAAGTACTGTTGCTATTAATAAGGTTATAAACCGGTATATGTTAGCATTTATATAGAAGCCTCTTTAAATTGAATCTAAAAATATTAGTTGAAGTCTGGAGCTTGCTGTGCACCAAATGAAATGATGCCTAGAATATTGAACTCACATTGAGAAGTCAATTTCTACAATAAATGTATTTAAGAGTTTCATACTAAAATCTAGCAAATTTATTTTTTTTCCTCTGATTTCATATTTGTAGATATATTTACCAATGTGATCCTTAATATGATTACTGAGAAATCAAGCTCTATGGTCTTTACTTAGAGAAAAAAACAATCTACAACCAACAGTGAATATATAGTCAACTGCCTAAGTATTTTACATTCATCCAGGCTAATTATCTCTTCAATCAAACTAACTTTCAGAGCAGTGTATATTTTAAAAACAGATATAACTTAAGAACAAAATATACTAGCCATTCCAATCCAACCTCATAGGCATTTGTGATGTTCATGTCTTGCTTGAATGGCCATCTACCCTCCCTGAGCCATGGAGAAATAAGATTCATTCCCAATATAAATAAGCTCTCTTGTTAATAGTACAGTTATCCTCCTTTAACCATTGTAATTACTGACCATACAATAATTAAGAGTATTGTTAGAAATGTTAATGGTGTGTTACTTTTTATAATCTCTTATAATTCATGGGTAGAGCTGCCTATACTTATGGCATCAGTTTCTGCTTAAATGCATATTGAATTTTTATAAAACTTCCAGGGGGGAAAAAGCCATATTGTTTTAGCATATTTTCTTGATGCATTTTTAGAGAGTGAAGTTATTTAATTGTAAAGCGTTGCAACTAGTGTGAAATGATAAAGCTGTCATTTGCTTGGTAATGTGCCCAGAAGATGACCTTTCCCTGTGGAACAAAATGTTTTGTGTTCCATAATTGTTTGTTCGAATATTACGTTCACGTTGCTTTATTTTGGTAACATTTAAATCACAAATTCCTATGCTTTGAATCATATAAATTCACAAAATGAACTGCATTTAGAAAAGTAAATTACGGTATCATTTTAAGTGAATTTATGAACTGAATTTGTGAAGAGGGTTTAAACAAGCTTGGAGATGTGTCTTGTTATTTTCATGACACACCAAGGATTAAGAAGTAGAATGCATAGCATTTCAAACTTCACTGGTTCCAAGAGTTACCCCATAAAACATGCTTACCAAGACTGAACCCCCTGACAGATGCTGAATTGTCTACATGGGGGTTCTTAGATCTGCACTAAATATATGTCCAATCTAGCTTTTTTTTTTTAGCATTATTGCTTCCTTTTTACAGAACTTGAAAGGTAAATAAAAGACAGTCTCAAACAAAATCCTCTATTTCTAATATCATGAGGATGCAATCTTCAGCCAGTAGACCTTACCTGGGCTCTGAATAGACTCTGAGCAAGTGTTTTAGCTTCAATTTTAATGCTGAAATATTAATTCTCTTACTTTGATGTAAAGGAATCTCTTAAAAACACTGATAATTTTGAATCTGTTAGGGATATGTATTCCTGGGAGCCTTTTCAAATCTGTATATGAAAATGTACACTCCCAAATATTTAACAGTACACACCTGTTCATTTTTATTTCATTTATTATCTATCTGTATTGCTCTGGCTTTCTTGTGAATACAAAAATTTTAGATTTTTGGTAAATTAGAGTCAGCTTATTTCTTTTCCTTTATGTCCCTTCTAAGTCCAATGGGAGTATGGAAGATGCCTGCTGCATTGTCTACATAGAGAAAAAGAGGGATTCTGTGTCAGAAATTTTAGAAACATAAAAATCAGTATGATTTAAGGAAACAACATGAAGCTAATATAAAAATTATTATGTGTCACGTGCTGCCACGCCCACGGCTGGTTTAGCAAAGAGGAAAAAAGTCCCGATCAGTGGTGGGTTCCTCCCGGTTTGGCCGAGCCGGTAGCAGTGACGATATGACGTCACCTAACTGGTTCTCTTTGTTCGGGAGCTCGGCCCTCCAGCCCTTCCCCCACGTTATTCTTCCCTTTTATTTGGCCCCGCCCCCAATCTATTTGCTGCCTCCCGAGTCCCAGCTGATCGGCTAGAAGGAAAAAAACTGTTTAAACTCTTGCTGCGGGGCTTCAAAGGGCCACCCTACAGCTGATCAGTATTAAAAGGCAGTGTGGTGGTAGACCAGTGCACTCGAAAAACAAATGGGTAGACCGGTGCCTCCAAAAACAAATGTGTAGACCGGAACACTCCAAGAACAAATGGGTAGACCGGTACAGCTCTGCAAGCAGTTAAAAGCCTGGTAGACCAGTACCTCTGCTAAATCCTAAAGAATTGCCACATGACCATCAAACCACGCCCACAAAATAAGCCACGCCCACAGAACAGGTAGTAAAAAAATTTAGAATCCCGATACATCATATGATGCCACCATGACATGAGTCTGACACCCCTGCTTTAAAGTATCCAAATGCCTTTTCTAAATAAGGGAACAAAGATATTTGTCAATATTTGTTTTCTGAAGCTTTTCCCATGTACTGGAATTAAAGATCATACAAGACCATACAAATTAGTTGTGCTAACCTGCAGAGGTCCTGGAAGGCAACCAACCACAAGTGAACCAAGGTGATGGGTATTACATAAGAAAGGCTTTTTAGGTAATAAACTATTTGGCATTAAATAAACAGAACTAATAAATAAGCGGTTATGGCATCAAATACTAAAATATTTTTTGTAGAATTTTCAGAAGATTCCACAATTTGGTTCATATTGATACTATATTAATATCTGGAAACTTCATCCAAGAAATATTAAAAGTAACATTGGCCTTTCCAAACAGAAAATTGAAGTCTAGTGTTTGTAATGTAGTACTAATTATCAAAACATGGCAGAATTTTTTCAAATTTTTGATTAGATCAGTGTTTCTCAACTTGGCAACTTTAAAATACATGGACCTCAACTCCCAGAATTCCCCAGCTAGCAGTTGGAAGTCCATGTATCTTAAGAGTTACCAAAGTTGTAAAACACTGGATTACAGTGTAGACATTAGAGGCTGTTTTAGAAATGCCATATTTTTAATTTTACTTATTTATTAAATTTTATGCCACCTACAAAGTGATTCTGGCAGCTTACAAATTATAGAAATAAGTAAAAAATAATTAAAAGGTTAAAATGAACCAGGATTAAAATATTACTAAAACTGTGCTAAAAACCAGGCCTACAGGAGCCAAGAGACAGATGGGACAGAGATGAGATCTTCTTACCTCTTATGAGTGTGCCCCTCTCAGGGCCCTATATCTTGCTTTAACTCTTAACAAAAGCCAGTAGATGTTGAGTAGCACAATTCAGACAGTTATTTTCAACCTGGAATCTGGATCAATAGTCATTTATTTCTAGGTGCTAATAGAAATATATTTCAATATCTAACAGTATTTATGCAGCTTAGTAACTCAATAGCTGTCATTAATGTTCACCTGGCTCACTGTTTTTCCAAATTAAGTTATAAATGATGCCTGCAATAGATAGTAACAAACATCTCACCCGTTTTTTTATTGCTGACTTTGTTTTTGACCTCTTATCTCAAAAGCAATGAGCAGCTATAATTATTTCATTTGGCCTCAGAATTCTGGCATATAATTACTCTTAAAAAGACAGATCTCATCATCTCAACCAACAACCGACAACACTAATGAGCATTTGGGTTATTAAAAAATATGTAAATAATTTTTGAAAGTGTGGAAAGGTTAACTTTCCTTGCTTATGAAGAAAAATATGTTTATATAATCACAGTCAGCTTTCATTCTTTCTTTCTCCTTAAAAGTGTTTTAACAGTTTAATCCGTATGCATTTCTCAAAGCCTTGAGTCTAAATCCTTAGATTCAAGCAAACTGGTAAGTCTGTTGTTGTGGTACTTCCAAGAAACTAGTGATAACTCTTAATGGTGTACTTTTTAGATGATTAAATTCTGGCTTTTAAAAATGTAAAAGTTATGATCATTACATAAAGAAAAGCTATGGAAAATATTTAAAAAAGTAGAGATATAGCCCATAGGATTCAATTTATCATCCTACTTATATAGTGATAAAATATATACTTATATGGAGCCACAAGGATACTGGTTTATAGATGGAAATTTTAAGCATATCCAAAGTCCTTGTGGATTTTTTTTTTAACAAGCAATGCAGGTTTTTGAAATGAGAAAGGGCTCAATTTGGTCTGTAGCTTTCATGCTAGGGAGAGTTTATACTGCACAATTCTGTTCAGATTCAAATTTCACCTCTCAAGCTATATTTTAATCTTAGGGGGAAATCAATACTGATTTTTTTTTAAATTTGATTTATATGCTGCCCTTCTCCAGAGACTCAGGGCGGCTTACAATGCATTAAGCAATACCCTTCATATTTTGTATATTTATACAAAGCCAGCTTATTGCCCACACAAACTGGGTCCTCATTTCACCTACCTTAGAAAGGATGGAAGGCTGAGTCAACTTTGAGCCTTGGAGAGATTCGAACCAGCAGTAAATTGCAGGCAGCTGTGTTAATAACAGGGTGCTTAGACCACTGTACTATCAAGGCTCTACTGATACAAGTTGCTAGTGAATATTCCCTACATATACAAATGTATATATCTGTAAGGACAGCTAATGGAACAAGGGATGCTTTTCATAAATATAGCTCAATTTATGCATTGTTCAACTGATTTGAGAAATAGCTACTACAATGCTAACTTGGGAAGCGATTAGCTAATTTTATTTACATATTTCTTTCTTTGTTATTTATTTGTATCCCAACTTTATCATTTTTTCAAATAACTCAAGGTGGTGGACATATCTAATATCTCCTCCTCCTATTTTCCCCATAACCCTGTGAGATGGGTTGGGCTGAAAGAGTATGATTGGCCCAAAGTCACCCAGCTGACTTTTTTAGCTAAGGATGGATCTGAACTCATGGTCTTTCATATATGTGTGTGTGTGTGTGTGTGTGTGTGCGCGTGTGTTTCTTTTTCGCAGGTTTTATGTGTATGTCTCTTTAGCCAGGTTCTACCTATGTAAACCAAGATATTATGCAGCCCTAGTTCAGTGAAATCACAATTCACTAGTTTCTGGGCTTTTTTTCTTTTTCTGGCAGCCAGCAGACCCTTTGCTGCCCATTGGGAGACTAAGATAGATCTATTTCGGCCTTATAAGGCCTCATCAGTTAGCCACAGATAGATCTATACATGATATGAGGGTGTGGCTAACTGATGAGGCCTTATAAGGCTGAAATAGATCTATCTTAGTCTCCCAATGGGCAGCAAAGGGTCTGCCGGCTGCCAGAAAAAGAAAAAAAAGCCCAGAAACTAGTGAATTGTGATTTCACTGAACTAGGGCTGCATAATATCTTGGTTTACGTAGGTAGAACCTGGCTAAAGAGACATACATTCATACATACATACATACATACATACATACATACATACATACATACGTACATACATACAGTTTTTCAGCAAAATAGAGAATAATTATTTAGACTCATAAATAACTAACAATAACTTGCTCATGCAAAAACTCAGGCTCAAAAAGCAGATAAATTTATTTCACATATTTAGAAACAGTACAGATTATACATTTCTTCCTCTTGCAGAGGAAAAAAATGGTTGTTACCTTTATGCAAGCGATCAATGTAATACCTATGACATTTCTATTATCCCATCAAGCTGCTGTTCATTACTTTAGTTATTGTATACGATTATTTCCTAAATGAGAAGCTGGCATGCTGCAAAGCAAACCTTACAGTATTTATACAACAATGCCTCTGACTCTTACAGAAGTCCCACAAGTAGTTTTAGGAAATAAAACTATCAATAGTTTCAGTTTATTGCTTTGTTTGAAATTGTGCCAACCTGACTGCCAATGGGAGGGTGGGAAATGTAAAAAATATCAAAAAAACAAAAAGAAACCAGGAAACAACATCTAGCAAACTGTTGTTTTGTAACTGCCCTTTTCATTGTTTATGAAAAAAAGAATCCCCAGCAGCCATAAGACATCATAACTTACTCTCAAACTTCCAAATAAGCCTGGAAACCAAAAATATTGCCTATTTCTGCCCTAAAAAAGGTCACAAAGCATTTTGAATAAACATAGCTTTTAAAGATTTAAAAGTTGAACATAGAAGCAAGGGTATCACCAAAGAACAGAAATAAAAAATATTGTATAGAACTGGGCTGAAAACTAAGATCATAGTGAAGTGCTGAAACAAAGCTGATCAAAAACAGAAAAAGATTATTTCAGGAAAAAGACGGAACTATAAAAAGAATTTAAACATTAGTAAACTGCACAATCTAGAATTGGTTGGAACTGGTTTCAGAACTGGAAATAGCCAAAGACATTGACTCACACACAACTAATTTTGGTAATGAGAGAAAAATGAAGCCATTACAAGGAACTCATGGCCTATAATTTAGTTTTAAAATAGAATAGAAAGGTAGTTCAATTATTACATATAGCTAAAAGTCTTAAAGAGCAATTTCCCATGAGCTCTAGGTTCCCTGTTTGACTAAAGTTATGTCCATACAACACACCAAATCAAACTATGATCTGCAAACTATGATCTGCAATACGGGAATTCTTGAATTATGACAACTGAGCCTAAAATGTATGTTGCTAAATGAGACAGTTGTTAAGTGAGTTCTGCCTCATTTTACGACCTTTCTTGCCATATTGGTTAAGTGAATCACTGCAGTTATTAAGTTAGTAACATGGTTATTAAGTGAACCTGGCTTCCCCATTGACTTTGCTTGTCAGAAGGTTGCAAAAATTGATCACATAACCCAGTCATGGAAACTCACTTAGTGCCCCGGGGATGGTCACTATCTTTTTCCCTAAGTGATCTTACAGAGTTTTTGTAGAAGAAATGTTATAGCATTTACCTTTTTGATCCAAGGCAGATAGATGAGATATTAAAATCAATGAAGGTGAGCAGAAACAAAAGTGGTTTCATTCTGCTTTAATGGAGCCCTTATTCCATTTATCCCAGAAGTCTGACTTTAATTAGAATTTCAGGACCATGAACTTAAAGGAATACACACTGGAATTGGAACAGGTTCAGAAGACGACTGGGGCTAAGTTCTCACTACATGCTTAATCATGATTATTCAAACCATGGCTTATTCCATTAATCCACTATTCCTACTATGGGTCTCCCCTGGCCCAGGTACTGGTAACCAATTTCATTGTATATATTTAGCAATAGCACTTATATACCACTTCACAGTGTTTTCCAGCCCTCTCAAGCAGTTTACAGAGTCAGCATATTACCCCCAACAATCTGGGTCCTCAGATTGTACATATATGATGTACAATGACAATAATAAAGGCTATACTCTACTGCATTTAACTGACTTATTCTTTCCCGCACACAAACCCAAGCAGCTCCCTTTCCAGCTGCAGGTGGTCATTACGGACCCGACCTTGGGGGAAGGCAGGGACCGCGCTCTACCCGAAAGGAGCTGGGTTCCAAACCACCGCGACGGAGCCTCGAGAAGGAGAACCGCGATCGCAACTCTCCGCCTCCCTTTCCACTTTGGGGATTGCCATGGTAACCGAGGGGAGAGGGGCGGAGCAAGGCTTAAAGATAAAACGGAATCCGCTCCACCCTTCGTTTCCTGTCAGAAAGCGTTCGTATTAGGACTAGGGCAGAGTGTTATATTATTATTCTTCCTTCTTCCTGCTAATCACCCTGAATTCTGTAAACGGGAAGAGAAAAGGAGACAGACACACAGACATCACACACACACACACCTTTCTTCTCTCCTATTCGGACCGTTGCAGAGAGATAAAAAATAGGTATTGAGAGCTCCATCAGCAATCCTGGGCTAATAGTTTTCGCTCTTAAATTCAATTCGTAGTAACAGAGATGCACAAGGATAGAAGAAGAAGAAAAACCAGGACAGCGATAGCTCTTTTTCCTACTGGCACATTTTATTCAAAGGCTAAAGATTTTATGAAGGTTTTTCTTTTTTGGGGGGGGGGGGAATGGATGCCTTTGAATAAAATGTGTTGGAGGGAAAAGGTACTATCCGATTCCTTTTGATGTTTTCCTAGTATAAATGAACGCCGGCTCTCTTCCTACAATGTCTATAAGAGTAGAGAATCTGCCGTGGGAAGCTGGAGTGAAGTGTTTTTGTATATGAGGAGTTATAAGAGAGCCAGTTTGGTATTGTGGTTAAGGCACCAGCCTAAAAAATCTAAAGATGCTATACTGTACTGTAATCTATGAGAATAGGATTGTATGACTATAATGTTTGTGAATTAGCCTTCATGGTGGACAGGAATGACACTTTATTAGATAAGAGGGGAGCAGTGAATTACTGAGGTTTGTCTAGAACTTATAATGTTCAGGATGGAAAAAAAAGAACAGTGAAGATCTTCAGAAGGATATCTCCAGTGGACCTTAATAGGTGGGGTAAAAAATCCTTGCTTCGTGTTTCTGATCAGTTGCTGAACAATGAGTTGAAAACTGACCAAGGTTTTGTATTACCAAAGAGTTTGTATTTGGTTTGTATTACCAAATACCAAAGAGGTATTAAAAGCACAAATGCAAATGATTGCAATAAGGAACAAAAGAAAATCAAGACAACCATATGATGCTCCCAGCTTGTGTCTTCTGAGAGCATCTATGAAAATATCAGCTCCACATGTATGGTGATTTAAAAGGTGATAACTGAAAGGACACTAAAACTGCAGCTCCCAATATTAAGTTGGAATACAATGTTTCATAATACTTTAAAAAGGCTATACAAGATAATTCTCACTTAATGACAGTAATTGGGAATGTAGTTTCCAACAGTAAATGATGTAGTTGTTGAATGAGATGTCATGTCACCACTCCATTTAGCAACAGAAATTCCACATTTTTCTTTCAGTTGCCATTGTTGAGTGAATCGCATACCATTGTTAAGTGCAATGTCACATCACTATTTGCAACCTACTGCTGGTTTTTCTGCTGACTTTGCTTGATGTGTCCATAGGACACTGCAATGATGTAATTGTGATCATGTGATTGTGGGAACATTGTGACTATAGTTATCTAATTCTATTGATTTTAACATTTTTATAATGGTTAAATACACCTGCAATTATCAGTAAGCAGTGAAAAGCATACTGGAAGTAGAGCTAATGGTGGAAGCTGGTGCTCTGTTTAGGGAACCAGGTGCCTTTCCTAATAGTGAATATTTATTTAAGGAAGTGGAAGTAGCAGAAACAATGAAAGAAACTGTCCATCTGATACTGGATGTTTAGATTTTAAGAAAAAATTAAAACTGTGTATAGTCAAACATTTATCTTGGACTATAGGAAAGTGGATTTTTAATAAACTCAGAAAAATTAGACATAGGATCCTATTGTAAAAGAAGCTAATGTGAAAAGTTAAAGAAGAGTGACAGTTCCTAAGGAAAGAGGTATTAAAAGCACAAATGCAAATGATTGCAATGAGGAACAAAAGAAACCAGTATAGCTACAAAAAAAATATTAATGAAGATCTGAAACAAAAAAGGACACATATAGAGGCAATGGGAAGAAGAACAAGTCACAAAGAAGAAAAATACAAGCAGCCCAGAATTGTGGGGCTAATGTCAAGAAAATAAATGTTGATAATGAACTTAGATTATGA